>NC_057390.1:68298279-68646972 GCF_019320065.1 Cervus canadensis | reverse complement strand
ACGAGCCATCCCTGTCAGAATGACTCTCTGGGATCTCCTGGCCCCTCACCATCTGTCTTTCTCCTACAACCAAGCCCAGAATGTGTGGGTGTCCCCCTGTGTCAAGGACCCAGACTCCATGCTGCCAAGTAGGGGAAGGTAGTAAAGAGACTGGTGGGTTTCGGCCTACACAACATTGCAACAGATCTTTGAGGGTGGAGGGGCTGGGAAGGGGGCAGGGGGGCTGTGCAAGGTCACTCTGGCCGAGGGATTCCCTCAGTTCCCAGATGACCAATTCTACGTCCCCCTCCCGAGGAGCTGGCGCAGGGCTGAGAGGTGCAGTTGACACAAGTTTATTGGCGGAGCTTCGGCGGAGTCTCCCTCTCTCTGGGACAGCCGAGGGCACAGCACCAACAGAAGGATGGACAGACAGAATCCCACATGGACACACGGATGGTGCAGACTCATAAAGATCACAGCACAGCCACGCAAGGCACAGAGACACACAGGCCACAGCACCAAGAAACACACACAGACACAGAACCACAAGGCTAGAACATGTGGACAAAGTGCGGGCTTTGGGGCTCCTGCATAGACAGAGCGAGGGCCACGTGGGGAGGGGGCCCCTGCTGACCTCCCCCAGGCATAGGCACATGGACAGCACACAGACAGGCAGATGCCCCAAGCCATCCAGGCTGCCACGCAGACACATGAACTGCACAGAAAGGACACTGGGGATTCCCCAGACCATGGGGAGCGGGGACCACAGGACTTCTACTCCCGCGACACTGCCACTGCACTGTTTTCCCTGCTCAGCCTGACTCTGGCCCACTCCCCGACACACACACTTTGGTCTTGCCCACTGGGGCTGGGGGGGCAGGTGGCAGGTGGAAGCGGGGGAGAGGGGAAGGGTGCGGGCCCAGCTCCGTCCCTTCTCCGTGAGCAGGGAGGCAGGAGAGTCCAGGGCAGAGCCTGGGTCTGGCAGTGGGGTGAGGCTGGGGCCGGGGCTCAGGCCTGGAGGGGCTCCTGGCAGCGCAGGCACTGGGCCATCTCGGGCTGGTATTGCTCGACCTGCAGCGTGCAGCTGGAGAATCCAAACCGGGAGTGGAGCCGGGATGTAGCTTCAGCTAGGACAGCTTCGGGGTCAGCCGCGGAGTCTGCGGGGTAGTGATAAGAAGCAGCGAGCTCCCAAGGGAGTGGGGAGCCAGACCAGGGTCCAGATAAGGATGGGTGAAGGGGGACCCAGGGGTTTTGCATGGCATGAAAGCCAGGATTGAATGGGAGCTTTATTTTCTCTCTCTCTGTTGTACAAACAGTGTACAACTGTTCAAAGAAAAGGTTGGGGAGACTCATCCCTAACTGACTAGGCTAACAGGCTAAACTGTTCTTATTTTGCTATTCGCTTCTTCTCTTTGGGTGTCAGTGTACAGCTGTGTATTTCAGCAGCCACATCACCCGATTTTCCACAACGATCCAGATGTCAAATATTCTGTTCCCATTGTCCCTCTAGAGTTACCATCAAATATCCTACAGAGTATAATATTTTTGGCATCCAAATTGCAAGTCTCTGATTGCTTCTTGCATCTGGAAGAAACTCAAAAATCCTTTGTCAGCTTGTGAGTCACCCTATATATTTTAAATAGTTGAATCATAATGTGGCTATAATTTTATATTCAGCTTTCTCTCTTAGCATTATACCATAAACATTTTTCCTAGTTGCCATACAGTCTTCATAATCATCATTTTTAAAAGTTACGTGGAGCGGAGGAGCCACAATTTACCTCGATATGCCCCATCACTTAGACCTGTGGGTACCAGTGATCTTTTAAAGGGTTGCTGGTGCCCTGTACTACTTTAAAGAGGGTGAAACCTCCCCCAGAACACCCTGTCTAGGGCTCCAACACGCATGAGAGAGAGAGAAAGATACAAAAGACAGAGCTAGAGGATGAGAAAGCCAGAGAGACGGGAACAGTCCCAGTAATTCAGACCAGCTTCCTATGTTTGGAGGGTGGGAGGGGAAAGGAGAAATGTTTCTGGGAAGTAACTGGCTGGGGCTAGTGTGGACTCACCAATGGCCAGGTGTGCGGAGGCAACGTAGTGCGTGAACGTCAGGGACCACAGGTGCAGCTCATGGGTTGCCCGGACTCCTGGCACCGACAACAAGGTATCCCGCACAGGTTCAAAGCCCACACTTCGGGGAGTCCCTGCAAGTAGCACCCACCACACCTTACTGCCAAAGCTGCTCCTGCCCAGAGGTCAGGACCCCACCTCCCCATCCTGTACCACTCACCCTGTAGATCCCCACAGTTCACCCCACCCCTGAATCCTCCTTCCAGCAATAAGCCTTCTCCCCACACACTCTTCAGAGGAAAGAGGGACGCCTAGTCCTGGAGTGGAGTCAGGGAGGGCCCGGTGCGGAGGATGCAGGGAAGCAGCATCATCGGACTCACCTTCCATGAGGACACGGAGAACATCTCGCAGGGTGGGAGCTGTGGATCCAAGGGCACAGATGGAGAAGAGGAAGGTGCTGATGGGGTCAGCTGCTTTATACTGAGGCTGCAGAGAAAGAGAGCCCTAAGAGCCTGGGAATCAGGAACCTTTCAGGGGAAGATCTAGGGGCACCCTGGACAAACAGGGCCTGAGAGGGGAAAGGGACCATAACCCTTGGCTAGGGGTCCTATGGAGCTGGGAGGGGGAGTAGGATGGGGATGGGGACCCAGGGAAGGCAGGGCTGGGGTGTAGAGAGGAAAGTGGAAGGTTGGGGCAGACTTGCACACATGGTACCTTGAAGTAAATGAGGATGGAGGCAATCAGCACCCCAAGGCTCTGCAGGAGGTCTCCCAGCACGTGCACAAAGGCCGCCCGGACACTGGTGTTCCCCAGGGGCAAGGACTCCCCGGACCCCTCCTCCAGCGGTGCATACTCTGCCCCCCTAGACCCGTGGCTGTGGGGAGGCCCAGCCTGGTGCAGCACAAAAGCCATTCTGAGGGGGAAGCAGAGCAGCTCAGCCCAGGTGGCCTGCTCCCAGCCTCCTCCACCCACTTCCATGCCCCCTCCTCTCACCTCCCAGGAGCCCTTTCTCCACCTGTTTTCTCCCTATTTTCCCAATCCCCAGAAGAAAGCAATACTGTCCAAGAGAGACAAACAGAGCTGCCTGGAAGGAGGAATACTTGGTACTAGAGATGTAGATACAGATCTTGGCCCTGCTACTGAAATTGCTACGTGCCCTGGACAGGCAAGGCCCCTTGTCACCTCTCGTTATTTGTTTTGGCCACACCGCACAGCTTGCAGAATCTCAGCGCCCCGAACGGGTATCAAACCCCAGGCTCTTATCCATGAGAGCTGGAATCCTAACCATTTGACCATCTCTCATTAACTGAATGCCAGGGGTGACACCACCTACCTCGTAGGGGTGGTTGTGTGCTTTAAATGGGACAACATGGATGATGGTCCCCAGCAGAGGGGCCAGTACCCAGCAGGCCTTTAATCAAATCTATTGACCCTGAATTTTAGGTCTCCACCCCAGCCCCTTCTCAGACATCCCCAAGGCGGCAAGGCGAGAATTGTGTGCATGTGCTGTGGGTCTGCTGGGCGGAGAGAGCCTGCTCTCCCAGCCTGCAGGAGGACCCCTCGCCCCGCCTCCGACATGGTGCCTGCTCCATACTGGAACGTACAGCAGATTGGCACAGACCGCGATGCTGGCGGTCAGCAGCATGGCACCCCCCTCGATGTGGTAGTCGCTGTGCAGCAGGCGGATGAAGGCCAGGTACAGGAGGATGCCAGTGACCATCCAGAGGGAGACCACAGAGGCCAGAGCCCCCAGAGTCTCTGCAGGGGGAGACAAGCTGTCAGAGAACGGCCCAGGACCCTGAGAGGTACCTTCTGACCAGGTCAAAGGGTCCTCAGGCCATGCAGGCACCTTACCTGAGCGGTGCCAGCCAAAGGTCATGGTGCGGGTGGCTGGACGGGTAGAGAGCCAGAGGGAGAAGAGGCTGCCCATCATGCTGCCCACGTCTGCCAACAGGTGGGCCGCGTCAGTCATAATGGCCAGGCTGTGCGCCAAGTACCCACCTGCAAGGGTGAAGTGACGTATCATCTGGTTCCATTAAGCAAATATCATGCTGTGCGTGTGGAGGCATGGAAAAGAGATTGGGGGGGACATATACCAAAATGTGAATGGTGGTTTTTCTCTGGTGATGGGATCACACATCTTCTTTTCACTCATTCGCGTTTTCTAGTTTTTCTACAATAACAGATTATTTTAAAACATTCAGCTGCACCAGGTCTTAGTGGCAGCACGCAGGATCTTCCATCTTTGTTGTGGCATGTGGGATCTTTAGCTGCAACATGTGGGCTCTGGTTCCCTGACAGGGATTGAGCCCAGGGCCCCTGCATTGGGAGCATGGAGTCTTAGCCACTGGACCACCAAGGAAGTCCCAACAATAACATGTTTTAATAATAAGAAAATAGGCTTTTTAAAGGACCCGTTTGTACTGATAAGCAGTCCTGAGTCACCCTGGTACTGCCTGTCCCTCACCCTCTCCTACTTCCTGAGTCCTGGGCACCCGGCTCCCCTGTCCCAGCCAACCCCATCTTGTCTGCATCTCCCCCCAGGAACTTAGGCAGGCATCCTGAGGATGGAGTTGGAGGAGATGCTCTCTAACTTACCAACAACCTCCCCAGCCATGAAGACGCAGCACACAGCACAGGCGGTGCACAGCTGCCTCTGCGCCTGCATCCTCTCCGGGGTGAGACCCGGCTGTGGCAGCGGGTCCCGGTGGCAGTGGTGGAAGGACATCTCCATGGGTTTGGGCTCCTCAGGGAGGGGCTCAGGGGCCTCTGTGAAGAGACTGAGGCAGGCAACGCAGTTCAATCTGGGGCCTGGCTCAAGGGCTTGCCTGCTCCTTCCTCACTCCCAGGTCCTGGGTCCCCTAGATTAGCTTCATCAGATGTCCCATCTCTCTCTCCTTTTCCAAGTCCTGGTCAAAACCAGGAGCCTTGTAGACAGAGGGCCACAGGAGAGATGGGGGCTAAACGGACGACTCAGATCGCAGCCTCCCTTTTCCTTTCATATACAGAGCTGTAGAGTCTCACAGCACAAAGGAAAGCACCTTAGAGTCTACCTCTTACTAAGGAATTACACGTACGAGGCTCGGAGAGGGAGGGAACTTATGGAGGCCACACAGCTAGTTAGTGGTTGAGCTGAGATTCGACTCCAACCAAATCATTATGATAGGCATTACGAGGAATACAAATGAACTGGGTATCCTTTCTAATCTCTGGAAGCCTTTGGTGAACAAGACAAATGCCTACCTAAGTACTGTGAGATGTTTTAGAAGGTAGCTATTGCCTTAGAGCAGCTAAAACAAAGTGCTATCAGGGCTCAGATAGTGGGATACACTGACTCTAATGAGGACAAACAAAACTCTAATGAGGGAAACAACCGAAGGAGGCCCTGAGAAAGGCCTGGGCAGATGGAGAGGCTTTTGACAAAGAGGAGGTGCATATGTCGGTGAAGGCAGTACAATGGGGAAGTGGTGTGAAAGTGCCGGGTGGGGCTCAGACCTAGCCTCCTTCTGGACCTACCTCTGGGTGCCTCCATTCCTGGTCCTTCCACTTCCCTTTCTAGACATGCAGCTGAATTTGGCCCTTTAAGAGAGGAGTAGAATGTGGGGACCCAAAAAGTCTGAAGTTCTTGGCACGGAGAATTACTGGCCAGATTCCAGAGCTGAGTTGTCATGGGGAGGAGACAGTGCAGACTGCTGTAGCTGGGGTGGCAGCAGCAAGAGCTGGGTTGGGAGTCTGTCATGCATTAGCTGGACCTGTGGGACCATAAGCACCCAGCAGAGGCCGCCTTAACTGCACAGGACTGTAAGCCTCCCTGGATCCGTGAACGGGTCTGGGGGCGGGCCTCACCTCTAGCATCACCTGGGGATGTGAGAGGCTGAGCTCCGACTGACTGAATTTTCGGTCCACTCTGGCCTAATTCTCAACCCTGATACCACCCAACCTAAAGTCCGGGGGGTCGTGGGTGGGGATGGAGAATAGAACCTTCTACAGCTTACAGTCCTGTGAATTCTATGGAGGTGTGACAAGAAAAACCTTGAGAGAAGATGAAGGCTCCAGATGACAGAAAGGCAATCCCGGTAGTAAAGTGGGGAGGGGTGCCTGGGGGTCTTCTGGTTGAGGAAAGCTCTGCCAATGGGTGAATTTAGGTGGGAGGGAGGAGAGGGCACATTTGGTGCTTCTAGGGAAAAGTGGAGGGCTGGCAGGTAGATTAACTTCTTGGAATCCCCTTCTAAGACTTAGAATCTAGATGGGTATGATACAGGTGTGTTTCCAGAGGAGACAGGAGATGAGGGTGGCTTTGAAATCTGTCCTCATTCTTCAACAAGATATACTGGGCAGTGTACATGTACTGAAGCTCAGGCTGGTGGGAGACATGTGTCACAAGTGACTTACTCTGCAAGGAGAAGCTGGGGCCGGAAGGGTTATGAACAAAGGACTTCAGATCACAGGGGAAGGAGTGACCAGCTCTAATGGGAATAAGGAGACCCTCACAGAGGTAAACAATGGGGCTCCAGACATGTGGAATGACAATGACAAGATATGCAGCTTGGAGCTTAAGTGTGAGGAACCAAGGGAAGGACTGAGGAGGAAAGTGATGGGCTCAAAGAGACATAAAGGGATATGCGCTAATTGATTTGATCTTTCCTGAGCCGTGAGATGAATGACCTTGCTGATGCACTAGTCTGGGAGGAAGAGAGGAGAGGAGAGGAGATGGAATGGTCCAGAGCAGACCAGGCCAGAGGCTCCCTGCGCAGAATTTTAGAGGAGGAGCAGGTAGGGAGGGAAGAACCTCTTTCAGAAAATACTGCAGGATTTGGTGACTAATGGTCATATGAGAATGAGGTGAAACTGGGAGTCAGAGATGCGGGTCTGAAGAGCAAACAGAGGGTGAGTGGCTTTGGGGCAGTGGGCAAGATGCCCTTCCTGGCCCAGGAAGACACAGTGCAGCCAGGCATCAAGGTAGTCAGCCATCAACAGGCTGCTCCCTTTTGTTTGGCATTAACTGGGCACTAAAGACGCCTCATTGCTGGTGTGTGGGTGGTAGTGGGGCTACCTGCTGTTTAGAGAGAAGGAAAGACAATTCTCTCTCCCTGGCCCTCTGAAACCCCAGACAAGCGACAAATAATATTGAGTGGGGTAGAGGGGACAGGTAGAGGGGGGAGACTGTCTTGAAGCAGAGTCAAAAGGGATGTGAAGACATGCTAGGGCCACGGCTGGAGCTCCCACAACTGCTGTCCTCCGTGGGAGGGATTCAGAAGGGGGTCTTCCCTCCCTTCTGCTCATCCACTCGCCCACCCATCCAGGTTTAAGGCCTCCACCCAGGGAAGGAGCGAGAAACACACAGAGGCACCGCATCAGAGACAAAGGGACACGGGTTGGGAGGGAAAAGGAGAGATGAGGAAAGAGAAAAGGCCGGAGACTCTGTCAAATTCCCGAGATAAAAGGACGGTGGGCCAACAGACAAAAAGGCCGGCGGAGGTGACCAGGGAGGGGCCCAGCGCGGCCGCTCGGAGGGACAAGGCGGACGGAGCCGGCGGGACGCGGAGGCGGTTCTCCGGCCGCCCCCGGCCCGCTGTCCCGACTGCTCGGCGCGCCTCATTTCACACCTCGCCGCCCCCGGCCCCGTCTGTGCGGAGCCGGGAATACCCCCGCCGCCCAGACCGCACCTGCTCCTTCCTTACCGCCCCCTCGCTTCCCCGCGGCCGCCCGCGCCCCCAGGAGCCGGCAAGACCCGCTGCGGAGCCCGGGCCCATCCTCAGCCCGGGTGTCCACAGCAGGAGGCGGCTCCCCGAACCCGGGCGCTCGGAGGATAGGGCCGGGGGCCTGCAGATGGGACTCCGAGGGGCTCCCACTGCAGGGCCCTCGGAGCAATGGGTACATCGGGGTTCCTGGAGCGGACTCCGGCCCGACGGAGGGGCAGTCGCTCGCGGGGAAGGTCGAGGGACTTGGAGGGACGGGCCTGGGAGCAGTTTCTCGGGACCGGGAGGAGGGTGGCCGACAGGAGCCAGAGCGGGATGTCCACCTGCGGGAGCCGGGGTTGGCTGTGCGAGCTGGGGGCGTCTGCGCGGCCAGAGAGGCAAAGCCCGGCCGCCACGAAGCCAAGGGGGTCGCGGTGCGCTGGGAAGGCCAGCCGGCCCAGAGAGACAACGAAATAGACGGAAAGCCAAAGGGTAGCGCCCCTCCTCGGCCGAGGGCCGACCCAGATCGGTCCTACCTCTTCAAACGCAGGCCGCCACCAGCGCCGCCGCGGTCTCGGGGGCCCACCAGGCGAGTGGTCTCCGAGCCCCCCGTGGTGGGAGACGGCTCCATTTCTCCGCGGCCCCCGACCGTCTAGGCCCCACCGAGGGAGGAAGAGGCGTGGCGGGCCCCGCGCCAAGTCTTAGCGGCGGGCCGACCCCCAGACTCCCCGCAGGGCCGCGGGGCCACCAGAGTGAAGGCAACTGCGGCGGCTGTGGCGCTGGGATTCCGAACTGCGGCTCCCGCGGCTGCCGGAGCCCCGCCCCGCGTGGGGCGAGCTCCCCAAGCCCCGCCTCCAGACTCCCCAGTCTCTCCCCCCACGCCTAAGCCCCGCCTCCGGGGCCCTGTCCCCATAGGCCTGGCTCTATTTCCCGGCGCCAGGGCCAGGTGGGGCGGCGGGAGCGCTCTGCGCCCCGACCCTGTTCTGGAGAATGCTAATCTCCATAGCCACGCCCCTAGGCTGACTAGTCCCGCCCTAGCCCCGCTCACCAGTCCTAAACGGAGCTCCTCAAGCTTGGGGGGCTTCCTTGATGGCTCAGATACTAAAGAATCTGCCTGCAAGGCGGGAGACCTGGGTTCGACCCCTTGGTTGGGAAGATTCCCCTGGAGGAGGGAACAGCTACCCACTCCAGTATTCTTGCCTGGAGAATCCCATGGACAGAGGAGCCAGGTAGGCTACAGTACATGGGGTCACAAAGAGTCAGACACTACTGAGCGACTTTCACTTTCAAGTTTGGGGACCTCTCAGCCAATCTTTGCCCAAGGAACACCGACTTGTGCAGGTCCACCAAAGGGCATCTCAACCCCTCTCTCCGCCATCCGTCACCTCGTGGCCCCAGCTCCCCACACACGGAGGCAGAAACAGGTGTGGAGGAGAGAACTAGAAAAAGGATGTGGGGTGAGCAGTATGGCAAATTGGGGAGAAGTCCAGGGACTCTGGCCCGACACCCCTCTGTGAAGCATGTGAGGTCGGAATTCGCGAGCCAAGTCTGCTGCCAAACACTGTACCGCTCATGATTATTTTTATACAGAGACATGGGGTGACAAAAAGTTTCCAACTCTCCTTCAGTCAGTTATTATCCCTATTTTTTCAGATGAGTAAACTGAGTCCCAGAGGAAGAGGTGTCCAAAGTCATGCGACCAGTGAATAAAGGACCGGAACTGGAGCCGCATCCTCTCTCCCTCCTGGGTCAGGGTGTCGCACGGGCGACTGGACGGAGAGACTGGCCGCAGTTGTGTCGCTCAGAGGCTGGGGTAGCCGGAGGGAAGAGGGCGCCACCTCTCAGTGGTCACAAGCCCCAAGTTCATGGAGGCAGCGCTCAGCTTGCCAGCAGGTGGATTCCTTACTTCCAAAGCTATAGCACCTTCCCAGGCATTACCTCATTTTGCCTCATTTAAACTAAAGCCCAGGGGAAGGAGAGGCTTACAGCGAAGTCGGTGGCTGAGCTGGGAGCTAAAACTTCAAATGCACAATGTTCCCTGCCCCTCACACCTGCCGCCAATGTGGAATGAAAAGGGGATGGTGATGGATTGTGCACTCCAAGCTGGGACACTCTGTGAAGAGGAGGGTTCGTAGGAGGGGGGCAAAGAGTGAGCATGGATGCGGAAGGTGGAGGGTGGGAGTGGTTAGTTAGCCAAGGCAAGAAACCCATCAAACGCACCCTTCGGAATACACCGGACTTGTGAACACCCGTCAGAATGAATTTAGGGTTCTGGTGATAGACATCTAACCCCAACATTGTTTTTCCAGACAATGAGACTGCGTGTGCGCTTCCTAAAACAACAACAACAAAACTGGAGTACCTGCCAGACTGAGTGGTTGGAAGAGATGGGGTTAACCCGGGAGAGCTTCGCGGAGGAGGTGAGGCTTGAACGGATTAGGCAAACTGGGCGGCGGGCTGGCTGTTCTGGCGGGGGAGAGTGCGGCTCGTGCCAAGGTTTGCGGGCGGCGAGTGCCGAGGGATTGTACAGCGCTGGGAAGCGGTGCGGAACGGAAGCACTAAAGGGTCTGCGCGCGCCCTGGGCGCCGCTCGTCCACCCACGCCCTGCGCGGGGCCCGCGCCAGCCTCTCCACGCGCTCGCCTCTCCCCAGCTCTCCGCGCGAGACCCAGCCCACAGTCCACGCGCGGCAAGGGAGCGAGGGTGGGGTGGCTTTCTTCCCTCAATCTCTCAGAGAAGCATGGGGCCTCAGCTTCCTCTGTGGGTTATGG
The DNA here is from genome assembly GCF_019320065.1 of Cervus canadensis. Classification (NCBI taxonomy): domain Eukaryota; kingdom Metazoa; phylum Chordata; class Mammalia; order Artiodactyla; family Cervidae; genus Cervus; species Cervus canadensis. Next base: position 68,636,476 of record NC_057390.1, on the reverse strand, counting down.
GGAGGCAAACTGAATCGGCGCGAAGGGAAGCCACCTGCCAAGGTCACCTTGTTCGTCCGTGTTATAATCAGGGTGCAACTCATGTCCTCACTCAGGTCCCCGGGCAAGTCCCGTCTGGCGCCGTCGGGTTTTTTGTTGTTGTTGTTGTTGTTGTTGTTGTTTTTGAAGCTCCGCACCGGGCCTGGGACTTGGCCAACTCTGAGACCTTCGGAGAGGGGACGCAGGGGCCACCTTTCCCTCCAGGGCTCGGATGCAGTAACCTCTCCCGGAGCGGCCGGCGCCGGCGAGCTGGAAAATGGGCAGACACCGCGGGAGCCTGTGCGGGACAGGGGCCGTTAGGCACGCCTCAGCCAATGACGACAACGGGGACGTGATAATAACAACAATGGCTTCCTCTGATTTCCTTTCCTGGGCAGCCCCTGCATGGCTCAGCCCCGTGGACAGCAGCCCCGGATGCCCGGGAGGGAGCGTAGACGCTGGCACGTGCTCACCCGCCACCCGGCAGGGAGCGAGAAGGCAGGAAGGGAAAGAGACGTCGGAGCAGATGGATCACTGGGCTGCCCTTCCCCTCGGCTCCCTGGCCTTGGAACATGCTGCCTGGGGAAGCTGAGTGCAACGGGTTGGGAGAATACCAACAGTTTCTTTTGCTTGGAAATTTATGCAAGAAAAGCTTGGCTTTGAAACAGACAGCTTGCACCTGTTTCTCAAGAAACCATCAAGTGGCCCTGTGAAAATCTTTGCAAAGTGTCCTCTTGAATGCCAGGTCTGAGGAAGACATTCTGCACCTGGACAGGAGATGGGGAGATTGTGCAGGAGTTAGGACAGCTTAGGGCTGGTGCCCTGTATGGAACACTTCATTCAACCTTCACTGCACATTAATTTCCTGCCATGACCCTTGCTCTCCCACCTGGGGATTCCTGGTAAAAAAGATGGATGCGTTTTCTCCCCTCCTGGCTTTGACTTGATTTCTCTCTCTCTCTTTTTTTTTTTTTTTTTTAGGTCTACCACTTTATTGCTACCAACCAATCTCCCTCCACCCTTGTGCACACATGCTCAGCCCGCCAGGCTCCTCTGTCCATGGACTTTTCCAGGCAAGAATACTGGAGTGGGTTGCCATTTCCTTCTCCATGACTTGATTTCTTTTCTGCAGTTTTGGGTTACTGATTTACCCACTCTTGATGCTCTTACTTCTTCCTCAGATACTAATTTTCCCTAAGGTGTGTCCTTAGGCTATTCTTAGTCCCAGAGGAGATGAGGCAGGCAGCCCTGGAGGTTCTCAAAAGAACAGGTCAGTGCCAGCTTCCAGAGCACATGGTGACAGAGCAGCTCAAAAAGGGGGCTTCAGGGGGCCTCAGGTTGGACCAGTTCACATTGGGAGAGAAGGAGAGCAAAGCCCAGTGCTGAGGTCAGCATGTAGGCTGAGCCAGAGATCTCGGGCAAGATTTGGAGTCCAAGCCTTTGGGCAAGGGTTAATGTGTGAAAAGGCCAAGTCAAGCTGAAGGGTATATATAGAGGTGTTACCCCCAGAAAGCTTTTCCTGATCCCCTCACCCCCTGTCCCAGGTGGGTTACCTGCTCTTCCCTATTGATCTCAAGGCCCCACTGTGCTTAGGTGCTGGGAGCACTCACCACATGATAACAAAATCATTTGTTTGTCTGTCTCTTCACTGGAGCACGAGCTCCCTGAAGACAGGTGTTGTCTTTCTCACCACTGTGTCCCCGGCTTGATACACAGTCCTCCGTAAAGCCATCCCAGAAAGGAAGAGCTGATTGTCAGAGGAAGCAGGATGGAGGAAGCAAGATTTAGTTGGAGATACAGAGGATGAAGGAAGGCTGCAGCTTAAATGTCACCTCCTCAAAGAAGCCTTCCCTGATTCTCCCAAACCAGGCTAGTGCAGGTTATACATTCTCATTGCATACTTCTTTTTCTTCCTTAGCACTTATCATACCATAATTAAATTGTTATTCAGGGATTATTTATTTCTTCACTTGGCTTCCAGGATGCCATAATCTAGTTTTCCACTTATTTCATTGACTGCTTATTTTCAGCCTTCTTTGCTGGTTCTTCCTCATCTTCCCAACCTTTTAATGTTGGAATAGTCCAGGACTTGGTCACCCCCTTCTCTTACCTTTCTACACTCTGTCCCATGGAGATATCATCCAGTCTACAAGTTCTAAAGACTACCTGGAAACAGCAAGTAAATGATTGTTGAAGCTTGGGGATGGGTACATGGAGGATCATTGGACTATTCTGTTTTTATATGTGTTTGAAACTTTCTATTAAAAACAAACTTGAAAAAATAAGTGGCATCTTACATGATGATTCCCAGATCTCTCTCTCACTTGATCTCTGATCTCATACACCCAGGTCAACTTGACTTCTCCTCTTTAATGTCTAAAAGCATCTCAAGATTCATCTAAAACCAAGCTCCTGATCGTCACCTCATCCCAAACGTTCCCTTCTAGCAGTCCTCCCCAGGCAGAACATGGGAACTCCATCCTTCCACTTGCACAGACCAGAAACCTTAGAATCATCCTTGACTTCTCTATTTTCACTCCACATCCAATCTGTCAGCAAATCCTGCTCCCATCCTTTTCCAAACCACCATTGTCTGCCTTCTTGATTATTGCAGTAGCCACCTAGTTGTCTTCCTTTTTCTGCTTTTGTTGCCCTGTTGTCTAGCCTCAATCCAGGCTAGGCAACTAGATCTATTTCCTCACTCTCCATCTCACTCAGTATCAGCCAAAGGGCTTCCACTGGCCCACAAAGCCCTATGCAGTCCAGTCCCTCTGATCTCATTTCATACTACTCTCACCTCAATCCCCAGCCACTCTGGCCTTTGTGCAGGTGGGTCCTACAACACACCAGATGTCTTCATCTACACTCTGCCAGATGTCTTCATGACTCACCTGAGGACCTACTTCAGGTCCTGACTTAAATATCACTTTTACAGGCCTTCTCTGCTTTTCTTTTTAAAAATTGTGTTCTTCCCTCAAAAAATTTCCATCTCCATCCCCTGCTTTATGTTTCTCTATAGTGATGATTACTACCCAACATCCTGACTATTTTACTTGTTTACTGTCTATCTCCTCTCACCAGAATTTAAGCTACATGATATCAGAAATTTTTGTCTGTTTTGTATACTGCTATATCCCCAGTACCTAGAAGAGTATCTGGCACCTGATAGCACCTAATAAATATTTGATGAAGATATTAATGAATGTCTATCTTCCACAATAAGCTATAATCTATGAAAACTGATTATCATCGTATCTAAGGTACTAGGCATAGAGCAATGCTATATAGGTATTTGTTGAGTAAGTGAACTGATTAATTAAAAGGACAGTTCATGAGGGGAACTGGTGTGAGGGCAATGGTATAGAGGATAGAAAGAACAGGGAGGAAAAAGAAAAAAAAAGAACAGGGAGGGAAAAAAGACTGATGGTTACAGAAGGTTTAGGGCAATAGCACACAATGCGTTTGGATGGGCAACTTGGTAGCAAATCGTAGAGTTAATTGCCATAATTTATAGACTTCTTTTTTTATTGTTGTTGTTTCTTTTTTTTATTTTGCTTAGAAGAGTTCTTTATTCCTAATCAAAGAAGTTGACACCTGCTCATGTTCACTGCTATCCTTCCTTAATGGGGAAGAACTCTGCCAGTGAATGTAACCTGGACAGCCATTTTAAAATGAAAATGATTTGATTCCTTAGAGGGGCAACAGGATGCATGCTTATGTACAGTGGTAGCTTGGTAGGAAGAGTGGGGCAATATGAGAGGTGAAGGAGAAATCTGACAATATCTTCAATTCTCTTACTTGGTGCTAGATTAAATGAAAGAAGTCATTGTGTAAGCTGTTACCAACTGCCTTTGGAAATTTGGCCCATTTTATTCCAGGCACTGAAAATACAGATGCTACCAAGTGATTCTTATGTTCTTGTGGGGAAAAAAACCTGACTTTTCTTTGATTTTTAAAAGTTCAGTATTGATCTTTCAAAAATGTACTGAAGCTTTTAAAAAGGATTATGGTAAACATTCACATAACTGCTTTATTTGAATGTTAGTATGTACATTCTAAAAATGTTGGGTACTGATTATCCAGTGTATCAATGAATTAGCATTAAATGAAAATTCAGAGCTGTGGATATTACTTGGTCTTTGGTAATTCACAGGGCCCACTCTTAACTCACCTTCTCTTTATTGCCCCCATGTCTCATTGGCTTCTGAGTTAGTCTCTGCTTTCCAATAATTGTCTTAGAACAGTTTTACTTATATAGGTTGGTTTCATTTTACCCTTTGTTTCCTGCTGCAGTATTGCAGCCATCCTGGCATATAGACTTCTGTATTTATTTATTTGGCTGCACTAGGTCTTAGTTGCAGTACAAAGAATCTTCGATCTTCATTGGGGCATGCAGGATCTTTTAGTTGTGGCAGGTAGAATCTAGTTTCCTGACCAGGCCCCTGCATTGGGAGCTCAGGGCCCTAGTCAATGAACCGCCAGGGAAGTTCCCATTGTCATATTTAAAGGGTTGTTTTGCACCCTGTAGGCTATGAGCAAAGGAGTAGTAATGACTGAGGCACTGCTTTACAAACAAAGATCTGGTAGAAGTATACATCGTGAGACTGGCAGTAGCAAGAACAGTTAGGAGGCTAGAACAGCAGTTAGTGTGACATGGAAACCCTCTAACTGAGGTGCATCAAGGTTGTGGAAGCTGAAAAGAAGAGAAAAATTAGAGAGCAATTTTGAAAAAAGAAATGATTAAGAACTGGGCTTCCCAGATGGCTCAGCGGTAAAGAATCTACCTGCCAATGCAGGAGACATGGGTTTGATCCCTAGTTTGGAAAGATCCAACATGCTGCGGAGCAACTAAACCCATGGGCCACAGCTACTGAGCCTGTGCTCTAGAGCCTGGAAGCCACAACTACTGAGCCCCTATACCACAACTACTGAAGCTTGAGGGCCCTAGAACCGGGGCTCTGCAACAAGAGAAGCCTCTGCAACGAGAAGCCCTCACACTGCAACTAGAGAGTAGCCCTGCTCACTGTAACTAGAGAAAAGCCTACACAGCAACGAAGACCCAGCATAGCCAAAAATAAATAAATAAAAATTTTAAAACAAACAAACAGAAAAAAGAAATGAGTAAGAATTTTTGGCCTGAATTTGGGGAAATAATGGCCCACAGCCCACTGATGTTTGGGTTTTGAGCAGCATTATCTTGGAAAGAGTTGTAACATTACTGCAAATGGAGAAAGCAAGAGGAACAACCAATCTGGGGGCAAGGTCGTGAGCTCAGGTTGCAGAGTGGGGTTTTGAGGCAATGGGAGACTGGTGTGTGGATGGCTCTAAGGTGAGCTAAAACAGAGCAGTACCAGCTGAAGCCACACCCACAGACTGCATCTCTGAAGTAGAGAGGAAAGCGCAGAAGCAGGAGCTTAAGGACCAAACCATACAGAATACCCACAATCAGGAGATGAAGGGAGAGGAGCCAGCAAAGGGGACAGGAAACTTATTGGAGGTGGAGGAGGAGACTCAGAACAACCCCAGAGTTGAAACAACCCCAGAGTTGAAAAGACATGAAATTGGTAGAGTTGAACAGAAAGAAGTGATTTAAGGCCCAAAGTCACCTCCCAAAATATAGCCTGATATTTTTCACTTCATTCAGTCACACTGACTGAAACTCTGCCGGTTAGTCCTTTTGTGTTCATCAGAATTAAGGGGGTGAGGTTCTAATAGTTGCTGTCACTGTACACTGAATTACAGGGTTTTAATCAAATTGCTTCCCACCTAACCCTTAGAGATGAGATCATTTTAGGGAGGTGATCATTTTTATTAGAAACATTTAAAGGAGAGGAAGTGAGAGGGGTAATTTTGGAGTTTTGACTGCTTGGGGAATACTGTGGCACTGTGGGGGATATTTTGGATAGCCAGAGGGCAATGGGTAGAGGAATGAGAAAATAGAGTTCTGAGAGGCTGAGAAAGAATATAGAAAGGGAATGGAAGGATCCCAATGGCAATTTCCAAATCTTCTTAGAGGAGGATCTTGATTTACCCCTTATTCCCAGAGACAGAATGAAAAGCAATTTCTCTCTTTATAAAATTGGGAGAAGACAGAATAGAAAGTACGACAATGATGATGACAACGATGACATAGCACTTACCACGTGCCAAGCATTGTTCAAATTAAATGTTTAATCTTCCTAATAACCCTAAGGGCAGACTATTATCTCCATTTTACAGGTAGGGCAGGTGTGCCCTGTCAGTGTGAAAGTGAAAGTGTTAGTCTCTCAGTCATCCAACTCTTTGCGACCCCATGGACTGTAGCCCACCAGGCTCCTCTGTCCATGTGCCCTGTTAGCCTGCCCTTATGTCTGCAGAGTCTGGGGCTGCAGGGCAGAGAGCATAGGGGTATAAAGCAGCTTCTCCAGTTGGAAACCCTCCACCTCCCACCATGAGATGTTGGGAGGATGGGAGATGGCCCTGGGGAGGACCAGCAAACAAACTGGGTCAAAGGTGTTTTCAGTCACATGTAGTACATATGCCTTCAACTGGGGGGAGCGAAAGCAGTTCACTTTAACACCATCATGAAAGCAAGTGAATATCAGCTACAACTTTGGTCCATTTCTACACCTAGATTTTAAAGTGGGGAGGGAGCTGGTGTGTATAAGGAGCCGACATGGTATATGCACTGAACTTGGAGTCAGAAGACAGGTCTAGAACTCACAGATTGACCTTGTACAGGTTAATCCTCTCTGTGCCACACTTCTCTCATTAAAAAATCAAGGCATTGGTTAAGAGTTAAGTCTCTGAGGTCCCTTCCAGCTCAAAATTTGTACAATTCTAGAACCTGGGAATTGGGTATGACAAATTACGATCTCTCTCTCCCACCACATATGTTCGAGAGCGTGATATTTTGGGTATAAATATGCCAATGTGTGCTGTCTGTATGTGTATATTCCAGCTATATGACTAAAACTTCAGTTGTTTGTGGGTAAATAAGGGATGCTTCTTGGTTTTCTCCAGGAAAGACCACATGGCTCTATGAGGTAGTAAATTTCTGAGATCATTGACTCAAGACATGGTGGGAGGGCAAATGATTTCAGAAAAAATTTGAGTCTGTCATCATCCTTTAGCAGTTACTTAAATTGTTTCCATTACTTTTGCAACCAAATTTAACTTAGTCTTGATCTCAACCCTGTGAAACAGCCCAGGGCTTCACAGAAGAGGGAAGAGACTCAGAGACTGAGTGACTTGTCCAAAATCACACAGCCTTTTAGAGCCAGAGCCAAAACGAAGACCTAGGGCTTCAGACTCCTGTCTTGGGTGTTCTTCCTAGTTCTGTGCTGGGTGTTAGAAGAGACCCCGTGCATAGAAAAGAGAGTCGAAAGGGCTCTGTTTCTAGGGGAGAGTCCCTGGCCAGAGAGTGCCAGATCAGCCTGACTGCTCTGTTCCCATCTCTGCAGCCTGCTGGCTGCCGTGTCATCTCCTTGAGAGCAGAGGGCTTAAAGATAATGGCTATTTCAAGAGCCACAAACTATGATTAGAATTAATTAGAATGTCAGAGGGCAGTGATAAGAAGTAATAACATTCTGGAACCTCTGACAAGATGTGAAAGATGTTTACTAACTCTTCTCTGAACCCAATTTATCCTCTTTCTCAGGCTCGCTTTATAAAGCATGGATGTGATCACACCACCTCCCAGGGTTATGAGGATCAAAGGAGACAATAAGGTAAAAGTGCTTCTGAAAAGATACACAAGTGTGTTTGTTCATTCAATTTAACCAACATTTACTGAGCATCTACAATATTCCAGAAACTATGTTAAGAACTGGAAGAAAACTAAGACAAACAAGAAACAAGGAGCCCAGAATTGCCATTACTCTCTCTCCTAATGCTTCTGTCTCTTTACCCCTCATGTGTCTGTCTTCTTGTCTCAGGCTATATGAGGAAAGGCTGACTCTGAGTCCTGTCCAATTCTCCAGCTAAGAGTTTCTGTCACAGGGAATTCTTGCTATGGCCCAAACTCTGGACCTCCACTGGACCAGCAGAGGGTTCCCTCTGCTATTGCTCATTCAGCAAATCATTCATTCCCTTATTATGAGCAGGCATGGTTCCAGGTGTTGGGGACACAATGGTGAACAAATGGACAAGGTCCTGCCCTCATGGAGTTCACTGTCTACCGGTGAAGGCAGACCTTAAACAAATAAATATATATTCACAAATGATGGTGAGGGTGTTTTGAGATGGGGAGAGAGAAGTGGAACTCAATTTAGAAGGACTCTCCAAGGAGGCATGAAGCTGAGAGCCACAAAGGATGAGAAGTCAGCCATGCACGTAGCCTGGGGAGGAGTCCTCCATGCAGAGGAGGGGGAAGGAACACAGTGTCTTCAAAGAACTGACAGAAAAGTGGTGCAGTGCAGACCTGATCAAGCAAGACAGTGGTACTCATGGAGTTGGAGGGAGAGGCAGGGGCCAGACCACACTGGGCCTGTAGGCTGAGAGAAGGAGTTCAAGTAAGTACAGTGAACTTCCAGTGCCTTCTGCTCTCTTCCCAGTGCTGGTGAAGAAACGACTCAGGCTGTTCTACTATTTCTGTCATCCCATGATGGTGACAAAAAGCTGGAGGTTAGTTAGAGAACAAACCATCAAAAAATTGCCAACTTTATCAATGTTATGTGCCAGCCTGGATAGGAGGGAGACTTGGGGGAGAATGGATACACCTACATGTATGGTTGAGTCCCTCTGTTGTTCTCCTGAAACTACCACAACACTGTTCGTCAGTTATACCCCAATACAAAATGTTTTTAGTGTTAAAAAATTTAAATTAAAAAAAATTAACAACAGTAATAAAATAGAATAATACATTGAAACAATATACTATAGTAAAAAAAAAAAAATGTCAACTTTAGCTCCTTTACTTTGGGTGACTAACCTCTAATCTCATCTAACCCAGAACCTATGAACTGATGCGTGATACCAAAGGTGCAGGGAGCCAACACATGAGATTCTACCCATGACAAGGTCATGAGGAGAAAACCTGACAGGCAAGGCAGATCAGGTTTTCAGGGATTCTGAAAAGCTGCCTCCGGCGCTCACCTTAAAGATGATATCTGTCTTTCTGATGCTTGCTTCAATAGACTACTCCCTAATTTCTGTGACACAGGCAGAAGGCCTTCCCCAATCTCTTTCCAAATAAGAATCAATTTAGAACTTTAATCAATAAGTTTCCCGGGTGGTGGTATTTTATGAGATTATCCAGGCTGAAAGGAGTGTTTTAATTTAAACTCCTTTGCTGGTATTTTAGTTTGTTTGGCAAATGTATCTATGCCCTTGGTACTAATATGCATGACTGCTTATAATACCCTAATCACAAAACAGCATAAAGAACCTGATCATATAAAGGCCCTAATGGACATAGAGCCCTTCGGGGAGTGAGGAAGCCCTATTAGAAAACACAAGAAAAATTATTCTAAAAGTGGCTATTGGGTTAACATTTGCTTGCTGTGTTTTTGCTCTTAATATGCTAAGGTTGTGTTATAGAAACCATTGTTAATGTAGTTATAGATCTAGAAAAATAAGAGCTTAGCCCTAGTGTGGTAACAATGAGATGGTTGTTAATTGCCAGCCAGGAGTGCTAGGCAGGGGCTGCCTCACCAAAGTCGCAGAGTCAATGTAGGGTAAACTTCTTAGATAAATGCAACTGACAACTTCTGCAGAAGGATTAATTTTTATATTAACAAGGTTATACTTCTACTCTGTACTGTTGCCCTATGAGAGCTTTCAGTTAAGGTCACCATAGAAACGGAAAATAGGTTTACATTCACCTGACCTGCATAAAATGTTAATAGGTCCCAAGGCCAGAAGATAAAGTACAAGACCCTCATAAACAAAGAAGTATGCAGAAAACACCCTGGTTTCGTGAAGAACAAGCTGATGTAATGTTAAACTATCTTCCCCTTAGAGATGTACTAACTTATGGTATAAAAGCTACGGTAAAAAATAAAGCATTGCGAGACCCTGCCAGACTCTGCTGCACCCCCCCGTCTGGTCACTCTCTCTCTCTCTCTCTCTCTCTTTCTCTCTAGCTCCCTCACAGACTTAGCCCTATCAAGGCTGGTCTCAAGTGTCTTCTCTCCCTCTCTCTCTCTCTCTCTCTCTCGCCGACGCCGTTCATCCTGAGGGTACCCCCTGGATCCTGCCGAGGCTGGACCCCAGCACAAAGGTTTTCATCCCCACCCCTACACTGATCACAGATGTACAGAAATAAATTAATCCAGTGGTCGTTGTGCATGTTGAACATGGACTCTTTAGTTTGCTCAGATGACTCACATCTTTGGTGTGCAACTGAATCCACGTGCAACCGGCACAATGACCACTGGATTAATATCTGTAGAAGAGGAGGTAAATGTGCATAAATGACAGTAATAAAAGGAAGAGATAATAAAAGCCAAAAGACAGGTAACAGAGAGAGTACTGAAACAATAAAGTTCTCTCAGTTACACATTACAGGTACCATTGGGTGTTCCTTAGTTACGAAAACCAATATCACGAAGTAGTAAACTACAGGTATGCAAGCCTGTCAGAGATTATAGGAAGTGAGGCCAAGCACCCATATGTGCCCTCATGCCCTGCAAGTGGCATGTAAATTAGGGAGATAAACTGGTACTTTCGGTAACCTTCTGGAAAGAAAGTTAGTGATAAGGATCAAAAGCCTCAAAAACAATTCACTTTGACCCAATAATTCCACTTCCAGAAATCTACACTAAAGAAAAAAAAAGATTTTCTTAAAGATTAAAGATAAGAATTTTCATAAGGTCATTATACTATTAATATCAAGATTAGAAACAATTATCCAATCTGGATTATGTTATTATATTATGGTACATCCTCCTAATGTAATAGCATTTAAAGGAAGTTTCTGAAGAATAGGCATGACTTTTGGAAATGTTCAAGACATCATTTTAAAGGAAGATGCAAGGTAAATTACAATACGATAGGATAAATGCTTTTATAGAGGAAGGTGGGAACAATTGAGGAAATGAAGGAAAGCTTCTTAGGAATACTGACATTTGATGTAGGTCTTAAAACATGTGTAGGAGTTTCCCGTGGACTGGAAAAGAAAAAGGACCAAGTGGCGACCTCTGAATTCTGTGAAAGAAGATTAGGAAGGTAATACACCTCTTGAGAAAGGTTCGCAGCAACCACCCAGCTCATACAGCCACGGTCTGCAAGCCCTGTTATCTTTCCTTAAGTGAGTCGATGAGTCATGTTCCGGATCAGGATGAATGATTCTCCCTCCCACGGGAGAAGGGACGCCCCTGGAGGCTGCACCCGCGGGTGGGGCAGAAACTGACACCCACAGCCTTTGGCGGTGGGCACCGGGAAGATCCCTACGCTCAGGCTTCCTTCCGCGAGCAAAATAAGTCCCACCCCAGACCCCACCAAGACCTACCCGCAGCGCCAAAAAGCGACCCGTAGTGTTGACGCAGTGCGCAGGCTCAGTCGGCCACTGGACCGCTGCCGTGTGAAGTTTCACACCTTCATGGAGGTTGCGTGAGGCCTCCCGGCTGAATAGAGTGACTACGAGGTAGATGCCAGGCCGGATGAGGGGCCCACACAGAGCCAGAGGGGACCTGAGGAACCAGAGCATTCCCTTCTGAGCTGTCGCCTTCGTTTTCCCAGACCACGGTCTCCCAGGCTCTCTCCCACTCTCTGGGGTCCTGCTCCCTGCTACCTCTCTGGTCAGCCCCAACAGCTCCCGGTTTTCACTTCTTCCTTCATCCCTTGAGTCATCTCCCTGTTCTCCCTGAGGGACAGGGGTGGGATGGTTTGAGAGGGGAGGCTAGGAGGTAGAAAGTGTCTGGCCTAGGTGCAGGCACTGCCTTCTGGCCTGGTTTCTAGATGCCTGGCTTCTCTTAGGTAGCTCATGGTTTGGTCTGACTTGTTCTTCCCTTGGGGATTGTGGATCGCCAGGATTCCCCACCCAGCCTGTTCCGAGACTGGGATCCTGCTGGGCTTTCAGACCCAGCAAGGACTTGGACAGGCTCAGGACTCCTTCTGTACAGTCCTTGTAGCTCTGGACAAAATGGATCTTTTTGCAGGGTTTAGACCTCCTTTTACTTCACCTCTGTAGAATGTGGGGTGTCTGGACTCTGTGTATCTGACGGACACTGGGGAAGCTGAGGAGAAGACGTTTCCTCTGTAAAATTTGAATTCAAATGTCTTGTCACCTGCACTCTCCTGCTAGTCACAGGTGCCACTCGCCATTGTCTGATATTTGTCCCATGGTAGCCACTTTCCTGCCTCGCCTCTGAAGGTGATGAGTTTCCTGTCACTGGAAGTTAACTTCTCTGTGGCCCCCACCCCTGGAAGTTTTCACAAACGTTTCCCCTCCTTCCACCCAGATCATGGCTCATGTGGACGAGGCCGCCCGCCGGTTGTCCAAGTCTGGGTCAACCCTCTATGCAGTGCTGGAGCTTAAGAAGGGTGCCTCACCTGAAGACGTCAAGAAGGCCTACAGGTTCAGACATCAGCCCCTTATTAAATCTCACAATTCTCCCTTTTAAGCCCTTTTCCTCCTACCTTGCTTTCTGACCCTTTTTTAAAAAAATATTTATTTATTTGGCTGCATCAGGTCTTTGTTGTGGCATGTAGGATCTTTCATTGTGGCATGCAGGCTCTAGAAGGCACTGGCTTAGTTGCCCTGTGCCATGTGGGATCTTAGTTCCCTGACCAGGGATCAAACCCACGTCCTCTGCATTGGAAAGCAGATTCTTAACCACTAGATCAACAGGGAAGTCCCCTGACCCAATTTTTAAATCCCCAGACCTCCGCTTTGGGGCCAGATGGGGCCATCATCCTCTTTTGTGTGAAGGAATATAGACTTGGGCTGCTTGCTTCCATCCTCTCATGCATTCTTTCTTCACCCTCTAGAGACTTATCCCTGTCATTCATCGTAACCCTCCCACCCCCACCACTCCCATCCTCTGCCCACCCTTCTTTTGGGTATTGCCTGGCTAGGAGACTGGCCTTGAAGTATCATCCAGACAAGAATCCAGGGGACGCTCAAGCAGCAGAAATCTTCAAGGAGATCAACACAGCCCACTCCGTACTGAGTGACCCTAAGAAGCGGAAAATTTATGACCGGCATGGCTCATTGGGGATATATATATACGATCACTTTGGCGAAGAAGGAGTCACATACTATTTTACGATGAATAGTTGTTGGTTCAAGGTACACAATTCCTTCTGGTCCCTTAAAAATATGGAAGGAGGGGCACCCCTCCACTCTTAGGATGGCTGATTCGCCTCTCCTAGAACAAATGCTTCTATTGTCTAATATACTGGGTGCCGGAAGAATTGAGGCGGGGTGGAACTTGAATGGAAATACCCAGGAACTGCTGGATTGAAGCCATTCTTTCCCACCTTGTAGACGCTTATCCTCCTGTGTGCTCTGCTCACCTGTTGCTGTTGCTGCTGCTGCTGCTGCTTTTGCTGTGGAACACTGAAGCCACCACCTGAGGAAGCGACTAACAAAAAATATGCGTCAAATGTCCAGCATCAGCCTCCAAGGTCAGGTGAGAACCACAGGCAGGGACTGGGGTGAGAGCTGAGTTAGGGTTGTGGGTGACACCCTGAACTCTCAACTGTGAACCCCCAACTCTCAAGTCAGGATTGGGGCCAAGTGAAGAAAGAGAAGAGGGTACACTTGGTTTCTGAGGGGCTTATGGCAAAAACTGACGGTTTAAATGTAATGTTCGCTTTCCATGACTGTTAAGCTTAATGAATGGGGTGAGCATTAAGGTAAGGAATGGGGTGGGAGACTGTGCCTAGAAAAGGCAGTAGTTGAAGACAAGTTAGAGGATGCAGTTCTTTGCATTTACTTGAGAGAGAGGTAGTGTCTGAGATTATTCACTGAGGTGTGGGTTGACTGAAATTCACACCAGTGCCATCTAGTGACAGGAATACATAACTGCACGGTAACCCTTTTCTCACCAGTGGACTAAAAAATGGGTTTCCCGGGTGGCTCAGTGGTAAAGAATCTGCCTGCTAAGGCAGGAGACTCAGGTTGATCCCTGGGTCAGGAAGATCCCCTGGAGAAGGAAATGGCAACCTACTACAGTATTCTTGCCTGGGAAAGCTCAAGGGCACAGGAACCTGGTGGGCTACAGTCCATGGGGTCACAAAAGAGTCAGACATAACTTAGCAACTACACAACAGACTAAAAAATTGTTACTAGATGTTGACATATGTGTTTCTCAATCCATCATAGGACGCAGAGAACATTTTAGAAGAGAGGAAGATGGTTCTAGTGATGATAATTAGTAAAAGATGAAGAAGAGTGAGGTATGAAAACTGAAACGCAGCAATAATTAAAGGGCAAGAAAAAAATACACACTAAAAACAATTCAGCTGAGTCTTTAATGGAAAGTTATATCTTTATAGTGTGGACTACAGGTATTGTATCCTTACCTGTAGGGGGTTTGCTTTAATTCTGCATGATCATTCCTTCTAGTTAATAAGATGCCATCTTCTTCTGCCCTTAGATGCTGACCCAATGAGGGTGACTTCTGCTGCCCAGTCCACTGGACTCGGTGAAGAGAGGAGCAAGTAGCCTTGTCCTAACATTGACCCTGATTTGCCCCTTCTACGTGTAAGACTCCCGTTTTCAGAAGCATTGATGGCCTCCATGCCAGTGAGGATGCCATCTTTGTCCTTGATGCTGTCACTGACCCTGGCCATACAGGGTCATCCAGCTGTTCTTTTTAGCTCTAGTCCCAATTTTAACCTGTTAGAGTGCAGCCCTCCTACCCAACCCTTGTGAGGTCTTAGGCAGGGGTGACAGTCTTTTCCTGAACATTGTTTTTCCTGTGCCTTCCTTGGAAAATGAGCCAGTGTCAGCGGTAGTGTCAGCCACTTATGAGACTTCCATCAGGATCCTGAAAACCAAGCAGGATGGATCCCGTCCTGGAGCTGCTGTATTAGGTGACCCGCCTTTGGTGCAATTCTGTGTGCCAGGAACTCTTTGTTCAGCCTCATTCGCCAGCGGGTACACCTTTCTGGGGGCTGGCCTCATCTTCTGGTGCCCATGCCCTTGGCATTGCCAGCCTCATCCTGTACCACCATGAGACAACTCAGGAAGAGCATAAGTGCATTTGAGGCTTAGAGGTTGTGGTCCCACCTTTCAATTCTCCCTGGACTGCAGCTGCTAGCACAGCATCCATGAGCATGGGGCCTGTGGGCTGACCAAAGTTCATATAGCAGTGCCTGCCGGCTTCCATCCTTCCGGTCTCATGTTGTACAAGCTGATCACTATGTGTTTTGCGCTTAAAATAGGGGCATGAAAAATTTGATAGGGTAAAGACTGAATGATTCCAGGCCCTTCCCCCATGTGTGCCTCATCGCACTGTCTGTCTGGTATCCTCATCACACCATTCCCCATCTTCACAGGGTCAGAACCTAGTAACTCCTCAAACTTCTCCTGACTGGGAGAAGGGCTAAGGAATGTCAGTGAATAAAAGAGCTTTTTTTAATCCAATCCCAGTGCATATGTTGGGCCCCCAAAAGACAAATCATGCCTGGGATAGAGAAGAAGAAGGAGAAAAAGGTAGAGGACCAGTGGGCATATCTGAGATCAGCCTGCCTCAGGGAGCCAGAGATCAGGACATGTGTGGAGCTGGGATAGAGGCTTCCCAGAGCCTTGTGATGATGACTTTGTCAATGCTCTAAATTCCCTCTGTAGACCGATTCCCGCTGTGCCCAAAATAGGTCCCTGGCATCCAGGTCCTTTCTGCCCAACTCAGCTTCTCTAGATTTCCTAACAAATTAAGAGATGTCCTTGGTGTGGCTCCAGTGATGTGTTGAGGGACCAGAATCCTATGTTTTCTCAGGGATACGCTCATGAGGTCGTTTCAGGCCCTGGCGCACCTGCCAGCTCCAGCCTCCTGGGCTTCTTTTCCTAGGACGGGGGATATAAGAAAGATCTGGGCAAGAACAAAAAAGAGCCTCTCTGTCATCTCTGGTGCCCTTGTTTTGAATCATAGGATTCAGAAGAAGACAGTCAAAGTCACTGACTAAGCCTTGGCGGCAAAAACTTTCATTGTCTCTATCTATAGGTCCAGCAGGATCTCTCCTTTCACCCAGGCCATGTATGGTGCCTGTCACATGGGCCAGTTCAGATTCTGTGTCACCACCTGGAAGAGGCACCCAGGCCCAAGCATGGGGGTCGGGGGCTCACAGGAGCCCTCTGAGTGAGAGCACCTCTGTTGCCCACCTCGGCTTCCACCACAGCAGTGAAGTTCACCCCACACTCGCTCTGGGGAGTCACCCGTTCCCGAATGAGTCAGGGTCACTCACTCGGTGACAGCTGTGGCTCGCCTTACAGGAGCTAAATTGGGAGTTGGAATGTCACACACACATGCTCCTTGTTCCCCACCCCCACGTTAAAAACTAATCTCCTCTCTGGGGAGTGAGAGACAAACAGCGCTGCCCGCAGAGTGGACAAGAGGGGTTTGGGAAACAAAAGGAGAAATTTCCAGGGACAGAGCCATTCAGGGAGAGAGGAAGAGAAAAAGCTACATGTGCCTGGCCAGGGTACAGAGCAGAAACTAAAGCGAGGCAAAGTGTCTGAAAACAGTTATCTAAGGACGAGGCAAATTGTTTTGAGGAAGGGACAGGAGACGTAGCAGAGCTGTTTCAGGAGTGAGCAACAGAAGGGAACACAAGGAGTCGGAAGACTGTCGAAAGTACACGAGGAAGGGTCCAGAGGCAGTGAGAGAAGGCCAAGACCAGGGCCAAGGCCAGGGTAGGCACAATCGCTGAGGGGATGAACTTCACGGTGGGTTTCAAGCCGCTGCTAGGGGATGCACACAGCATGGACAACCTGGAGAAGCAGCTTATTTGCCCCATCTGCCTGGAGATGTTCTCCAAACCGGTGGTGATCCTACCCTGCCAGCACAACCTGTGCCGCAAGTGCGCCAACGATGTCTTCCAGGTGGGCCGGGGCAGGGCCGGGCCGGGGCAGGGCAGGCTGGTGAGAGGCTTCTTTGTCAGGTCAGCGCCGAGCACCCAGAAGGTGATGGGAGGAAGGCGCTACAAGGTGGCTGGTGGTGGCTGTCCTGGCTGAAGGGCAGAAGGAGAGCCAGGGGTCCTAGCAGATCCCAAAGTAAGCATGAGTCAGCAGCTGCTCTGCAGGCTGGCGAGCATACAGCCTGTGCATGGACAGCCCTGGGATGCTGGTCTCTACAGAGAAAAGGAGACCCGCATGGAAACTGGACAGGGAAGTGATCCTCTAACGAGGCTGTGTGACAGTCTGTGCCAGACTCTGCATTCCAACTTGGAGTTGAGATTTCAAGAACAATGTGGAAAATCTGGAGAAAATAGCAATGAGATAATGAAACATTAAAAAATGAGAAAGGTCCATGATGACAGTGAAATTATTTGTATTTAAAGCCAAAGACTGAGCGCATCCATCTTGGGGGGGTGGGCAGGCAAAGTTAGACAGTGGACAGAACACTGGGAATTCTCCCCCACTAGAGGTGACATTTGTGTCCCTCCCCAGATTGGTGAGTCAAGAGACCTGCTGGTTAAAAGGGATCGAGGTCACTTAAGCGGGGAGAAGGCAGAGAATACATTTTACTTCCCCCAAACGGAACCAATTTTGGCTTGTGTGTGGTCACGGAGCAAAGCATAGCTAATCAAATTCACAGATCTCATTTTAGCTCCTGGTTTCAGAACTAAAAGCAGCACGTATGAGAATGGTTTATATAAATGGGCTTTCTTTCTTGCCCCATGCCCTGGTGTAGGTTCTAATAATCTCTAAAACAGAACAAAAATCAGGGAGAGTGAGGGATAAAGGCACACACAAACACACGTGTCCTTACCAATGAAGTAAAAGCTCAGAATAGACCAGAGCTGGCTGACTTAGTAGGCATGGCAGCGATAAGGAACATCATGAGCACGCAGTCTTCATCTGTATCAGAAATTATGAGGAAACGTGTTGAACACAGTAATTTTTAACTTAACCAAGAGAATGCTCCCCTTTTAAGTTCTTTGGGGGCAGCATGTTTGGGGGAAAATAATTGGCTGGCTGATTCAGGTCATTCTACAGCTGTGCCCACAACCTACCCTTTGTTGTCTGCTGTCTTCCCTGAGCTCAATGGTCTCTCCTGCCATCTTCCCATCGAGGCCTTTTGCCATCTCCTGTTCCTCTAAGTCTCCAAACCTGTCATTATTTGGCTCCAGAGAACCTCAGAGCCAGTGGTTTTCCCTCTCTGGGGTCTGATCATCCCGGGCATTCAGTCATGTACAACCCCACCGTCTTGGCTTTTTCCTTGGTCTGATTAAGTCTGAACATCCTTCAGGCTGAGATGCCAAACGGGGAATGACAGAAGGTTTTGCCATCCCGTCTCATGAATTTGTAGTTAAACATTCTTTCATTAGAGCCTGAAATATGTGAAAGCAAACTTTTGAAAGTGAAGGTAACATGTTCTATAAAAAAAAGAGTGGTCAGAATATTAAAGTGCATGGCACACAGTATCACTGGGCAGAGGGACGCAGGGAGGGTCCTATATATGGAAACTAGACGATGTTCATCCCTGAGTCGGGAAGATTCCCTGGAGAAGGAAATGGCAACCCACTCCAGTATTCTTGCCTGGAAAATCCCATGGACAGAGGAGCCTGGCGGGCTACAGTCCACAGGGTTGCAAGAGTCAGACATGACTTAGCAACTAAACCACCCCCAGAAGATGTTCCAAGTCAGTCTTCTGTATCCAGACACACTGTTTTGGTTCCCTGAAGGTCTGGAATACTGATCTGAGCCCAGAGAGACTTGGGAATTGTTTGGGTCGAACCCTGTGAAGAATATTTGGGAGATAACATGATTCCCAGGGCTTCAGGATGGTTCTGTGGATCTGGACTAATGTGTATCTTTTGAAGTACAGGGCACCCCTAGCCCTCCAAAGAGAGAAGAGTGAAGCAGGTCATTTCCTTGCTGCTTTATTTGGGATGGCCTGGTGGGAGGCTGACCCAGTTTTTTGGCTGCACTTATGTATATACATCTCAGCAGACCTCCCTCTGAAAGATGAGCATATTTAGTTTTTTCACACATTGCCTCCACATTTTGACAACTCTAGGCATAATCAGATACTGTTTTCTAAGTATGGGGACCAGAATAGGACTTCTATATCTTGAAACTACTTAGGAAGAACACACTTAGAACATTGCCTAGAAAGTTAATAGGACTTAGAAAAGTGATACCAGTATATTACACACCCACACACATATTTTTTTCAAACACTATAAGAATGTATATTATGAAAAGTGAATCTTCACCTTCGGCCCTCTCATTCCCTTCTCCAGATGGAAATAGCCATTACCAACTTTCTTGGGTACCCTTGCAGAAATTTTCCATGGTTAGGTACACATTTGTGTGTGTGTGTGTGTGTGTATGCACATATTTAAGCTAAATTTATCCTATATCTGCCTTGGTTTACTCTCTTGGCTGTTGTTCCATAGCCACACATTCCAATATGCATCTTCCTTTTTAATGGCTATATAGTGGTCCATTGTTATGACTGAGTCACAGTCTATTTTACCCATGCTCTGAAACATTTAGATGATGCTCCATGTTTTGCTGTCCTAAAAAACTACTGTGATAGACAACAAAAAATAATTTGGAAGGAGAAACTTCCCTGGTGGTCCAGTGGCTAAGACTCTGCACTCCCAATGCAAGGGGCCTGCATTTGATCCCTGGTCAGGGAACAAGATCCCACATGCCCCAACTAAGACCCAGCATAACCAAATAATTTTAAAAATACTAAAAAAATAATTTTGATGGATTGTGACCTTAAAACATCAGGTTATAAGAACTGACTCATTTGAAAAGACCCCGATGCTGGGCAAGGTTGAAGGCGGGAAGAGACGGGGATGACAGAGGATGAGATGGTTGGGTGGCATCACCGACTCAATGGACATGAGTTTGAGTAAACTCCGGGAGTTGGTGCTGGACCGGGAGGCCTGGCATGCTGCAGTCCATGGGGTCGCAAAGAGTCAGATGCAACTGAGCGACTGAACTGAACATCAGGTTAATAAAAGAGTCAGGAAACAAAATTTTAAAAATTAAAATATTTCTTTGAGGTAATTACTTGCTGGTCCAGTGGTTAGTCCACTCTTTCACTGTTGAGGGCCTGGGTTCAATCCCTGGTTGGGGAATTAAGATCCCATGGCGGCACCAAAAAAAAAAAAATTCATTGAAAACGTTGAACAGTATTAAAGGTTTGGGAGGAAATTATCCATAATCCCACCTTCCCCAATGCAATTGTTTTCATGTTTGCATATTATGCTCTTCTCTATACATATTTTTACATAGTTGCCATCACAATTTAACTCATTTTCTTTAGAGCTGTGATA
Source organism: Cervus canadensis (assembly GCF_019320065.1). Classification (NCBI taxonomy): domain Eukaryota; kingdom Metazoa; phylum Chordata; class Mammalia; order Artiodactyla; family Cervidae; genus Cervus; species Cervus canadensis. The sequence continues at coordinate 68,616,070 of NC_057390.1, read as the reverse complement.
CAGTTCTCTTTCTCTCTCCCTCTCTCTCTGAATTTAAACAGAATAAAACACCAAAACACCACATTAACCCCCTTTAATTTCTCTCTTTCTCTTTCCCCACACTTGCACCCACTCAGCTACCAAGCATTTTGGCTAGGGGAAAGCTGTCGGTGTGGGAATTTGACACAAACATCTTCCCATGTGTTTCTGAATTTGTAAACTCTATTCCTTCCTAAACTGCTTTAAAACAGCCTGTGGTTTATTTTTATACCTGCCCCCGCTTCACTGTGGGCACTTGTTTATGAGCTGCAACCTGTTGTAATTTAACAGACAACCAGAAGGCCTTGTGAGAAGGTTGTTCAGAAACAGCTTTTCTGGAGGGTGTCCATTTAGGGAGAGAGTTACAGAGATGGGAATAGCAAGAAAGGGGTCTCATTCTGTCATAAAGGGCAAACTGGGAAAGAAATGACCTCTTTTATTTCATCCCAAATTCAAGTTCCTTTTTTCTTTCTTTCTTTTTTTTTTTTTTTAGGATTTAGGTTGCTTTGGGTCTTAGTTGCAGCATGTGAGATCTTTCATTGTGGTGCACAGGCTCCCCAGTAGTGGTGTGCAGGCTCAGTGGTTGTGGTCTGCAGGGCTTAATTGCTCCATGGCATGTGGGATCTTAGTTCCCCGACCAGGGATCAAACCCTTGATCCCTGCATTGCAAAGTGGATTCTTAACCACTGGACCACCAGGGAAATCCCCCAAATTCCAGTTCTTTACAGTCTAATTGTTAGGGCTGCTGTCATCAAGTACAGGCCAGCTGGTGAAAACCCTACACAGCCTTCCTCTTCAGCCACTTCCACCTGCTGCTGAGGGGCCTGAGATGTCCCCTCCCCAGCCCAGACTTGGGCAGGTCTCTTTTATGGGGAACTGGTTGATTGAAATTTTATGAACTATGTTAATCTTGTAGCAGGCTTAGGATCTTATTTGAGGAAAGAAACTGGATTTACTGGGAAATAAAATCATAAACCGAGACTCAGCACTCCTGGGCTCTAGTCCTACCAGTTTCTTCCTTAATTGGCCATGACTGTAAAGCAGGTTGTTTCACCTCTTCAAGCCTATTTACACACACCTGGATAAAGAGGAGCTTTAAGTTGCTGTTTAACATCCTTGTAATTCTCACAATCCAATTTCACAAATTGAAGAAACATCATCATGTATTTCCATTCTTTCAGGACTTTGCATTCAGTTACTAGTGTCCTATCTTGGCTCACTCTTTTGTTTTGTTTTGTTTCTTCTTTTTCCTGGCTGCACCACTGGCATGTGGGATCTAAGTTCCCTGACCCGGGATCAAACCCACTCCCCCTGTACTGGCAGCATGGCGTCTTAACTGCTGGACCGAGTAGGAAGTCCCGTGGCTCACTTTCCTGCTTACCAGGCCTCTTCTGAGCCAGCCTCCTTTCACAAATCCCTGTGTCACGCTCACTGCTAGGCTCTGCTGGGCAGAGCAAGCTCTCCCATCAAAACCCCTCCCCCACCCACAACTCAGCTTTTGCTGACAATGTCTGGATTCTTCTAAAGGTCTTCAGCTTGCTTCAAATGTGTGGTCTTCTGCCCCTGTTTTCCCACAGTTTCTCTAGTATATTCTGAGGTTCTGTCTCAGAGGACCTGCATGGTTCACTATTCATCATTGGCCAGGCCAACAGTTTAGGGGAGATAGCTGCCAACAACCCTCCTTACATCCTGGGCCAGTATCCCAAATCAGCGTCACTCTGGGTAGCCAGGAAAGATGGAAAACATTCTGAGAGAAGTGTAGATTCAATAGAAGAACTGCATTCACAGAGCATCTTTCTAGATGGAATGTTTCCATTGGATGCTGCAGACCATCACCAAAGAAATACAGCTTAAAAGAGAGACAGCTCATGGCTTCGGCAATGTTTCCCCCACCCAACTCCAACACCCCAATTCCTACCTTCATAATAAAGGACAGTGCTCAATTTCTCGATGTCAGTGAAAATAAAGATGTCATTTTTCCCATCAAGGTTCACAGAACCCTTGAATTCTACTCATTTGGGGAGCAGTGGCCCCCAGGTTTAAGTCTCCAGCGTCACAGGCACCAATGTCTTCCCAAGCACCGGTCTTGAAAGGTCTGATTTTTTTTTTACTCCCTCCTCTCTCCGGCAGCCTACTCACATCCACGCGATTGGCCAGATTCCATCTCTGGCATCCCTGCTCTTTGCAGGGTTTTTTGTTTCTGAGGGCAAGCCGGTGACAGTGCTTGTACCTTGCTTCTGATCTGTGTGTCTATCTGGCCGGATGGACTCTTGGGAGATCTTACTTCCCTGACCAAGGGCGCCCCCTGCAGTGGAAGCGCAGAGTCTTCACCACTGGACCACCAGGGAAGCCTGGGCCTTTACATCAGAAGCAATGGCCAGTCTTCTCTCCCATGTATCCAAATCACTTCTGTTAGATTAATATTCACTCTGATTTTGTCTCTCAGTTTAGAAACCTTGCCTACAAAATTAAGTTCAGCTCTTTACCCTTGGATTCAAAACCCTCTAAGGTTTTACAATTTTTTTTAAAAAAAGCCCTTCATGGTAAAAATCTACCTTTCAAGTTTCCTCTGTCCCATGACTCCTCTATCTGTAATTTGAACTCCTATAGTATCTTTGGTTTCCTAAAACTCTTTCTAACAACCATCTCCTGCTTCCTGTCTACCCTGTCTTCAAGTGGTATTTTCTTAAACACTTTCCTTAAACTAACACAGTTTTTTTTTTAATTTTTTAGATAAACCCTTTTATTTATTTATGCTTCTCCAGGTTGTTTAAAACAACAAGAACAACCCCCTTAATATAACTGACAGTCCTTCTCTCCTCACCCTTCCTTGGGCTGAGGGGTAGTTAATGGGGAAATGGCCCCCAGGGTTGAGGTTGACCATAAGAACCCCTTAGGGATGTAACGAAGTGATGGAGCCTGAATACCCTGCAGGAGATAGGGCATCTGTAGTGTATGAACTAGGGAGTAAACTAACATAGGTCTGCTAAGTATCTTTTCTCCTGTTAATGCTTCTGGCATTCTAATACCCCCTGTTCACTCACGGCAGGATTGAGCATTGTATTTTTAAAAAGTAAACATTTATTTCCCCAAACATGAGGTCTTTGTACAAAATTTCAAAAATACATTTTTTTAAAAAAGAAGGAAGGAATCACCCACAATTCTATCACTCAGTGGAAATTATTGCAAAAATATTTAGTTTTCATTTTATGCATGTTATAAAGTAATTCATGGTTTATACAAAGAAATTTGGGAAACGTAGATGACTACAAATAAGAAATTTTAAAATCCTATAACTCCCATCACCCATTTCAAAATTTGGATCCTACTGTCTATATAGACTTACATCCTGCTTTTTTCATGAGTCTCTGCCCATGTTAAGAACATGTTAAAGATAGTTGCATTGTGATACCATTGTAACTCATTTAGTCTTTACTATTAAATAACTGGGCTTCCCTGGTGGCTCAGGTGGTAAAGAATCTGCCTGCAGTTCAGGAGCCGTGGGTTTGATCCCTGGGTCGGGAAGATCCCCTGGAGGAGGGCATGACAACCCACTCCAGTACTCTTGCCTGGAGAATCCCAATGGACAGAGGAGCCTGGCAGGCTACAGTCTGTGGAGTCAGACACAACTGAAGCAAATAAGCAGCAGCATTAAATAACAAGCATGTTAACTATCTGAAAAAATAGTTTTACTGTTTATTCTGGTTACAAAAATAGTACAGCTGTATTATGAATTTTTTTTTCTTTTTGCCTGCTCTGGGGCTTAGTTGCAGCATGTGGGATCTAGTTCCCTGACCAGGGATGGAACCCAGGTCCCCTGCATTAAGATCTTGGAGTCTTAGCCACTGGACCACCAGGGAGCTCCTGTATTATGTAGATTTTAAGCCTCATAAATAATATAAAATTATAGAATGTATAAATCCATCTAAACACACTAGGGCTATTTCAGAGAAGATGGGATTTCAGGAACTATTAATATCAAACAGGAAGAGGGCATTCCAGGGACAGCTAGAGGAAGGCACAAACGAGAGATAGTGGATTCAAAACAGGGACATGGTGACCTGCAAGACGTGAGAGGAGAAGGTTGCTATAAAAACTAACAACTCCCTTCGCCCACACTGGTCAGTATTCTTACATAAATATATCCATTAAGGCTCATTGCTCAGAGAACATCAGCCTTTGAATGGAGCTACTGCTAAGTACAAATCCTCATTTTAGATCTGAGGAAATTTGAGCCATAAGAGAAATTGTTTTCCCAAGGTCATAAATGGTAAATCCCAAACCATATCTTCAGATCACTGCTACTTTCCCTATGTCATCTTGCATTAAATGCTCTCAATTAAAATACAGAGATGCTACCAAGAATGGGGAATAATTTTATCTGCATATCTAGTACAGATGACTTTCTCAAGGTAGTCACTTGGCATTTGCAAACCATTTAGGATGCAAGACACACAAGTTTTGATTATGGGAGGGAGTTAGGAAAGGGTTAGAGCAAATGTCCCAGACTTCATTCTCTGTCATCTTCCTGATTTTTGCCAAAACTGTGTGCACCACTTGTACTATGCTTGAGTATTTCTACTTAAAAGAACTCACTTTGGGGACTTCCATGGTGGTTCAGACTCAGAGCTCCCAGTGCAGGGGTTCCTTGGTCAGGGAACTAGATCTTGCATGTACCAAGAACCTGCATGCCGCAACCAAGATCTGGTACAGCCAAATAAATAATTTTGTAAAAAAGAACTCACTTTTAAAGATGAAATATTTATAATTCTAAATGACAAAATCCACGAAAAATCACCAGTTTTATAGGCTGGTTATTTTTTTCTAATATACGTTAAGGTAAACACATAAGAGGGATTACCTGGTATCTCAGTGGTAAAGAATCCGCCTGCCAATGGAGGTTCAGTCCCTGGGTTGGGATGATCCCCTGGAGAAGGAAATGCCAACCCACTCCAGAATTCTTGCCTGGAAAAATCCCATGGACAGAGGAGTCTGTTGGGCTACAGTCCATGGGGTCGCAAAAAGAGTCAGACACAACTTAGCGACTAAACACCAAACACCTAAGAAATGTTTGTGTCCATCCCCAGGCCGCCTGAAATCTTCATGACTGTTCTCAGTATGTATACCACATTTTGGGAAACAGTGCACACTCGGGTAGCACAGTGAGGGTGTCTGAGCTACATAAGCTAGCAACACGTCATGCCATGAGCTAGAAGACTCCGAAAATCCAAAAGAAAAACTTTACTGTTTATTAGTAGTCAAGTTTAGCCCTAGTACCAAAGGACATATATACACACCACATACACATTTCAGGGTCTACTCTAGCAAAGGAAGTTGGATGTGAGGTTGGGTAGGGGAAACACTGCTGAAACCATTACAAAAAGGAAGAGGTGAGAAAAAAAAAAGGAAGAGGTGCCCTCGAGGTTAGGAGGAAAGCCAACCAGAGGTAGAATATGGCAGGAGGAGTTGAGCTGTGGAACAGGGGAGGACTCCGGAACCCGGGGATGAGTGGCAAAGCTGTGCTCAGCTGTGGCATCTACTCCAGGGAGCAGTGCCAGCCTGTGGCCAGAGAGGAGTAACCCTCCCCCTAGCCTACCCTATGTGCTCTCTAGCTTCCAAGAAAGGTGCTCTTCAAACAAGGGACCGAGGTTGACTGTCTAAGCATTGATTGCTTCTCAAAGGCCCTGGTCCTGGGAGAAAGTTTTAGCCAGGATTAGCCAGTGGGATGAGCCACCAAGGAAATTTCTTTAACAGGTGTGGAAGCGGTGATGAGGTACCGTGCCTCACCAGCCCACCTCAGGTCAATCTCTGGGGTGAGGACTCACTGTGGGGAATCTGAAGTAGGACCCTTGACCAAGATAACCCAACAAGTCTTGATTACTTTTTCTTCTCTTTTGTAGCACTGTGGTAAAGTACACATAAAATAAATATTCACTATCTTATCCATTCTTAAGTGTGCAGTTCAGTGGCATTAAGAATATTCACATTGTTGTTCAACCATCACTACTGTCCATCTCCAGAACTCTCATCATCCCAAATGGAAACTCCATACCTATTCAATAATAACTCATTTCCCTTCTCCCAACCCCTGGCAACCACCCTTCTATCTCTGTGAGTTTGACCATTCTAGGTACCTCATATAAGAGGGGTCATACAGTATTTGTCCTTTTGTGACTGGTTCTTCTTTAATGAAGGAGACTATGCTTTCTTCTTAAGTGAACAATGCAAAGAAATAGAGGAAAACAGTAGAATGGGAAAGACTAGAGATCTGTTCAAGAAAATTGGAGATACCAAGGGAACGTTTCATGCAAAGATGGGCACAGTAAAGGACAGAAACAGCAAGGACCTAGCAGAAGCAGAAGAGATTAAGAAGAGATGGCAAGAAAACACAGAAGAACTATACAAAAAAGGTCTTAATGCCCGGGATAATCACAATGGTTTGGTCACTCACCTAGAGCCAGACATCCTGGAGTGTGAAGTCAGGTGGGTCTTAGGAAGCATTACCATGAATAAAGCTGGTAGAAGTGATGGCGTTCCAGCTGAGCAATTGAAAATCCTAAAAGATGATGCTGTGAAAGTGCTGCACTCAATATGCCAGCAAGTTTGGAAACTTAGCAGTGGCCGCAGGACTGGAAAAGGTCAGCTTTCATTCCAGTCTCAAAGAAAGGTGATGCCAAAGAATGTTCCAAGAACTGCACAGTTCTACTCATTTCACTTACTAGCAAGGTAATGCTCAAAATCCTTCAAGCTAAGTTTCAACAGTACATGAACTGAGAACTTCCAGATATACAAGCTGGATTTAGTAAAGGCAGAGGAACCAGAGATCAAATTGCCAACATCCATTGGACACAGTAAAGCAAGGGAATTACAAAAAAAAATCTACTTCTGCTTCATTGCCTACACTAAAGTCCTTAACCCTGTGGATCACAACAAACTGTGGAAAATTCTTAAAGAGATGGGAATATAAGACCACCTTACCTGCCTCCTGAGAAATCTGTATGCAGGTCAAGAAGCAACAGCTAGAACTGGACATGGAACAATGGACTGGTTCAAAATTGGGAAAGGAGTACATCAAGGCTGCATGTTGTCACCCTGCTTATTTTTATTTGCAGATTATATCATGTGAAATGCTGGACTGGATGAAGCACAAGCTGGAATCAAGATTGCTGGGTGAAATAGCAACAATCTCACATATGCAGATGATGCCACACTAATGGCAGAAAGTGAAGAGGAACTAAACAGCCTCTTGATGAGGGGAAAAGAGGAGAGTGAAAAACTTGGCTTAAAACCCAACATTCAAAAAATGAAGATCATGGCATCCGGTCTCATAACTTCATGGCAAATAGATGGGTGGGAAATGGAAACTGACAGATTTTATTTTCTTGGGCTCCAAAATCACTGCAGACGGTAACTGCAGCCATGAAATTAAAAGACGCTTGCTTCTTGGAAGAAAAGCTATGACAAACCTAGACAGCATATTAAAAGCAGAGACATCACTTTGCTGACAAAGGTATGTTTAGCCAGAGCTATGATTTTTCCACTAGTCATGTACGGCTTTGAGAGTTGGAGAATAAAGAAGGCTGAGCACCGAAGAATTGATGCTTTCAAATTGTAGTACTGGAGAAGACTCTTGAAAGTCCCCTGGATAGCAAGGAGATCAAACCAGTCAGTTCTAAAGGAAACCAACCCTGAATATTCATTGGAAGAACTGATGCTGAAACTGAAGCTCCGATACTTTGGTCACCTTATTCGAAGAGCCAACTCATTGGAAAAGACCCTGATGCTGGGAAAGATTGAAGTCAAGGAGGAGAAGGAGGTGGCAGAGGATGAGACGATTACATAACGTCACTGACTCAATAGACATGAGTTTGAGCAAACTCCGGGAAATAGTGAAGACAGGGAAGCCCTGGGTGCTGCAGAGAGCCAGACACAACTTAGTGACTGAACAACAAATGTTTTCTTCATTTCTTTAATTGAAATTGAATTGTTTGTTGAAGCAGTTCTTCCAGAAGGTACCTTTGTCCCTTGTCATGCTTTCTTTTCCATTTCCTTTTTGTATAATCTTGGCTTGCATCTCCTGTTGGATCTCTTCTGTTTATCAGTCCTCTTTAAATAGGGATAGCTTTATCTGGTACTGAGGGTAAATTCATCACTCAACCCTGTTGACCCTGGCTTCCTTCCAAAAGCAGACTGGCTCTCTGGATGTTGTCATTGGTTTGTAATCTCTGTTTACCTCTTTGGCTTCTTGGATGAATAGAGGGGTATGACATGGCTTAGTAGGCAGTTGAGTGTCTCAGTTTGGTTATGTTGCCTCAGAATATTTTTCACACAAATCTGATGAATTATGATGAATTATCTACCATGGGGGTCTGTGTAGCCATGGGAGGAGGTCTCCTGTGAGATTTGAACTATCTCTCCACAGACAAGAAGGTCACTCTGGTTGCCAGCTTGCACTCTGTGGCACACGGGGTTTTGGTATGATGAGTCATCTTCTGTTTATTTCTGTTGAAATAACTTCAATCCACAGCTGTGCAGTTGACTTTTAAGCTGTCCTCTCTTTCCTATGTGAAAGGTTCCTATATGAAAGGATGATGCTTGGTCCTTCATGACTCTTTTACTAAAACACTTCACCTAAGGCTAAGGGAGAAAAATGTTAGCTTTGGGCATCATTCTTCAATGCACCTAAATTTTATTGTATCTGACAATGTAGTATAATGATTATTCAGAGTATAATGACTACTCTGACCCTGAGGTCAGAGTGCCTGAGTTCAGATATTGATTTTGCTACCAACTGGCTGATGACCATGTGCAAATTTATTTAACTTTTCTGGGCTACAATTTCCCATCTTTGAAATGGAGCTAATGATATGAAAATGAAATGAATTAATACAAATAAAAGGATTTAGAGCAAAGCCTGGCATAAACTAAGTGTTCAATAAGTGTTAGACTTGTATATTTCTTACTATATTTCTTGTAGTCCAGGTTAGAGGGTAAATGTTCATCTCCTCCACCATCTTTAAAAAAAATATATTTTTTTATTTATTTATTTGGCTGCTCTGAGTCTTAGATGCAGCACACAGGATCATTCGATCTTCGCTGGGGCATGTGGGATCTAGTTCCCTGACCAGGGATGGAACCTGGGCCCCTGCATTGGGAGCTCAGAGTCTTAGCCACTGGACCACCAGGGAAGGCCCTTTTCCACTGTCTTTACAAGAAATTCTTGAGGGTTAAATTCAAGAATGTGTAGAAAACCCCTAGCACAGTGCTTGGCACATAATAGGTCCTCAAAACATGTGTTGACTGTTAAATAATGAGTATGGAGGAAGGGTCCAGTGAGGGGCAGAGGTTAGCAGAAGCTTTAGGAGTCTGTCTTTGCTCTGGGTCAAGACTATAGAATATGCCCCCTGGACTTCCCTGGTGGTCCAGTGGTTAAGAATCCTCCTGCCAGTGCAAGGGACACAGGTTGGATTCCTGGTCTGGAAAGATTCCACATGCCACAGGGCAACTAGGCCCATGCACCACAACTATTGAGCCTGTGCTCTAGAGCCTTTGAGCTGCAACTACTGAAGCCCATGCACATACAGCCTGTGCTCCGCAACAAGAAAAGTCATTGAAATGAGAAGACCACACACCACAATGAAGAGTGCTCTGCCCTCTGCAACTAGAGAAAACTCAAGTGCAGCAGTGAAGACTGACAGAGCCAAAGATAAAATAATTTAATTATATAAAAAGTAATACGCCCCCTTCCTCCCATTCAGACACTGAGCAGATTTAAATGCTTGCCACCAGCCAATCAAAGAGAAGTAAGATTCCAGGAGTTTGCAGGCTTAGAGTTTTTCTAACACCACCTTGCTCACTTGGATTCTAAATACTGAAAGATAATTGTATCAAGCAAACAAAGGGCCAGCGATCTCACACTTTAGCCCAGTCTTTAAGCTAAACTTAACAATATTCATACAATTCCAATTACTAAGAAGGATTTATGTTTATTTACACAAACACAGCCTTGGGATAATCTCAAGCTAATCTTTTTTAGCTTTATGATGGGCTGAAATGTTAACTTCTTATAATTTTCAAGAAATTCAGCCAAGGGCTTCCCTCTGCTGGCCAATGCAGGAGACTCGGGTTCAATCCCTGGTCCAGGAAGATCTCACATGCTTCCGAGCAACTAAGCCTATGCACCACAACTACCGAGCCTGTGCTCTAGGGCCCGGGAGCCACAACTACTAAAGCCTAAGCACTCTAGAGCCTGTGCTCTGTGACAAGAGAGGCTTCTGCAACGAGAAGCCTGTGCATTACAACTAGAGAGTAGCCCCTCTTGCCACAACTAGAGAAAAACCTGCACAGCAACAGAGATCAAGCAAACCCCAAAATAAATAAATAGATTAAAAAAAAAAAAAAAGAAATCCCGCCAAAATGTGATAAGGATTTGGAGAAGTTTATAGAACCCAACTGTGGGAAATACATCTAAACACACAAAGTCACAGGTGACTACCCTCTCCATCACTCTCTAGGATTGAGTGTTCTTCCAGCCAATTAGGATTAGGTTCAGCTGTAAAAGACAGGAAACCAAAAATAACAGTGACTTCAAGTAGGTAAAACTTTTTTTCTCTCCAGTGAAGGTGGGCAGTCCAGTTCTACCTCATCAGAGACTCCTTTTATCTTGCCATTCTCGGCATGTGGCTACTGCTTGGCTCTAGATGGCTGCTTCAACCTGCGCCATTTCATCTTCATTCCAGTTAGCAGGAAGGAGAAAAGAGAAGTAGGGCATGCCTTTCACATTAAAGATACTTCCTAGAAATTGCACAAAACATTTCTATCTATATCCCATTGGCCAGAACACAGTCACCTCATCACGCCCAGCTGGAAGGGAAGCTTGGTTGCATGGTCTTTATTCTGTGTGTCTTACTAAAAGTCTAGGGTCTCTATTATTGAAGTAGAAGAAGAAGTGAATATTGAGGAACAACAAGCAGTCTCCACCAGTCTTTCATCTCTACTTATCTCCCCAGATTGGTTCTTTCTCTTCCCTGCAGACCAGGCTTCTCTGTTCACAGTGTCTGACCCCTCACACGGCCCCCTTGTACAGATTTTGGGATGGCCACAATGTCGGCTCTTAGCTCAATTCCACAGGTCTTTTTTCAGTTCAAAAGCTGCACATGGTCTAGTCACCTCAGCCTCTGTGTCTCCATTCCAATTTCCTAGAGAGAAAAACTGGTCCTATTGGGTCAGGTGATCATGTCCTCAATTCTGAGCCAACCCTCTGCGGCCTCAGCCATGGCAGGGCTCTCCCTTTTAGGACAGGATTGAACAGGTCCTCTCAGGGGTGTAAGTGGGAGGAACTGGTAATCCCACCTGGTGAGTCTTCCTTCCAAGCTTCCTCCTGTCATAACACCCAGCCCACTGGATGCAGTTTGTCAGTTTGCTCTTCCTGAGGGCAAGGATAGTCATCTTTTCCCCAGAGCCTAGCAATTACCTGGCACACTCAACTTTTGTGGTAGAGTGAATAATCCAGTCTAGTCCTTAATTGTGCAGAGGTTGAATGCTTGCCCAGACATGCACGGTAGGGCACGACAGGAGCAGCATGGGAACCCAGGAACCCTGATTCCCTGTGCCTGGAGAGATTTCCCTGGATTACCCAGCTCTATGTGTCTGCTCTGTTGTTCAGCATTTGTCTCTGTGCCCCTGCCCGGGGTTGCAAAGAGTCTCCCCCAGACGTGGCCCACAAGAGCCCTAGGCTGGAGGCTATTGGCTACACTGCTCAGAGTCCATTTCCTTTCTTGGTCTTCCTGCTGAGGTCAACAGCTCCAAGCTGGGCCCCTTTGAGGAGGTCTTGCCCTGACAAGGCCTGATCAAGCTAGGCTCTGGATGCAGGGACACTCAAAGGGGTGGGCTGAGTAAGGAGACAAAGATGGGAGAGATTTCCATGGCCACCCACCTGGGGCTGCTCTCAGAGGAGCGCCCAGCCGTAGAAAAGAGTGGGTGGGAACTTCCTTGGCCGTCCAGTGGTTAAGACTATGTGCTCCCAGTGCATGGGACACAGGTTCAATCCCTGCTTGGGGAACTAAGATCCCACATGCCATGCAGCACACCATGGCCAATAAAAAAAAAAAAGAGCTGCTGCCTCCCCCTCCATCACTGTCCTACTCCCCAGCCCCTGTGACCTTCCCTCCCGCCCCCTCCAGTTCCCCCATAACTCACTGGGCCTTCCTCTCACGCTCTCTGCACCCACAGGCCTCGAACCCTCTGTGGCAGTCCCGGAGCTCCACCACTGTGTCTTCAGGGGGCCGTTTCCGCTGCCCATCTTGCAGGCACGAGGTGGTCCTGGACAGACATGGCGTCTACGGCCTGCAGCGGAACCTGCTCGTGGAGAACATTATCGACATTTACAAGCAGGAGTCCTCCCGGTGAGCTGTTAGGGTCTCATTTCTCTAAAGTGCAGGGCCTGGGACAAAGCAAGGGAGCCCATCAGGGCCAGCAGGGAGAAGCTGAAACGATCAACCTGCCTCTTCAGTTTAGTGATGAGAGGAGTGGACCTGAGAGGAGGAGGGACTTGCCCCCAGCTCGGTAGGTCACCAGCTCAGGCGGCCTCTGATTCCAGGTCAGCACTTCCCCCTCTTCACCTGGGAGGGGCTGGCCATCCACCAGCAAGGTCCTTGCCAACCCTCCATGACCTCCCTCCCGTGGGACTTCCCTGCCCCCTGGAATAGAAACTACTCTTGGATCTAGGCCTCCTGCACCCTGGATGTAGCTCTGTTCCTCAAGTGAAGAGGAAATCACCCGCCTGCCCAGCCACAGCAGCAGCTGTTGGGGCACAGAGGGTGTCAGTGGCTGGTGGAGGCGGAAGGAAAAGTGCTCAGGGGGCTTCACACGCTTGGCCCCCCTGCCTGGCCCCTGATCCCCCCTCCCACCCTGCCCACTCCCCCGCAGTCCCCTGCATTCCAAGGCTGAGCAGCACCTCATGTGCGAGGAGCATGAAGACGAGAAGATCAATATCTACTGTCTGAGCTGTGAAGTGCCCACCTGCTCTCTCTGCAAGGTCTTTGGTGCCCACAAGGACTGTGAGGTGGCCCCACTGCCCACCATTTACAAACGCCAGAAGGTATCAAGCAGCAGAGGGAGAAAGTATGGGGTGGCGGGAGTCGGGGGGAGCGGTGGGGATGCAGGATGGGATCTCAAACTGCAGCCTCTTACTCCACTTGACTTCAAAGGCAGGCAGATCAGGGCTGAAGTCCCAGCTCAGAGTGTGACCTTGGGTAAGTCACTTGACCTCTCTGGCCCTGACGTTCTTCCTCACTTGTAAAATGGGAATGAAAGTGCTTACACCTGAGAGTTGTAAGGATCATATGAGAAAAGGATGCAGTATGGTGAACTCTCAAGGCCATCTCACTGTCATACAAGTAGATTCTACATAAAACATTATTTAAAAATTAAGGGATTCCTCTGGAGGTCTGTCTGGTGGTTAAGCTTCCAGCGCAGGGGGCACTGGTTCAATCCCTGGTTGGGGAACCAAGATTCCACATGCCATGCAGTATGGTCAAAAAAATAAATTAATCAGTTAATTTTAAAAATAATAATTGAAAAAATAAAATAAAAATTAAATTAGTAGACAGGTAGAAAGTAAAGGAAAAAGAAAAAGAAAAAAAAGAAAGGAAAGGAAAGCTCCAAGTGTGGGTGAGGTAGGGAGAGAAGGTGAGGGAGTGAGATGTGAACAGAACCCTGAATGATAAGCATGGGAAAGGTAGGATTTCCCACAGGCAAATTATTACTGAACTAGACAGATGAGATTATGCCTACAAACTCCTGAAACTTGGGGGACCTACAACAAAGACCCCCAAGGATCACAGGATACACTGGAATCCCAGGAATCCCTAGAGTGGTCAGTTGTGCCACCTGGCTTTTGACTAAAGCAAATGCAAATTCTCCCTGGTGGAAAAACCCTCAATTTAGGCCTTGGGTTTTTCTTGGATTAAGATCAACATAAGATGAGCTCACAATTGAAGATAAACAAAGAAACGTACTCATGAGTGAAGTCAGCAGAAACAAAATTTTCAGATTTAGACCCTTAAGAAATTAAGATACTGGTATTATTAAAGAAGGTAAAGTCAGCTTTGTATAAAATGCTTTAAAAATGGAATTTAAAAATAAGCAATAGTAGACTATCAAAAGTGCAGATTTGACAAAGAACCAAACAGAGCTTTTAGAAATGAAAATATAATTGTAGAAAACAAAACATTCAAGGGACGAATTAAATGACAACTTCCTCTCAGTAAGAGAGGACTGGGGAATTCCCTGGCTGTCCAGTGGTTAGCACTCTGTGCTTTTACTCTCAAGGGCCTGAGTTGGGGAACTAAGATGCCACAAGCCACACATCACGGCCAGGAAAAAAAAATTTTTTTCACATAAAAAAATTTTAAAAGGGAAAGAGAGGACTGAAAAAATATCTTAGAATATAGCCCTGGGAGATGAGGAGGTTGGAAATGAGAAGGTCTAACATATATCTAACCAGAGTCCCAGAATGAGAGAATAAAGAGAATGGAGAAGAGGCAATATTATCTTAACAGATAATCCTGAAGACCTTTTCAAAATTGGTGGATGATAAAGCACGCAGCCCAGTGCCTGGCATTTGGCGGATATTTGGTGAATGTCTCTTCCTCACTTGGTGGTGGAGGACTTCCTCTCTCCACTTCCAGAATTTATAGACTGTGCTTCCAAACTTCTTGAATGGTTCCAAACTCTCTAGATCTCTCTCAGAATTGCCCTGAGGATGCCCTGATGGTGGAGTGGAGGGGACAGTCCTCTCCTGGGTAGCCCTGGACAGGGAGGGAGGGACTTAGCTCCAGACCAGGTCCTCCAGCCCTGAGTGCTGGCCTCTGTGTGTGGCAGAGTGAGCTCAGCGATGGCATCGCGATGCTGGTGGCCGGCAATGACCGTGTGCAAGCAGTGATCACACAGATGGAGGAGGTGTGCCAGACCATTGAGGTGAGCCTGGAAAGGGAGGGAGGGAGAGTTGCTGGGCTCCTGGAGGTGAATCACAAGTGGTAGAATGTGCTTACCCAGGCTGCTAGGTTTGAATCCCAGCTCTGTCCTCCCCTGTGACTGGTCCAGTGACTTGACTTCTCAGTGTTTGGGTTTGCTTGGTTTTAACTATGTAAAACAGTGATGATGAGAATGATATGATGGCTACCACCATGGAGCTTTTTGAGAATTAAGTGAGATAATATATATAAAAACCAGAGTCAGAGAATTAGGCAGCAGCACTCATGAAACTCCTTTAAATATATAGTGTTATTTTCTGAGAGAGTAGATCTTAAAAGTTCCCATCACAGGGAAAAATTTTTGTCCACTATGTATGGTGTTGGATGTTAATTAGACATATTGTGGTGATCAATTCACAATATATACAAATATTGGATCATTATGTTGTACACCTGAAGCTAATATGTTGTATGTCAATTAAACCTCAACAAAGTATTATTACTGAAAAGATCTGGGAACCAGAAGCCCTTGGGTGGAGTCTGGTCTCTGCCACTAATTTGTGGTTGTAATTGACAGGTCACATCTCTTCTTGGCTCCCCGAGACTTCCATTAAGTGGGGAGTGGGACAAGTAGCCTGGTGCTCTCCCAGCTATGAGGTCTCATCCTTATTCCTGGTTTTTCAGGAAAACAGCCGGAGGCAGAAGCAGTTGCTGAACCAGAGGTTTGAGGGCCTGTGTGCGGTGCTGGAGGAGCGGAAGGGTGAGCTGCTGCAGGCGCTGGCCAAGGAGCAGGAGGAGAAGCTGCAGCGAGTCAGGGGCCTCATCCGCCAGTATGGAGACCACCTGGAGGCCTCCTCTAAGCTGGTGGAGTCTGCCATCCAGTCCATGGAGGAGCCGCAAATGGCGCTCTACCTGCAGGTGGGCCCTGGGGGGAGGCGGAGGCGGGCGGTGGCAGGCCACCTAATGGCTGCAGTGGGGGCCTTCGCACTGGGAAGCCGGGTTCAAGTCTTATTTCTGGCACCTACTTGCCCAATGGCTTTGGGCAAGTCACCCTCTCTGTCCTTTTTTTTTCCTTAACAAATTGGGACATGCATTCTCCCCCCCCCCACCCCGCCCCCGGCAACCCGCAGGACAGTGGTGGGCATCAGAAATGGGATATTGCCGGAGGTTGGCACAGTGCTTACTCTCACTCTCCTTTCTTCCCTGCAGCAGGCCAAGGAGTTGATCAATAAGTGAGTAGGTGGAGTGGGAAGGGAGAGGAAGGGGTGGGCGGGGACTCCACTGACAAGGGTGGGAAGGGGTTGGTGGTACTGGGAGTCTCCAGCTGAGCCGCTGTGGCTGCTGCAGGGTCGGGACGATGTCGAAGGTGGAGCTGGCCGGCCGGCCGGAGCCGGGCTATGAAAGAATGGATCAATTCACCGTGAGCGTGGAGCATGTGGCCGAAATGCTGAGGACCATCGACTTCCAGCCAGGTGAGGAAGACAGGATGTGAGGAAGCGGTCGGCCGCTAGGACTGGGAGTCCAGACCCTCTGGGTCGGGGAGGGATGGGAGTAAGACGGCCAGAGAATAAGGGACCCCAACTCACCCAGCCTTCTCCTGGCCTAGGCACTTCTGGGGAGGAAGAAGATGAGGAGGTCGCGGTGGAAGGGGAAGAGGGCCACGCAGGACCAGAGGAAGAGCGGACGGATGGGCGGGAAAGTGAGTGTGGACATCGGCGGGGTCTGGCGGGGACCCCCTTCCACCGTCGGGCCATCGTACTCTCCGGGGCATCAGGGATCGCTTGGCACCCCTACTCCCAACCTCAACCAGGAGGGGCGCGCCCCCTAGCGCGCCGGCCGAAGTACAACTTTCTTTAACACTAACCATCTCTCTGGGCTGGTGGGAGACCGGGTTAGGTGGGGCAGTGGAGGAGAAACCCTCCTGCCTGGAAAACGAGTGAGCTGGGCTTCGGAATTGCCTTGCTTCTTGGGAGCGCCCGCCCACTGAGCTTTCTTTCCCAGGCACAGGCCAGCACTGACTCGCTCCTGTTGCGGATCCTGCGCACCCGGGTCCTGGCGCTCGGATGGTAAACGACCTGAGCAGAGACCACAGTGCCACCCAGCCCGGCGCCCCGCCGCGGGGGAGGGGCTCAATAAAGAGCTAATGCGTCCCGACCCGCAGCTCCTTTCACTGCTCACTCTCTGAGCTTCTGCTTCGGAGACATAGCATCACCATCCATCCCGCCCTTCTCCAAATCTGGGACCTCCTGGGAAGCGGGGACGGGTAGGGGTGGCGGGTGAAGCGAACGAACCCTTTTGGGGCACCTCCTTGATATTAGGCACAGATTCTCGAGCCCAGTGCCAAGAGAAGAGAGTCGGGGGTGGTGCGGCGACACTGGGGCTTGACTTCCTGGGAGATTTGGAGACGATAGGGACCCCAGGACCCTGGCATAAAGCGGTTCTCACGGAGCCCTCCCACAGCATCTGGTTCCCTCTCGCCGGCCTAGGAGACCCCACTTTCCCACGGGTTCACACCCTGCTGTGGCTCCCCGCGCCCCCACAACAGAGGCCAACGGCTCTTCAGCACTTTTATTAAAAACCGGTAACGCGGAGACTGCTCAGGGTATCCCTAGGCCGCTCTAGCCCCGCAGGACTTGGTCAGTTCCTGTTGCTCACGTCTCAACCCTGAGGTGGAGCATTGGGGGTCGAGATTCTCGGGGCCCCAGACCCGCCGATCACTTGCCCACCGAGTCGAATATGATGCGGTTCTGCTCGGCGCGCTCCCTCTGGCTCTGCGTCCGCGCGAGTTCCAGCAGGGTCCGTAGCAGGTGGAAGGTGAGGTCAATGGACAGGGGAGGGTCGTCCCGTCGCGGCCGCTCGCCTGCGGTCCCGGATTCCCACTGGCCCTGCTCCACCCGGCGGCGCGGGAAGCGCTCCGCCAGCAGCAAGAGGAGCGCGCGGGCCCCACCTCCGTGGTTCCGTGTCCCGGGGCTCCAGCGCAGACTCGGATCTCGGACCCCGGCGGCCGCCGCCTCCTCCTCCGGGCTCCACTGGCTGCTCCCCGGGCGCAGCTGTGCCAGGAGCAGCAGCGCGGCCACCAACGCCACGCGTCCCGCCGGCCTCATGGTCCCGCCGGCCCTGGACACACAGGCGCAGCGCAGTGTGTGAGGTGCGCCTCGGGCAGCCTCAGGGGACGCCGCTCCCCTTCCCGAGCACATCCAGCGCTCCTGCCCGGCCCCTGCGACTGCCGTCCGTTGCCCACAGCCTTCCCGCCAGCCCCAGCGGTTCCCAGCCCGGTGCCACCCTTTTCTCCCGCCCTGCCTCCCTCTTGGGGTGTCGCGTTGGGTGAGCTGAGCGCTGTCCTGGTGCTGAGGGAGTCTGGGCAGACGGGCAGAGCCACTCACAGTTAGCAGGAGAGCAGAGCCTCTGCAACCTGCAGGACGGAGCTCCTGTCTCTGTCCCTTGGGGAGGGCTGAGGGCGCCTCGGGGAACACGGGGTCTGTCCCGGGACCTACGCCAGCCTTATATAGTGCCAGGACAGCTCCGGCTGACGTCAGCGAGGAACATGCACTGATTGTAGAGCAATGACAGCCGCAACTCTGAGTCCGACCCTACGGCTTCGAGACCCCAGGAGCGCGCCAGAGGACACCAGACTTTGTGTCTCTGGAAATGACACCGGACTCAAGAGAAAGAGAAGCCTTCTGGGGCGTAAAGATTGCTCTGGGAGCCACGAGAGTCCTTCACTCACTTAGAACGCCAGGAGGGACTAGGGGGCCGGCCAGTCCCTAGACCAGACTAGTCCAGATCTCCAACCTTCTCTGGCACAGGAAAGGGAGGCAGGACTGTGGTGCTGTCCATGGTGCTGACCTTGTCCTCAGCCTCTGAAAGGGGCCAGAGACCTTGGGGAAAATGCTGTGCTGCTCAGATCCAGTTCCTTGCCCCAGCTATCTGTTCTATAAATGGAGGCAATCAGGATGGCACTGCTGGCCTTCAGCTACCACCGTGGTACCCTACCCAAGAGGCAGTTTGAGCTGCCAGGATTCGTGATCTTCTTCCAGCCCCAGGATCTAAATCCTAGGGCTGTCTGACTGACATGCCAAAAAAAGAGGGCCTCTCGACTCGGGGTGATTTCAGATAACAAAGGCTGGTCCATCTGCTTCTTGGTTTGCCTCAAAGCTGAAGTTTAGCCAAGTTAAATTTTCTCCTGGGAATCACAGCAGGAATATTATTTTATTGCTGACCTCCAGGTTAAGATCACTGAGTAGGAAGTAAGAAAACTTCCAGGCTTCTTAGTCTGTTCGAGCTGCTGTAACAAAAATACCATAAGCTGGGTGGCTTATAAACAACAAGCATTTATTTCTCGCAGTTCTTGAGGCTGGGAAGTCCAAGATCACGGTGCCAGTAGGTTTACTGTCTGCTGAGGACCTGCTTCTTGCTGTCTCCTCAGGTGGCCTCTTTTGTAAGCATACGGATCCCATCAGGTCCCTACCCTCATGACCGAATCACTTCCCCAAAGTCTCACCTCTAATACCATCACCTTGGGCATTAGGTTTTTACCATATCAACTTGGAGAGATACAAACATTCAAACAATAATAGCACATGTTCGTGTTTCTACTCTGCCACTAACTCACAGTGTGGACAGGTCACTTCACTTCTATGGACCTCAGTGTCCTCATCTGTAAAAGAAGATTAGGGTTTGGGGGTCTCCAGACTTCTTTCCAAACCCTGGAAAATGAGACTCCCCAGTCATTTTCTGCTGGATCTTACTCATTGCCTCTGCAGGTTCCAGATTACCTATTTAGAAATATATTTACAGAGGCACCATATAAAGAGTTTGAGGGGATCTCCCCCAAATTGGAGCTACACTGGGGCTGGGAAGGGTTAAGAAAACAGCTGTCTATGAAGAGTGGGGAAAAGTGGCGTCTGCCAGGATGTGGGTATAATCTAAAGTTGACAAAATGATATGTTTCAACAAATATTTACGGAGTGCCTACTGTGTGGTGGGTTTTCGCCATTTCAATAGGAGTCAGGTTACATTTTAGAGTGAAATGGGCCATTTCAGGGTGCTAATCCCATTAAGTTCTGACCAGCCACCGAACCCTGTGAAGACCAATGTGCCCACTTTGAGGAGGTGGTCCGAGGAGGAAGTGGCCCTTCCAGGGTCAAGGTGCATCACTACAAGGTAGAAGTGATGGAGTGAAGCTGACTTAGAGCCGATGTGCCTTCCAGGACAGGTAGGAGTTCCAGATAACAGCAACACACTGGACCACAGCCAACCTAAGGAACAGGGACGGCACCATGAAGAAGAGGAAGTATAAGGAGGAAGCCAGGGGGAGAGGAGGGAAAGTATAGCAGACAAAGAGCGAATATCTCCAAGAATGTCCAGATCTAGGTCTCCTTCCTTCAGCCCCCATGGATGGATGTGTGGCTCAGATGAGAGGACAACCAGCTCAGGTGCTGGTGCTGGCCCAGAGCTCCGTCTCCTGGACAAGAGCCTCAAAGTTAACTGCCCCCAGCAGCCATTTTGCCATGCATGGCTCTTTATCCATACTCCATCCAAGCTCCTTCTAAATACACATCTGTCTTGTACAGCTGAGATCTCATCTTCCAAAAATGTGCTGCCTGCCATTTAAAGTAGTACCTCCTTCTATTTTAAATATATTTCACTCTAGTTTCAAAGAGCATTTCCAGGACTCTAAAGTTTGATTTGGTTCACAAGTCTGTATTCCTTTTAGTTATGCTATTCATGTCCATTCTGACCTTGTCTCCTCTGAAGACTTTCATGATTTCCCGTTCCCAAAGCCCCCTCACCTCCAATAATTTTAACCACTCATCTTGTTTCCACTATATTTATTTTTATTGAGTTTTCAGCCACTATCCTGCTTATGTAGGGTAAAATAATATTTTTCAGTGGAACTAACCTGACCATGTTCCTACTTGACTCTGATCTACATTTCTGCCTAACCTAGGCTGTAGTACTGTCCCTACAGTCAGGCCATCAAAGGTAAAGAGCCCAGGTGGGATGGAGACGAGGGCTGTGGAGCAAGATCCTCCCTAGGAAGATGAGAGGTCAGCAGGCAGACGCTCTGGGATGTTCTATAACATAAGAGATTCTGAACAAAGTGCTCAGGAGTCTGAGGAGCTCTGACCAGGGCAGGGTGTTCTGGGTGGGGGCGCGGGGTGGCGTGTTCTAAGGTAGTTCAAGGTTAAAAGTGAGGATCACTTTGTCTCCAACTGTTCATAATATGCATCTTCCTTGAAGGGTGGGGTGGGGATTTGGCATACCTGTAATGAAGAGGAACCAGGTAGAAGTTGGCCAACTGCACGGCAGGCCAGAGCTACGAGAGAGAGAAGGGAAAGGTTGGGGGGCTGCTTCCATCACGCGACGCCAGACTCA
The DNA here is from genome assembly GCF_019320065.1 of Cervus canadensis. Taxonomy (NCBI): domain Eukaryota; kingdom Metazoa; phylum Chordata; class Mammalia; order Artiodactyla; family Cervidae; genus Cervus; species Cervus canadensis. Next base: position 68,594,699 of record NC_057390.1, on the reverse strand, counting down.
CGGCCTTGCCTGGTCTGACTCCAGCTTCTCCAGGCAGAAACACGTGGCACTGGGTGAGTGCTTCCCTGATTACAGTGCCCATATGGGCATGAGGGAGTAATCCTGATGGAGGAATTTCTGTATCAGGAGGATCCCCCAATCCCTGGGCATTTCTGGACTCAAGAAAGCAGAAGAGGCAGCTGAGGTGCCAGCTCTTACATAGTAGTTGGTGATGAGAGCATCAGGAAAATCCTGAGGAGACAAGAGAAGGAACAAGTGAACACTGGCACTTCCGGGCACCTCGGACCTCCCAGTGCTGACTGCCAACTGGCATGAGTATCGCACACAGACTTTGGCTCAGAGAAGACACCCCTGCACCACAGCCCCCCGGCTCCTCTCCTCCAGAGCTGGGCTCTGCCTGCATCTCCACCCCTCCCTGCCTCATTCCTCCGGGTCTGCCGGTTCACCAGCCAGAAAGCATCCCCACACCGGGCCAGCTCACCCGCTGGAGTTTGGCCCAGTTGTCCTGGGCTGACAGTCCATTGAGGGTCCCAACCAGTGGGAGGAAACAGCCCAGAAAACATGGGGCAAAGCCCCCCTAGGGAAGAGAAATTAAAGTGCTGTGAGGACCTAAACCCCCGCCCTCCTGCAACACAGCTCACCCTTCCCAAATCCCTTTTCCTTCTGCTCACCTGATCCAGCAGCATCTTCTTTAGTGCATCCACCTTGGTGGTGCCAGGAATGAGCCGGTCCAAAACTCTGTACCAGCCTCCTACCACAGGGCCCTGAAAGGAACCCCCAGAGAGGTGAGCGGGGATGTGGAGGGGACACCAGGATTTTACATCACAAAGCTGCAACCTCAAATATTAGAAAGCAACCCCCAAGGGGAGCAGATACTCGAGGATGGCTTAGATGTGAGAGGGTCCAATGGAAACCAAAGGATGACAAGGAAATGAGACCACTGTCCAACACACCGGCTGCCCTGCTGTCAGCAAAACTTACCACGAAGCCACAGCCCAAGGAGGCCATGGTCAGGGTCCGGCCAGCCTGGTGTGCCCGCAGACCTCGCCTCTCCACCAGCTGCTGTGAGATCACGTCACCCAGGCCCATCAGAGACCCTGTGCGGGGTACACAGGTGTCATCAGGACACCTCCCAGGGACAAGCTGCCATCCCGAGGAGGGAGGTAAGTCTACTGAATGAATAAGGCTCTGGCACTCTAAGGCCAAGGGCTTCAATCTGGGGCAAGTGGCCAGTCCCTTCCCACTGCTTCTAGAATGGTGACACCTCCCCAAGGATGGTGACACTTCATATGTGTCCTGTTAGAAATTGGGCTGAGCAGCCTGGAGCAGGCCAGGGCCAAGAACCCTGCAGTGAGCAGTGAAGAGAAGTTAGCCTCAGAAACCACAGGTAGAGGAAGGAGAATCCGAGGTGCTGGGGGCTGAGAAGTACCGACTGTAGGAACTGGAAAGGCCTTCCAGATATTTTTGTGCAAACCCCTTATTCCAGAGGCTTGGAAATGAAGGCCCAGGAGTTCACAGAGTCATTAGGTGGCAGAGCCAAGAAGAACCAGGTGGCTTGATTTCCTAGACGGTATTCCTTCCAGAATGCTGTACTATGAACAGATCATGTGCAGAATGATAAGGAACACTGTGGTTTTTTCCTCCTCCGCTGAAGGCAGGACCCTGGCCAATGTCCTTCATCTTGGTTTTGGGAGTTCTCTTTGTGGAGAACAGCAAGAATAACTTTCTAAAGCTGAAGTACTCAAATGATCCCAGGCAGGGGATGACTGGCTGAGCTGCTAAGAGACCCTGCAAGGAAGGGTTTGGTCACCTCCCAGCACAGGCAGGTTGACCCAGACTTCCCATTCACAGTCTCAAACTGAGCCGCCAACAGGCATGAAGGGCATCTCTCCTCAGGTCTTCACACCTGCTTGCCCACCCCCCCACTTGCACAGACACCCAGCTCCAAGTAGCACCAGTTGGACACCCACACCCAGAAACCAAGACAGAAATCATCACTGTTTACAGAGCCCCCCCCACCCCCGCCCCATCGGTAACGGTGGGTGATGGTTTCTAGCAAACACACACTTCTAGGGCCACTTGCGAGCAACCGTATGACCTCCAGCTTGCCCGTCCATCTCACTGAGTAATGAGAGCCCCCTCCAGCCCCGCAGCCACCACTTTCCCTGTGCCCTCAATTAGCCCTGGGCAAACACATCCTCATCCTTCAACCCCACTTCTTGGCCCGGAGCTGGTGCTGACGTCTGTGCTGGCTGCATACTCACTGCTCCCCACCCCCCGACACACACCCCCGGAACAGCCCTGCCCATGCAGCCTCGTCAGAGGCAGCTGAGTAAGGCTGCGAACTGGGGCGCCCACAGTGACCGAGGCTGCTGGCCTCAGCTGCTGGGACCCCGAGCACACCTATCAAGGGAGCCCTGCCTCTCCTCTCCCTGAAACTCCTGAAGTGATAGAGACTCTTCCCAAAACATGGCTAGCAGGGACAGAATCTTAGACATGTTTGTTCTCTTATCCCCCACATCAAGCCTGGCAGGGACTCAGAAAATAACCAAGGAGAAAAGTCAAATGGACCACCCCAGACAACAGGACTGCCCTGGGAAGGACACGGAGAATGCTAAGTCTGGCCTGAAGGGTGCACACCGGCTCAAGGTGTGAGAAGCAGTGGGGCTGAAAGTTTCTCCCTCTCCATGCAGTTAGCACTTAGCTCCCTGTCCCCTCTAACAACCTGGGGTCACCAGCTGAACACTCAGGGAAAGGAGGGAGCTGCTGTGGCCATGTGACCCTGAAAAGGCCCAGGGAGGGTGGAACAGGAATAGAGTTGCTGCTTAAATGAAAGGACTAACAGTTTGACATTCTACTTTGGTAAGATGTTTACAGTATACAAAGGACTCTCACACATTTAATCTTCACAAAAGGTCTGGAAGATAGAGGTTACCTCTCCACTGAATGTCTTTGAGAATGAGGTGACTTGGTAAGGAAGGGAGCTGGGGCCTGAACACAGGCCTTCTCTCAAGGGGAAATGGGAGGCCAGGAATTCCCAGCAGAGGCAGAGACCTGGGTTCAGGTGCCAGTAGGCACAGAGAGGCTCCTGTGGCTTCAACTCACAGGAGCTTCCTGCCCAAACAAGGGCCCAAAGGCCCGCATATCAGACATTTCCTGGATTAACACACTTCCTGTCTTCTACTCCCAGAATGTGAACCCCTCTGCTTCCTGTCATCCTGTGGGGAGAATAAGCAGCAATACCCTTGGGAAGGAAAGAGTCTCAAAGAGATGTGTGTTTTCACTCTTTGTGGCTTACCACAATCACACAACACGCTAAAGGCACAGCAGGAGTGAAAACCAAAGTCCCTGACTTGTAGCCAGGTCCTGGAAGCCTGCAGCCTTGGAGAGAAGTGGATTCCAGGCCCCCAGACCATGACCATCAGGCCTGAGATGTTACCAAGTGAAAGGGCAGCAGCAGGAGCGAGGTGGTATAGAGCGTGTGGCCCTCTCTGTTCTGTCCATTTCAGACAGAAGCATGCCCAGTTCCTTCTCTGCATATGGATCATCAGGCCCCCTGGGCCAACAGCAGCTCTAGCGCAGTCTAAGGCTCTGGTCTAAGCCTGAATTTCTGGTCCAAGTGATTGTGTGAGCAGGAAGTGCTGGCATTGGATTCCCCAACCCAAAATCCAAACAGACCCAAACCACCCTAGGCTCGGGGCATCCTCTTGGACCCATTTGGTTGTTCTGGACCCTCCAGTGCTCTGGCTTTCCTTTCCTTGGACTTGTTTCTGGGGGATTGGAGCTGGAGGCCTGCAGAGACATAATGCCTGAGCCCCAGTGGGGCAGGACAAGGGGCTGCCGGGCAGTGATGCCCCAATGCCAGGCTGGGCACAGAGCCCAGTGGGCAGACGCTGGCGCGGCTGTGACATCATGCCCCTGGGTAGGTGCCAGTTCTCATGCCGTCACTCGCCACCAGATTGAGCAGGGTGAGGGGGCAGGGGTTGGAAGCACCTGCCTCTGAGCACAGATCTATCTGGGACCACCCTCTGCCAGCAAGTGGAAAAACCCCAACTTCCCATGCCCTCTTCCTAGGCACAGGTGGAGGTAAATTATCTACTTCCCCTGTTTTGTTCCTCTCCTGGCTTCTGTGTGTAGAATCTTGGATGCAGGAAACTAAAGTATGAATGGAAAATGAAAAAACTGAGGGGCAGGAAGTTGGAATGAGGAGCAGGAAGGCCTGCTGAGAGGCCTGGGTTAGCAGGTATAGCTGCTGGCAGGGGGCCCGAGGGCCATCTCACTTCTCTCCAGAAGTCTCCCACAATTAAATAGCTGCCTAGGGGTAGGGGCTTGGTCTGGCAGAGCCCCGAGGGAGCTGAAGCCCAGCAGTGAGAGGGCAGTGCCCTCCCCCGCCATGGCCTGAGCCCTTCTCGCTGCTAGAAAATAAGACACATGGAGAGTTCCACAGCTTCTCAGGAACCTAAGCCCAGACCAAGCAGGGTTAGCGCCCTGGGGGTGCCCCCTTCTAATGGCAGCTCTACCACCGACCACAAAACCTCACCCATGTCCCTCCTCCCTTATGCCTCGGTTTCCTTCTTAGTCTCAGGGATGGGGCTGAATGGTCTCTTATGTCTGCAGAGCTTGCACATTCAGACTCCAGGGAAACCAGTGTCTGCAGAAGCTTCCACAGCAGCACTAGAGTGGCCTGAGATGGATGGAGCGGGGCCCTGGGCCCACTGGAGGCTGGAAGGGCCCTCAAAAAAGGAGGGGAGAAGGCTGATTCAGACTCTGCCCCAGCTGCCCTGTTCCTGACTATGACTTGGCCCAAACTGGGTGTATCAGACACTTCTTTTGAATCAACTCAGATCTTTTTGATTCAATCATCTCTTTCAGTCATCACTGCAGTTCACCCAATAGGTCCTTGTCCTGAGACAAGGGGCTCACATCTGAGACAGGCTCCATTCCTCGGGCAGAGCTACTGATGTGGGGATGATGCCGGGGCAGTGTGGTAGAGCACAGAACACGGGCATCCATACTCCATGTGGCAAACCTCTGACCAATGTAGGATGGAGCCGGTGGGTAAAGGTTTCTCCTCATCTCCAGAAAAGACTATTCACCCACAGACCCTAAGAGGCATTTCAAAAGAGCCCCTCAGTCAGTTACAAGGGGGTGAGTAGCCATGGGCCCTAAGTAATGTCCATTTGATAAAGCATCCTTATATTGACTGTCCCTTTTCCCCTTCTCCCCCTATGGGATTATTTCCTACCAAACTACCTGCACTGATGCTTCAGACTCTACTTTCTGGAGAACCAAGGTAGATGGCTATCTAAGTCCAATTTTACAGCAAGTGGAACAAACCCAACCCAAACACCACTACAAAAAGAAGAGCTTGTTGTGCTTGGCCTGCCAACACTCAAATAAAGGCCCAACTCCTGGAACCTTTTAAGTTTCTTGAGCATTTTTTGATTTCTAAAGCCTTTTCACAGAGGCAATCCCTACACTGACTCTGTGAGGTCATATACCTAAATTCAAATTCTAAATGAGGAAAAAAGGCTCAGAGAGGTTTATCGTCTTGTCTTGACTGACAAAGCTACTAAGAGTTATGGCTCAGAGATTCAAATCTTGGTCTTTGAGCTCCAAGTCTGAAATCTCTATTCTGTTTTCCAGTGTGATGAACTGTCCCAAGGGACCTTAGGAACTACTGTGCTGGGATCTAAAAACAGCTCAGTGAGCTAAATCCACCGCCCCTCTTTATTTGCAGTTTGATTTGAATACACTGAGCAGCAGGGAAGGGAGAGTCTGAAAGGTTTGGGAAAGTCTGAGGAAAGTGTTAACTAGAGGTTGCCTTGGGTTGAGATGTTGGTACAGCCTCAGGAAGATTGGGAGTGAGGGGCCCCAGGGCTCCAGCGCCAACCACCAGTAGCCCCAGCTCGGCTACATAGCTGCATTTGGACCTCTTGGAGCTCTAGCTCCTACCTTGATCCGCTGCAGATCCATTGGGGAGGGAAACACAAGGACAGTCCTTCCCCTCCCTATTCCTGATGGCCACGAGGGAGAGAGGGAGAACCTTCCTTCCGGCAGTTAGGGTCCCCGAGGGAATCTGAGGCTGGGCAAAGGGCCCAGCGTGTCAGTTCCCATCACAGCCACCCAGTCCAGCATGAGTCACCACACGCGCAGCCAGGTGAGTCATGCCGGCTGACGGACACTCCGAGGACAGGATGGAGGGTAGCTGGGCACAGGAGTCTGGAGAGGGGCCCAGGGAGGGGCAAGACTCCTTGGCCAGTCACTGAATGAAGCTTCTAGTGCTGACGTGGGCTGCTCCAGCAGCAGGACTGCTGTTGTACCCTGGCTTTCAGTAGTTCCCTCATCCCCCACCCCTTTTAACAATCTTCCTCTCAGAAGCCCACGGTCCTCATCAGAATCTTGTTCTCTTCCTCTAAACATAGGCAAGACCTCACCATAACCTTGTGACCCCTGCACTGCCCCGACAGTCACAGGCCTTCCAATCCCTCCCACCATAAAACAAAGCTTCATGACATCTCCTCTCATGGTAGCTAATCTGCAAAATAAAGACGATAATACAGGTAAATCACTGGGTTACCTTTGTGAGGTCACTACTCAATCACTGGATTTAGAGTAATAATAAAACCTCGATTAGTATATTGTTTGAGGATACATCCATAGATAGTAAAACTATAAGACAAGCAAAAGAATGATATTAAACAAAATTCAGGAAAGTAATTATCTCTTGGGGTGTATGAATAAGGGACAGGCATTCAAGGGGTCTCAAAGCTGGGTGCAGATTCAGGAGTTTCCAATTTAGTTTTATTTAAATGGCACACACATATCTTCATCATTCTTTTGTGTGTTAAGATATATTTCCCAATAAGAACAATACTAACAAAAATAAACTGGGGTAAGAGTCTGATTCTAGCACTTATTAGGTGTGGGATCTAACATGGACTCAAGTAATCTTAACACACTGACTTTGTGGGGACCCTGTAAGATAATGTGTGTTGAAAGTGCTTTGCACACTGTGAATTGTTAAAGGAGCCTTTGTTACTGTTCGCTTTCTAAGATAAGGGCTCCTGCGGCTAATGCCTTTGTCCTAAAGGGATGACCCTTCAGGTTTGTGAGGACTTTCAGATCCTATGTTATAGCAAGGTCACCTATGCATACTCCTTTCCTTATGAACAGCCTTGGGGACCCTCCCTCCAAAACAGACTGGGGTGAGAGCCAATCTTTCAAGGAGGTTGAATAGAAGCAAGAAACGAGGTGAGGGAGTGTGTGCAGCAAGCTTCTGCCTCCCAAATCAGTCTGCTTTGGTACCACCTAGGTCCCATAGGACACTCACCAGCTGTCAGGACCTGTACTTTCCACGGGTGAGCAGTCAGAGCCCGCTGGTAGGCCCGCCAAAGTGCCATTTCCTGCCAAGCCAAGAGGAGAGGGGGGGTCACCCCCACTGCCCCTCATCACAGTTAAAGAGACTTTTGTTTCTCCCTTGTGACCACTCCTTCTCCCACCCGCTCTAAAGGGACAGAGGCTTTCTGGACAGCTTCATGTCACAGGGGTCGCCTTTGACAGTCGGGCAAGAGAAGAAGACTATAGGCGGCTATGGAATCCCCGGGGCTGCCACCCTCCACCCCACTCCCATCCCTGGAGCAGAGCTATCTGGTGTCTCCGTCCGGACCACACAGGACACATCTGCTCGGACTTTCATCCAGAGCCTTGTGGGTCCCCAGATTCAGACTCTTAGTTGGCACCAGGCAGCATCCTTCCAGAGCCCAACTCCACACCGGAAATAAGCTCCCTGACTCCCTGAACCTGCAACGGTCCCACGCACCCTAGGCGCTCGCGGGACGCGTCTCTATGAACCGGTGACCGAGGATCTCCAGCTACTCACCTGGGCGCGAGCGCGGCCTCTCCCACGTGACCTGAGCGGGCGGAGGGACTTCCGCCCCAAGTCCCGCCCTGTCCGCCCGGCTGACTGCTAGGCTTTCCCTGCGTCCGGGGCCGAAACAGGAGTGGACCCAGTCTCTGAAACCGCGGAGGATTCCTTCTCGTTCTGCGCCGGGTCTCGTTGCTGAGCCCGCTAGCCCACCAGGGTCCCTCTACCTCCCTCTGCCCCTTCTCTCCTCGGTGTCAGGGCCTCTTTACCTGAATAGACCCTCACCTTTCCCGTGGCCTGGAACTGGCCAAGGTCCAGACGTAGTTCTAGGTCTCAGGAATCACTTTGGAAACTTGTTAGCCATAATTTTATGTGCGTGTGTTACTTTTTGAAAAATCTAAGTTCTTCACTAGCCTCAACTGTGAACTCCTGAATGGGTGGAACTGGGTCTTGTTTCGGGTTTGTCGTTCTCCTAGCCAACTAGTTCAAAGTTTTGTCCACAATAGCCTTTAGAAATGCTGTGTAAAGATGACTCTTCCATGGAAAGCATTAGGATTATAGAACCTCAGGTTTAGGCGCTGGTTTCATAACTAAGCGGGCTTGCAGCCTTGGTCATCCCTAGATTTGAAGTTCCTCATCTGTGAAATGGTTTTCACACTGGGCTACTCAGTTCAGCTCACTCAGTCGTGTCCACCTGTTTGTGACTCCATGGACTGCAGCACGCCAGGCCTCCCTGTCCATCCACCAACTTCCGGAGCTTACTCAAACTCATGGTCACTGAGTCGGTGATGCCATCCAACCATCTCATCCTCTGTCAACCCCTTCTCCCGCCTTCAGTCTTTCCCTGCATCAGGGTCTTTTCAAATGAGTCAGTTCTTCGCATCAGGTGGCCAAAGTATTGGAGTTTCAGCTTCAGCATCAGTTCTTCCAATGAATATTCAGGACTGGTTTCCTTTAGGATGGACTGCTTGGATCTCCTTGCAGTCCAAGGGCTCCTCAGTTTTACGGATTTATAGATGTTTGGGGATAGGGGTATCACAGGTTTTATCTCAACTTTTAAAAATATGTATGTATTTCTAAGGGCTTCCCCTATAGCTCAGTTGGTAAAGAATCCGCCTGCAATGCAGGAGACCCCAGTTTGATTCCTGAGTTAGGAAAATCTGCTGGAGAAGGGATAGGCTACCCACTCCAGCATTCTTGGGCTTCCCTTGTGGCTCAGCTGGTAAAGAATCTGCCTGCAATGCAGGAGACCTGGCTGGGTTCAACCCCTGGGTTGGGAAGATCCCCTGGAGAAGGGAAAGGCTACCCACATAAAAATATGTATGTATTTCTAGAAAACCCACATTTAAACAAACGGGCCCACAACTACAAGTGTTTGGAAACCAATAGATTAGGTGATTTCCTAATCTCTTTCCAGCTCTAACATTTGTAACAGTTTGTGAATATACTGCAACATTCTTTCTAGGGTATTGGAAACTTTTGCAAGATCCCTGGCAGATGTCAGCCTGGCACCCTTTGCTTAATTATCCCCAGGGAGCTCACACTTCAGGAGGCAGCCTTGTCTGACTCAGGCTCTTTACCTGACTAGCTCCAGTCCCCCATTTACACAATTCCTGTATGTTTAAGGCAGGGAGAATCCTGTAAGAGATACTGGAGTAATGCAGTTAGGAAGCAAGAGAATTCGATGTCACAAACTTTTAACTAAAGGTTTCTATACACAAAACACCATGCTAGAGGAATTTATACTAGTAAATGTAATTGGAGACCAAATGTGCCAAGTTGGAAAGTTGAAGTCAGACTACCACCACTCAGCAGTTCTATGACCTTCTTCAGACTGCTTAAGCTCTCAGAACCTTTATCAAGTGAAATGGGGCAATATTGACTTTTTAGGGTTAAATTAAGTAATATATGTTAAAGTACTTGAAATAGATCAAGTGCCTAACATATATTCATTTAGCATCATTTCCTTCCTCTTGGGAACACATGGGAGAGAATAATTTTTACTGGAGAAATCTGGGAAGCCCTTTGGTGAAGGTGGAATTTGAGCTGGGACCCTGAACAGTGAATAGTACTTAGGGGGAGATGGTGGAAAAGGACATTCCAGGAGGAGGGACTAGTAAGAGCAAAGGCACAAAGGAGTGCAGGAACCCATGGATAAGGAACGGTTGGAAGGGGAGTGGCCTGGGGAGTAAAGGGTTTAAGGTAGAGAAAGAAAGCAAGGGATGAGAGCATTTTCCTGATTTTCTTTTGGAGGCTGAGGTGAGGGCAGAACCAGCAGCATGGGTAGGGCTGCCGATACCAGCCTACAGCCTCAATGACAAGGGTCCCCAGGCCCCATCTTTCTACCACTGAAAGTGGGATTTCATGATGTAGTGCCAAGGGGCTGCTGTGTAGAATGAACAAAGCAATGCTGCAATGGAAAGCACTTCCCTACCAACCTTCACAAAAACAAACTGGCATAATCGGAGCTAGCACAATAGGATGGTGCAATACTTGGCACTGACGTGAGTTGTGGTCCCTCTGCTGCTAATGGTCTGGGTTGCCTCCAGGTCTGTTTCCTCTTCTGCACAGGGAAGGAATTGAACTACTTGATTCCTTTCCCCCTAAAGGAAATTTTCTGACATATGATAAATTCTTCACTGAAGAGGCAGAAAGTTCTTCCCAGATATTTGGCCAATCAGTCTAGGGTTTTATTCCAAGAAGGCACTGAACTCATCTCCACTCCCTTCAATAGGAGCTGGCTGTGTGCTTTTCTCTATTTCCTGAAGTCATCTGACTCTTCCCCTGCCCCCACAACCAAACCTCAGGTTATACTCATACATTCGAAGACTGTTGTTTGCCTAGTTCTCCTTGGCGGCGGGGGTGGTCCATCCTTGCTTAACAGGCAATATTACAGTCACTGAGAGTCTGCAACATCCCACAAGAGGACTCTTAACGATGAGATATAATATACTACTGTGCTTGGATTTTAAATACTTCCTATACAGAGAACTGAAATAAAGTAGCTAAATATGTTTAATAAGTCAACAATGTGACAAAAGGGTCAAAAATCATGACGGGTAAAAGAATGGTTAAAGTAATTGATGATATTTAATCTAGAGAAGAAAAGACTTGGGAAACACATGATAGCTATTTTTAAATACTTAAAAGAGCAATCACAGGGAAGAGTGACTAGATTTCCTAACACCCATGGTAAAATGTATAGAGGTATACTCTTTGACTTGATATAAAGGAAGATTTTAAAAACATGACTGTCTAGGAGTGCTCAAGAAGGGTCAGATGACCAGTGATTGGGAATATTTCATAAGCAGGAGCAAGTAAGATCTGAGCCACTCTTCTGTTGGCAGGGTGTCTGTGGTGTGTTAGGAAGTCCTATAAGCAGCTTCAGTCCAATGAGTTACCATCACCTGCTCGTGGGCCTGTGTGTTGGGTACTCTAAAGAGGAAGTTAGGAAGGCAGTAATATTGGATCCAGAATATAGTCAGACAGGAGCCTTCATGCAGATACCCTTTCCAGTTCTCCAAACACCCACTCACATGTGGTCTCAAAAACACCCAGTACCTTTACTTAGCTTTACCCACTTCACAATATGCTCAATATGAGCAATTTGACTCCCAAGCCTAGGTCAGGCTGAGTGTTTCTTGTGAGTCATAGTTTTATGCTGAGACTTGAGAGTTTGTGGAGGGAGAACCCCCCTGCCCGCGGGGGGCCATGATGACAAGAGAAGTCTGTGGAAGGAGAGGGATCTAAGGGGTCCTGGGGAGGCAGGTCTAAAGATCCAGGCCTGGCAGCATCACTGTCCAGGAAGGCCCCAGTTCCTATGGCTGTGTGCTCGGAGCCAACTGTTCTCGGCAGACTTCCTTCCAAGGGTCCTGTGGGGACCATGACTAAGGACCGGGCAGAAGGCAATGGCTGGTTGGAGGAAAGCCAGGCCCTGAAGAGGGGGAGGCCAGCTGGAACATAGCACTGAAATGGGCTCGGCTTTCAAGCTGCATACGGTGGCCCAGTGGACAGGTGAGTCCACGGACAAAATGGATCCGAACCAGCCCCGACTGCCCTCCAGAGACCAGCCATCCGTAGGAGTCCAGGTTTGGACTGAAACGTACCTGTGAAAAAAAAAGAAAACAAAAGCAATGCTCAGAGTTGGTACTTCAGGGTGAGTACGAGCTGTAAGAGCAAAAAGAAGGGCCTCAATATGAAAGAACAGGACCATGATGGGGTGAGAAGAAGCAGGATGAGAAGACCGTGAAGGAGGCGTCTGTCATGCTCCAGAGGATGAGCGTGTGGAGCTGTTTCCCTTCCTGCGCCATCTGTTGCCTTTTCCTCTCCGATTACATGGCTCACAGGCCCAGAGTTGGGAGGAGATGAGATGAAGGACAGGAAGATGAGCGGTAAGGTTCCTACCTTGTGAATAGCTTCCAGCTGCAGCCGGTCCAGGCAGAGCCGCGTTTGCCCCTCTCCCTCCTGCATGCGCAGCATTGGTTCTCTGTGGGGCAGACCGTGGAACGAACGCTGGGGAGGAGGGTACGAGAGGAGAGAGAAAGCGAGCAGATTCTTAGTTTTGCATCTTTATGCTGCAACACCTCCGGATCCCCTGCTATACAAGGACTCACGTCTTCTACGTTTTCTAATGCTGCACCCATTCTCCTGGCCTCAATTTACCAAATCTGTGTCTTGAAACAGCAAGTAGTGATGGTTGACCGTTTCAGCGTAAGTTCGAGCCTTGGGAGGGTTGGGGGCCCCAGATGAAGCAGAAGTGTGGTCTTGACCTTCAGGACTGTCCTGATATGGTATCAGATCTGCTTTATATATAGGCTAGAAAGAAGAATGTGAAATTAGGTCCTGTAATACTGAAGACCAGATAAAAGTAAAAGAGAGAAAATTGGTTTGGAGCAGGAAAGACTTTAAGGTAGAAGAAATGGGTATATTTAAACCTATGTTTAGCTACACAAGGGTAGGGGAGATTATGTACAACTCTATGCTAAGACTTCTAGGGAGAATACTGGGGCTGGGAGACTCTTCTGCTACTTGGCAGCACTAATTTGGGAGGTCAGGTGGATTAGGACCCAACAGATGGTGCTATTAAATATTCATATACGTACGAATCTTCGATCTAAAGGTCGCTTGACATTTGTTGGGTTCAGTGCCATATCAGGCAATATAGCTGCAATGAGCTCTCCAGATATATCTCCTGCGGCTATTGTCCCGAGCCAGTCAGATCCTGAAAGACTCTAATAGGAAGAGACAGATATTTGTTGTTCACTCACTCACTCATTAATTCAGTTCTGTGAACTGGTAACAACTGCACAGTCTGTGGGGGGAGAGACATAGTCGCATAAACAAGCATAAATCATTTTAACATAATCCATATCCTTGATGACAATTACCACACACCTGTCTTCTCTTTCTTTCCAAACCTATGGCCTCTTTCTGACCACCACTAGGAACTATTTGCCTATGTACTGAAGGTTTGGAAGAGAGGGGCTCACCCAGACAGTGCCTTTTCGAGGAGCAGTGAAATAGGCCTTGAAACCAAGGTAACCAGCATCAATGTAGTGAATTCCACAGAGTCCATAACTGTAAGAGAAAAAGAAAAGACAATCTTCCTTTTTCTAAGATTAGACTCATTTCTTCCCCCAGAATCCAGACTCCCTCAGTGAAACAACCCTCCTCTCCCCACAACAATCTGGCACAGTGCACCCCAACCCTGAGGGCCTGTCCCCAGTGCTCATCCTCTCTCCATCCCGCCGTACGAGGCATAGCAGTTGTCCTGAGCCACAGTGACACCATTGTAGGGGAGCAGCCAGGCCAGCTCTGTACTCAAGAAGCGCTTGATAGAGTTTATTGGTTCATAAGGTCGTCGAAGGTCCCAGAATTTGATTTTCCGGTCACTCCCTGCAGAGGCTAGGAAATGACTGTGGGAAGACGGGAGAAGAAGATCAAATCTGAACAACTCTGGAAGTCAGCCTGTCCTCACCTCCCACCTCCATAGCCCCCCCTGTTCAATACCTGTTAGCTTTGCACCACTGAAGAGTACGCACAGCCTGGTCATGGGCTAGGAAACACTGGAAGGGGTAGAGCTTCAAGGAGCCATCAGAGAGCCGTATCCGCTGCAGGGGTGAGTTCGTGGGAAGGTTCCATAAAACCACCATGCCTGAGGGTCAGGACAGAATGTGTAGGTGTTAAAGTCAGGTTATTGCTTCCCTGGTGGCTCAGTGGTAAAGAATCCACCTGCCAATGCAGAAGATGCAGGTGACATGGGTTTGATCCTCTGGAGGAGGAAATGGCAACCCACTCCAGTCTTCTTGCCTGGAAAATCCCATGGACAGAGGAACCTGGCAGGCTACAGTCCATAGGGTGGGAAAGAGTTGGACACGACTGAGCACAGCACATAATCTCTTTTCCTTGCTCTGATTTCTTTCTCTGGCTCCTAGGACCTATGTCTTCTACTCTCAGGTCGGATCCCTTATGATGAAGGGATCATGATTAGCTAGCCAACATTCCCTCCATGATTTGAAGACTCAATCTGATATTTTTAGTTCCGGTGCTCATCAACATAAAATACCTTAGTTTGAGATCTACCATTGAAAGATAGGTTGAATGCACCCAGTAAATAAAAGTCAAGGGGTTTTGTTTTTTTTTTAAGGATAAACCCTTTAGGACAAGGGTTGGCAAACTATAGCCCGTGGGCCAAACACAGCTTGCTGCCTGTTTTGGTAAGTTAAGTTTGACTGGAACACACCCATTTGTTTCCCTGAGGTCTGTGTCTGCTTTCACTTTACAATGGCAGAGTTGGATAGTTCCAACAATGGCCAAACAGCCCACAAAGCATAAAATATTCACTGTCTGAACCTGAACAGAAATGTTTGCCAACTCTACTCTAAGGCAAAGAGAACAGGCAAAGAGCCAAAAGCAACATGTAGAGGAATAGAAAACAAATGGACAAATAAACTAACTGGGCTGATCCAAAGCAAGCTGACCAGCCTGGCAGAGGATGAGGTAATTAAAAGTATAACTTTGATCAATGTAAAAGATATCCCTTTTTTTATACAGAAACTCAGTAAATGTAACACCTATGAGCCTTTCTTGAAAAAACTTGACAGTGAATTACAGCTAAGCAATATAAATAACAGAACCATGGAGGGGAAGCCTGAGATGAAAGGTCTGGTGGAGATAGGCACTCTTTTCAATATAGAGTTAAGATTAAGTAATTCTGGGAATTAAGAGGGCAAAACAGCATCAAGTATCACATACCTTGATGATGTAAGAATAAGACCACCAAAAGGGACACAGGAGATGGTGAGAAGGGTGAGAGGAAGCAGGGTAAGAGTGCTAACTTCCTCATCCCCAGCAGAAAGTCTACTGGTGTGCCTAAAAGTGAAACTGTTATTTAAAAACAGTAACAACTGGGACTTCCCTGCTGGTCCAGTGGTTAAGGATTCACTTTGCAATGCTGGGGATTCGGGTTCAACCCCTGGTTGGGGAATTAAGATACCATGTGCCACAGAGCAAGTTAGTTGAGTCCTTGTGGCACAATTAGAGTCCATGCACCAAAAGGAAGGATCCCACATGATGCAACTAAGATCCAATTCAAACAAATAAAAAATTAAAAACAGTAACAACCTAATGATACCAATTACTTAATGTTATTTATAATTTTTTATTCTTTTCCTTTTTAATCTTAAAAGTATCTTTATGATCCCATTTTTATAGAATTCTTTCTTTCCATCTAATCTTTTTATCTTTATATATGCCATAGAGAACAGCAAGAAATGATGTTTATCTAAATTTTTTTTTTCTGAGTGGAAAGGCTAGTGATATTTTTCTCTTCTCTGTATTTTTTCTACACGCACAAATATTTATAACTACATAATGTTGAACACTGAACCAAAAGGGAAACCACCATAAAACAAGCATATATAAGTTTAAAGAGCAATAGTTCCCTATGTTTTGCTTTGTTTTTTACCATTGTAATATCCAGCAGCCAGGTGGTGGTGGGGCCGGGTGGGCATCCAAGCCAGGCTAAGGCACTGACCACACTCAGAGGGGTCTGAAGCTTGCATAGACCCTACCTGGAGGGTTGCCACACATTGAACCTGCAGGGACAGAGAGACAAGACCAGGGTTAGGGGTAACTACTGTCTGGAGTGAAGGCTCAAATCAGTGTTTAGTCAGCATGGGGTGGGAGATTTTCCAGAGGTAGGAGGAGACTCACTGTGGAATTGGTAAGGGAGGCTCTAGAAGATGGAGCCTCAGCTAAGGGAGCAGGCTCCTCACTCACCTTATAGATGGCAGGCTTCACTGCATCTGTGAGGAAGAAGAGCAGAAACTGAAGTTCTGGATCCAGATGGCTGGGGTCCCAACCAGGCTGAGCTCACAGACCAGCACCCCTGCGCTCTCAACAATGCCCCTCCTTCTCACTTTTCTCTTGCCACCATCAGTGTGTGAACTTGCCTCTGCCTGCCCCCAGATCCGTCTTTCTTCCTGTTCTACCTGATTGTGCCCTTCCTCCTATAAGAATGGCTAATCTCTCCACTCTGCTCTCTTCTCATCCTCTTTCCTTGTCCAGAGCATGGCTCATCTGATCTCCCTCCTTCTGCACTCTCCACTTTCTCTCCCGCTATTGGGTCACTCGCAAACACAGAAGTAAAACATGCACTCTTGTCTCTGGTTAATCAAATGAATAAACCAAAGCCTTCCTTTACCCCTTATTTTGACCATACCTCGTGGCATGTGAGACCTTAGTTCTCTGACCAGGGATTGAACCTGTCCTCCTTTGCATTGGAAGGGCGGCTTCTTAACCACTGGGCTGCAAAGGAACCCTCCCCCATTACCTGTCATTCACCTCCAGCCACCGCCCTCATTTATTATGATCTCCTTCACAGCCTAACATCCTGAAAGAATTGTCTGTACACTTCTGTCTTCACTTAATTCCCACTCAATCCATGCCTAACACCAGAAACCACTAAATAGGGGATTTCTCAGGGTCCAAACCTAGGGGCCCTCTTCTTTAAACACGCAGTACTGTTGAAAAACAAACAAATTTAATCAAATGGGAGCTGCCTTTCTCTGCCCCTTCCTCTTCATGCTCACCTTCAGCTCCAATTCTCCTTCCCTTCACAACAAAGAGCGTGTTCTCGTGTATGTGTGGTGATGAGGGCAGGAGAGGTGAGGACAGGGTTGGGGGAGGAAGAGGAGTATGGCAGGAGACAAGCCCCAGGCACCAGCCTCAGCCTGCGGCAGCTCCTCACACAGCCAATTAACTGGGGCAGTGAGAGGGGGAAGACCTGAGAGTACAGGAGAGCACGGAAGTGGGGAGATCAAAGACAATGTGCTCAAAGAGGGCAGTTACGAGACTGCAAAAGAGAGGACCACGTGCAGGCTGCCAAAGACAGAAGTAAAAGAATGGGGAAGAATGAGGTCAGAAAGGGAGGAGGGACAGGGCAAGGCTCTGCACTGGAGACGCTGGGCCTGGAGGAGTTTCAGGCTGGGGTGGGGGGTGGACAGGCCCTTCTATGCTCTGGCCACAACTCCAGCAGCCCCAGCCTCCTTGCTACGATACTCACCTAGGGGCTGCTGAGCCAGCAGGGCCTCGGGATGGGGCAGACTGAACAGCAGCACCTTCCCATCTGAGCAGGCAAGAGCCAGGAGACCCAGTCGGGGCAGGAGAGGCGCCTAGAGGGTGAGACAGATCTGCACTGAGACTTGCTGCTGGCAGGCATGTCTCAGAAAATGTGTGAGTTTCTGGTCACTGAAAATCTGATGTGGAGTTGCTGAAAAACTCCACCCCCCACTCTCCAACTCTGGGAAGACCCAGGGCCCCTTTGTTCTGGCTGTGGCCAAGGGCCATCCCACAGTCGAGTGGGAAGTACCTTCCGAGGGGTGCCTGGAAGTTCCCATGCTCCACTGGGGCAGAACTTGAGGTCCCAGATGCAGCCATGGTCACAAGCTATCCCGTAGACAAAGTGGGCTCTGTTGCCAAGACTGAGAGAGAGAGCATGTGCAGAGAATGGGTAGGAAGGAAGGGTCTGGAGCTTCCAGAGCCTGTGTTCTCCTTGTCTCAACCCAGTCTGAGCCTTCCCCTGCCCCCAGCCCAGACCCACCCTTATTTCCTCCTCCACCACTCTCCCCTGGCAGTGTCCCAGCCCCACCTCACCAGCTTTCTTGCTGCAAGGTCCCCAGGTCCCAGAGCTGGAGCAGCCCAGGGCCCGAATACAGCTGGCTCAGTGAGTGTGTCTCATTCATGTCAGGGCTGGAGAAAAGAGCCACATACTGCGAGGCTGCTGACCCCTCTGGCACGGGACACCAGTCCAGAGCCCAGAGTGGGCCCCCCGTGAAGAAAGACACATCCAGGCGCTCTGGGTGTGCTGTGATAGAGCTAAATCTAGAGAAAAGGCAAAGATGAAAACAAGGAGCTAGTAAAAGGCAGTAAGGACTTCAGCAGATGAATGGATAAATAAACTGTGATACTCCGGACAACGGAATATTATTTGGCACTAAAAAAAAATGACCTATCAAGCCATGAAAAGGCATGAAGGAAACTTGAATCCACATTACTAAGTGAAGAAGCCCCCCTGAAAAGGCCACATACTGTCTGATTCCAACTATAAGACATTCTGGAAAAGGTAAAACTATGAAGACAGTAAAAAGATCAGTGATAACCAGAGGCTGAGGGTGGGAGAGGTAGGGGATGAACAGGCAGAACACAAGAGTATTTTTAGGGCAGTGAAAATACTCTGTATGATACCATAATGACGGATACCTGTCATTAAACCTTTAACCAAACCCATGAAATGTACAACAGTAACAGTGAACCCAAAGAAAACTATGGACTTTGAGTGATTGTGATGTGTTGGTGCAAGTTCATCAATCAAAACAAATGCGCCACTCTGGTGAGGGAGTGTTGATAATGGGGAAGGCTGTGCTTGTCAGGGGAGGGGGGAGGCTGGTGGTGGGGAGAGAGGGAGTATATGGGAACTCTCTGTACCTCCCTCTAAGTTTTGTTGTGAACCTAAAACTGC
The DNA here is from genome assembly GCF_019320065.1 of Cervus canadensis. Taxonomy (NCBI): domain Eukaryota; kingdom Metazoa; phylum Chordata; class Mammalia; order Artiodactyla; family Cervidae; genus Cervus; species Cervus canadensis. The sequence goes on along the minus strand of NC_057390.1, from coordinate 68,575,812 downwards.
TCTTAAAAAAGAAAAAAAAAAAGAAATGCAGACAGAATGGGAGCGCCACCTGGAGCTCCTGACTTAAGCAAGCACCAGAACATCACTCACAGTCTACAAGTGAGACCAGTCCTAGCCACCATGTTATCTTCCTCCTTTCCTTCCCGAAGTCTGTCTAGCTCCAGGCTCACCTTCAAAGGTGACAGGCCATGCATTCTGGTTCACTACAGTGTTCACTCTAGGGCCAGTCTGTCCAGGTCTAGCTGAGTAGATGTGACCTTGAAAACTTGTTCCACCCTCAACCTCCCTAGGCTCCCTCAGTCTGGCCAGCAGAGATAAGCGCTGAAGATTAGAGGGGGTGAGCAGATACAGGTATCTCTCCTAGCCTTGGGACCAACTGGCCCAGCACTCAGGGAGGAACAGGGCCAATCTCCCATCCCTTTTGACATCCATTTTTCCTACTTCTGTCTCCCAGAATCAGAAAAAAAGAGATGCGATCATCACCTGTTTATTCGGTAGAGGGTGCCATCTTCAGGAAGTCCTTCACGTTGTACAGAAAACAGCGGGGACTTCTCCTCCTGAGGCAGGTAGGGAGCTGCCTCACTGTGGGATGGCAAAGGGAACAACAGTCTAAATGAGGAAAAGTTTCACCTATACTGGGATTCCCATGATCAATCTAGAGTCCTCAGTTACCCTTCTGTCTCCAGGGGTGTCACCTGCTCCTAGATTTCAAAGATACCCCTTCAACTTACAGTTCAGATAACAAGCGCCACTTCCAGGCTAAAGGAATCCATTCCGCAAACTCCCAGTATGAATGCTTCTGATCTCGGCTGGAGAAGCAGAAGTAGCATTAGTGAAGGAGGAGAGAAATTCCAGAGCAGCGCTGCCCCATAACTTTCTGTAAGGATGGGAGCGATCTGTTATCGGTGCTAATCTAACACACGAGCTGCAAGTAGCTGTTAGGCACTTAAACGTGGCTAGAGTAACAGAGAAACTGGACTTTTAATTATATTTCATTAATTTTAAATGAAATTTAAATGGCTTCATGCGGCTTGTGGCTGCTATATCGGACGGCACAGCTTGAGAGCTTCTGCCTCTGGAGCAGTACCTTTGAGCTACAAGTGTCTTCCCCATGTTCTACCCTGCGGGTGCCTGCCCCCGCTTCTTACAGCCCCACTGCTAGGCTGGGTCCTTGGTTTCCTTTGCTCTCCACCCCTACCTTTCATCCCCAGCTCCCATTTCCCAAGTCTCACATATCCTTGGTGAGATGAAGGCACTTCCAAACAGGGGCCATGATGTGATTTGGTAAGCCATTGTGAGCCATTCCCCGGACGTGGGGCTTCTGCTTCTGAGGATCGAATTGAAGAAAATATAAGTTAGAGAATTTTACAGGCTAGAGAAAGTTCCCAGGACAGAGCTTTCCCAGCTTTTTCTTCTCCTGGTACTACTTGCTCACTAATTTTTCCCCTATCAGCATCTTAAAAGATTTTGCTCTCTAATTTTTCCCCTATCAGCATCTTAAAAGATTTGTATCTTAACCATTACAATGACCTCTCCATCTTTTGCTCTTACTTCTCCAGCAAAACCTGCTCTCTATTTTCTGTTCATCTTCCTTGGTACGTCTCTACAGCACTCGATTCAGAGCACTCCTATTTGCTTCCTGAAGCTCCTGCCCTGGGGGTAGTCTCTCCTTATTCCTCACCTGCTATACCTTTGTAGTCTCTCCCTCCTTTGATGTTTAGTCACTGATGGTATTTCCTAGAGTTCCTCTGTCTTCTCAACCCTCACTCAATATGTGTACTCCTGGTAATCTCATCCTTTGACTCATGGCTTTGACCTCCATTTTTATGCCTGACTGCATCTTAGCAAATGAAACCTTTACTCAGTCTCAACTTTTCTACAAAATCTAGACTCATACAATGTGGTGCTGAGTCTTATTAGAACTTGAGGCAAAAGTGAATATCACTAGTATACTTCCTGCCTTTATTGAAAATTTTTAAATTTTCTTCATCATAGATTTGTTGCATTAATTTTGACTTTTAAAATGTTGCATTGAGACATTTATCTTTATTAGAGGGTTTTGGTGCTCCCTTAAATGTTGCACCTGGGAGGAGTAAAGCACTGGTCCCGTATATCTGACTGGCAACCAGATGTTTCCAGGAGGATGGCCCTTAACCCACTGGCCCCTCCAACTTGACATGTCAGAAAGTAAACTCATCACTTCGTCTGTCCACCTTCACCCTTCCTGCATACCCCACCCTTTCTGTGTTCCCAAGTTCAGTGTATGAGAGCATCATCAAAGTTGGAAACTCCTACCCTTTCCTCGCCTTCAACTCCCAACTGCTATTAATTCTTTTACATATCTCTTGTATCTGTCTCCTCATCTTTTCTTCCTCCACTGCTTAGTTTAGGCCCTTACCACCTCTCACCTAGAGAACTGAAGCTGACTTCTCTTGTCACCTGCAAATTAACCTATTTTCCTAACTGATCACGTTCTTTTCCTACCTAAAAACCATTGCTGTATAGAGTTTCTGTTTGGGATGACAAAAGTCTTGGAAATGGATAGTGGTGATGGTTATACTACATTGTGAATGCACTGAATGCCCCTGAATTGTACATTTTAAAACAGTACATTTTGTTACATCTATTTTACTATAATTATACATGTACATACTCTTTGTTGGCTCCTACCAGTTTCATTTCTTTCATCCTTTCTAGCCTAATCCACCCCAATTTAACCCAGGCCCTATGCTGCAGGCCACAACCAATTTCTAAGAAATCATCCTCTCTGGCAAACTTCTGTTGCTTTCAAGACCTAACTCAACTAGCATTTCACTATGAAGTCTAAGCAGTTAACCATCCTTCCTCTATATGCCTAAAGCATTCTGTTCACTCCTGGTGCAGCATTTATTACACTGTAAGCTTTGTAATGGAGGACCCTGTCTTATTCATGATTGTGTTTCCTAGCACAGAGGAGATGCTCAATGTATGAACAAATAATCTTGTTTAGTAACACCCTCAGCTCCCAGAATCTCATCTGTGTTTGAACTTGCTCTTTCTTAACTTTCCCCTGTTTTGGCCATCTTAGTTACTAGGCTAAAGCCTGCATTCTGGGCACCCTGATGATCCTCCCAATAATCCTCCTATTTCCCCCTCCACTTTCTTGTCCACTCAGGTTACCTGAGTAGATCCTCGGGCAGTGCTTCGGGGTGCTGCAGGTTCGGGGTCAGAAGAGTTCTCACTTGGGGCCTCGCTTTCTTCTGCTTCTTCAGCCTCAACCTGGAGAACGAAGTCTTCATCCCGTGTGGTGTTATCCCCTTCTCCACGGAGACAGGCTGCCTGAGGCTGGATTATCTTCGGTTGGGTAGGGCTGCTCACCTGGGGGCCCTCCGGACAGGACACTGGAGCAGGCAGGGCTGTTGAGAGCTCTTCCGCCAGTTCCTGAAGATACAGAAGTGCCCTGCAGGACAGGGCGGAGTCAGAGCCACAGCACAGCCACTTCACCCAGAGCCCACTCTGCCTGACACTTGGCTGCTTCTCATCTCACTAGATCCTCCCAGTGACCGTGTGAAATGGCTATTAATTTCCCTTCCCCTTTGACAGATGCAGAAACAGAAATCCAGGAAAGTTAGGTGACTTGGCCAAGATGATTCAGATCACATATGTGGAATCTGAACCCAGGTCTTCTGATTCCAAGTCTGAAGCACTTCACACTCTACCACAGTCAGAAATCATTGAGGGAAAATGGAAAGAATGGAAGGACACATATATACTGACGTATACAGGACAGTAAAACTGCAGTGAAGACTTGGAGGAAATAGCGAAAAATGTGATAGGATGAGGTACAGAAAGAAACCTCCCACAGACAGAATTTAACCACAGACAGAAACTGCTGTGCTAAGACTTAGAAGATTGCTTAAGTGCCCAGAACCCAGCACCACCCCTGCTTACCTGACACCTCACCACAGTCCACTCATCTCTTCAGCATCTGCCCCACCTCCACCCCTTCACCCCAGCCCCCCTCCACCAAGCTGTGCCCCACAATCCTTACACTTGGGCAGCCCTTCGGCGGGGTCGTTCCCCAGGAGGGGTCTCAAAGTCCTCAGGGGGCATCTTTGGATGTGGAGACTCTGGCTGATCTAGGCCTTTGGACAACTTCAGCAGTAGCAGATCTGCCTTGGACTTTCGACCTCGTTTCTTAGGCATGGGGGTGGACAGAGGGTTGGATTGATCTAAGAGACCAGGAACCCGAGGGGCTGATGGAGAATTAGGCTGCTGGGGCCTTTTGGGGCCTTTCCGTGTCCTACCACCTCTCTTCGGGCCAGGCTTTGAGGCCCTAGGCTTTGGGACCTTTGACATCTCTGAAGAAAGATCTGTAGAGAAGAATATGGGTCTGTGAGATGGGACCAGAGCTCAAACCTCTTTGGAACAGATTACACCATACCCAGGTTGTAAAGTCCTATGAGCTTGACCTGCTCTCATTCATCTTAAGCTGAGCATGGGGGGCTAAAAGGCTGAAAGGTCAAGGGACATACCTTGCTGTTGCAGTCTGGAGAGGCTTTCCTGTTCTGGAAGGAGCCTCCTCTCATCAAGAGAATCCTCATATCCAGGAAAAGGGGTAGGTAATGACATCTCTATGGAAGCCTCCACACTGGTTGTTTCTGAGGAGGCCTTGACGTCAAGCTGGTTTAGCACCTCTTGTCCAGGAGAGTCTACCACAGTCATGTTCCCCACGGGGCCGGCCTCCTCCAGAGCCATATAGCCGACCCCGTAGGTATCCATCAGCACCCCCAAAAATGGCTGCCCCTGCATGCAAGAGACATACAGATGACTAGAAGGAAAAAGCTTCTGGTAAGAGCTCAGATTTTTCCACTTTCCTGTCTTTCTCATCATTGTTCCTCCAATCTCCCCCCACCTTCCCCACCAACCAGAAACCCAAACTCTGGTCATTCATTCATTCAGCAGTAATTCCTAAGCATCTTCTATATAACAGACACTACTCTAGGAACTGGTAACATAACAATAAGCAAGGCAGACAAGGTGTCTGACCTCATGAAACTGACAATGAACAAACAATAACAAGCTACCATTTGGTAAATGTTTACTATGTGCCAAGTACTATTCTAAGTGCTTTATTCAGGTGATTTAAAGTGAATGAACAATTATTTAACCCCTCTCCCTGAAACCCAATGAAATAAATCACTCCTCTCTTTAAAAAAAAAAAAAGAGAAAAAAAAAATCACCTGTTATGAATGAAGGAAAGGGCCACAAGTTTCTAAAATAAACTATAAAGTATAGCTGCCAGATACTATAAAATTTAGATCAAACTGAAGGAGGACAGGATGACTAGAGCTAACATCCATCTTTGTGAATATTAGTCAAGGTGCAGATTTATTTAAGGATAGGTAATTTCTAGTGTCCTGCTAGCATTCTTTCAGCTGGATGGGGGAGGTGGTAGCCTATGAGACAATTAAGGAACATCCCACTACATTAAGAAACTATTTAGACATTGAATAATAGACTAAAAAATAGTCACGGATCTTCTTTTTCTTCAAATCCAAAAAGTCAGCTATGCAACCACAGACCAAAGTAAACTGATAGAGACAAACAAAACACTGACCACCACACCAAAAACCTGAGCAACAGAGAACTCTGCAAAGGGCCAGTTTGCGACCAGAATAACCTACCTGTCTGTGACAAAAGGAAAGAAATAACTCAGATCAAATAAGGAATCCCTCCATAGATATGTATAGGTCTTAAGGATGAAGATTTCTTCAGCCTCAGTGGAAAGTGTGTTGATACAAATACCATAAGAAATATCATACAAATTAAAATTTCCAGTTGTCTCTCTCTCGAAGATATCCTTATAAACTATAGCAACAGCCAACTCTCTAACTCAGGTGCTAAGGAAACATTATAACACCATATGCTAAAGATACAATATAACAATATCAAGGTAAATAGAGGCAATGAGACTCCACCTACATAGTTCTCTTTGTTGCTGTTTAGTTGCCAAGTGGTATCCTGTTCTTTGCAACCCCATGGACAGTAGCCCACCAGGCTCCTCTGTCCCTGGGATTTTCCCTTCTTTCCCAGGAAAGAAGACCAGAGTAAGTTGATATTTCCTTCTCCAGTGGATCTTCCTGACCCAGGGATTGAACCTGCATCTCTAGCATTGGCAGGCAGGTTCTTTACCACTGAGCCACCAGGGAAGCCCACATTGTTCTCTGGTAAACAGCAAACCCTGAGAGAACTACTCCATTCAAAATCAGAAATAAGCAAAAAGGATCCAATGGGACCTATGTATAGTTGCTATAGAAAGAATAAAAAGGACTCAAATGAAAAAGGTGAAAAGTACCGTTTCAAAGAATGTCTCCAGAACACAAGAAATTTTCCAACAAAAACCTATATACTTTCAAAAAAGCCAGAGATGTGAAATTGAAGAAATAAGAGATCAAAGAAGAGATAAAACAATGGCAAGGCAAAAAAAAGAGTTGGTAGTCATAAGGAAAGAAACTGAATAAAAGAATAAAATCAAAGAAATGAAAATCAGAGAAGCAAAATGTTGAAACTACTGAAAAGACAATCAGTGGTATGAAAGGCGTTTGAGAGAAACCATGCATACTATAAAGAGATAACGGTGACTAGTGAGAAGATGGTATGGGTGAAAACAGAAAGTGGGGAGCCAATATATGAATAATTGCTATTTCTAAAGAACAGAGAAGAAAAATGGGAACAGAAAAAAATGTTCAAAGACCTAACAAAAGAAAATTTCCTGAAATGAAAAATAGAATGTGTACCTCCCTGAAGTAAAGGAAGATCTCAGCCTAAAGTTAAAAGGGCTTATTGTATAAAAAGGACACAAAAATCAATAAAGACTCATCAAGAAATATCTGAATGAAGACTAAATTTCTCCTATAAGTGGGGGTGGGAGAGAATCAGGTCGGCCAGGGAGTTCTTAGAAACATTTGATGCCAGAGGATAAAGAAACAAAAGGATCAAGAGAATTCTTAATTATCATTCATGTAAAGGTAACAGGATGACATTCTAAATATACAAATTTCTAGAAATTACAAAAGTAATCCCCCGAATAGAGGAAGCGTTAGGGGAAAAAAAAGTTTAGGAACAAGTACTTGTCAAACTGAGAAGTGGTTCATAGCTGCTGGTTCAAGAACCACACGGCCTCTCCTCTGCCATGGTGGGGAGTCACAGCTGAATCAAGAAGCCCCTACCATAGGTGATGGCTCCATAAACAAGCTGCCTCTGCAATAATCAGAAAGTGACCAACTGAGGCAGACTCTTCTCTGGCTTGCAGATCCAGAACTGTGTCACAGCCACAATCTGCAATAGCAAAATGCATGCCCTCTGGCCTGCCTCCTTTCTAAACTCAAGTCTAAATTTGAGTTCTTCAAGAGCATATTTGATTTGCAAGACCTAAATCATATTCAGAATCTTGAATGGAAAAATTCCAGGAAATGAAGTTTCTAGCTTTCCAGGCTCTCAAGTGGAGGTTGCTCATTCTCTCGAATCCCACTTACCCCAGGGTAGAAAATGGGATCAGTGTTTTCTCAGTTCCTCTCCAGTGCCAATTCTTGACCGAAAAGTCCTCCCCATCTTGTAAAACCTTTTCCTTCCAAGCCCGTAACATTTGGCTAAATCACTGGTATCCACTCCACTGTCACAGCCTGGACCTTGCCAACATATAAAACTTTTTAACCTTCAAAATCACTAAGACACCCACTATCTGATCAGGACCTCCCATCATTACAGCCAGGTTGCCCAACTATGATCACTATATCTACTCTTCACCATGTTAATTACTCTATCCACTGATCACTCCAGTTTCTCCCTGTGTCAGCCATATCCCATCTAGTTTAGACTCCTTTATTTTAATCAGATTCTTGTTGATATTACAAACTTCCTTTCTTTTCATCTGTTTCATAGGCCTGGCAAAACTCAATCCCTGGATGAACCAATCACCTATTGCAACCAGCGCATCTAAGCTGGTTGGGCACTAAAGTCACACTTTCTGTCAGCTCCCATACCCTCTCCTTTAATGTCTAATCCCATAGTCTTCAGCAAATGACTAAGTCTTAGATTTCTGAAACAAAAACTAAAAAACTAGCAGTCAAGAATTCATCTTGCAATGCAGGGGCAGGTTCGATCCCTAGTCAAGGAACAAGACTCTATGTGTCACACAGCAACTGAGCCCCCGTGCCACAGAGAATCTGTGTACCACAAGGAAGATTTTGTGTGCTGCAACTAAGACCTGACAGAGTCAAACAAATATTTAAAAAGAAAAAACAACCAAAAGCCATACTTCAATTTCCTGTCAAATAACTAACACTCCCAGCTTCTGAGTCCCTCATCCACTTTCTCAAGTCAAGCTTTCCAGTTGCGTTCTAGCTTCATGCCCCCTCTGGGCCCACCCAAGGGAACTAGAGATGCTTATCCTTTTCCTTTCCCTTGCCTCCTTCTGAATTGGAGCAAACGCCTTCTAAAATTTAACAATTCACTTGTTTCTTGTCTTTACAGCTACTTGGCAGTTTTTTTGCTTATTTGCAAACTCACTGCTTTTGTCCTTCCAAAGTACTCAATTTAGTTTGCTTTCTTTTTTAGGTTTGTATAAAACCTCTAATTGATACAAAATACTTATAAATATGTGTAGAATGTAAATAACAATAAAACACCTGTGTATCTGCCATATTTCAACTCAGTTTTAATAGAAATGTAACTCATACATACTCAAATTTCCTTAAAATTTAAACATATGTCACAAATATATAAATATAGTGACAAATCAATTGACATTAAAAATGATGGGAACCAATACAATAACTCTTGGCAAGCACTCAGATCAGCTAGTGAGAGTAATCAGACCTACAGGAAAAAAAACCTATAGGCTTCGAGAAGTCAGTGTGCCATGGGCATCAGTTTGTATGCTTTATAGAGGAAATGGAGAATGTCAGTTAACAGAGGGAATTAGTTAAATGAAGATCAGTTAAGAGAACTTCTATATGTCTTGAAGATTTCTCCATATCTGTACACATACACCTATCTCATTCTTCTGGGTTACTATGTGGTGTTCCATAGGATTATAGTTTATTTGGATATTTCCCATTTAATGAACAATTGGATTATAATACTATTACAAATACTATTGCAATGAATATTCAAGTATAGATCTCTTCAGTAATGAGAAATGATTTTTCTAGAATAATCATCTGAAGTGAAATTACTGGGTTAAAGGGTACACACATTTCAAAATTTGACACTTCCAAACAGGTCACCAAGATGAAAATCAATTTATACTCTCACTAACTGTAAAAATGGATATACGCATTTTACTACCCTTGTCAATCTTTGGTTTTTGCCAGTCTGATGGGTGAAAAAATTCCTCCTTGTGTGTGCTTTTAGTCACTCAGTTATGTCGGACTCTTTGCTCTCCCATGGACTATAGCCTGCCAGGTTCCTCTGTCCATGTGGGTTCTCCAGGCAAGAACACTGGAGTGGGTTGCCATGCGCCCCCTCAGGGGATTTTCCTGACCCAGGGACAACCCATGTGAAGTCTCCCTCATTGCAGGCAGATTCTTTACCCACCAGGGAAGCCCATTTATTTGCATTGTCCTGATAATAACTGAGGTTAGCAACTTCTTTTTTATATGTTGGATATCTATGTCTTTTATGAATTGCCCATTTCTATAGGACAAGTTGATCATTTTCTTTTTGATCTGTGGAGTTATTTATGTGTGAATATTTTCTCTCTGTATCTACCTTTTTTTAACTTTACTTATAATGTTTTTTTGCAAAACTAAGGTTAAATTTTTTAAGTTAAATTTCTCAGTCTTCTCCTTTATGGCTTCTCTGTCTTTGTGGCCACCCTGCCTCACATAGGATCATAGCTGCAGACCAGAGATTGAACCCCTGCCTTCTGCAGTGGAAGTGGAGAGTCCTAACCACTAGACCACCAGGAAATTCCTGTGTCTTTAAAAAGGTGTTTCCTACCCCATTGATAATAACATCAGAATATAAAATATCTTCTTTTATTTTTTTCTAACGATTTTTCTAGTTTTAGCTCTTTAGTCCATCTGGAATTTTTTAGTAAGAGATATGAATATTTACTTATTCCATATCTATTTTCTTTATAAGTTTCATAAGATAGGGACCTTGTCTGTCTGATTCATTATTGTATCCAGAAACTGGTACATTGTAAGTGCAATAATTAACCTTTGTTGATTTAGGATAACTTCTCAAGGTACAAGAATCTCTATAAGGATTCACTTCTCAGAGAAGGCAGCAGCAGGGCGTGGTGGTTAATTTCCATTTTTGACTTTACAATACAAATTTTGGACATAAGCAAAAGAGGTTTAGTAAATTTGTACCAGGATTCATAAAATTTTACATCTGCACCCCAAGTTGTCTGGTTCCCACGCTGCTCCAAGGCCGCCAGCCTGATCTCCCCAACCACAGAAAATGATTAGGTAACACTGTTCTGCAGGTATGGAATTATTTTACACACACTGCATGGTCTAATACATTGTTTCCAAAGTGTTCCTATGGTACAACTGGTGGTATGCAAGATGACTTCTGATACAAAACTGAACAATTTTATTTGATTAATTACGTTTTTATTTTAACTTGTATTTAAAAAAACTGTAACTAGTCCATGAAATCCATGGACTAGTTAGATCAAGACTAAAGCACTTAAACCTTAAAATTAAATCAATTTAAAGAAAACAAGAAAGTACTACAGTTGATAAGAAAGGGTGGCAAAAAGGAACGAAGACACAGGAATGACGTTTGTATAACAATATACCGCTGGGGCCACGGGGCTTGCACCCTGCACACTTTTAACAAAGTGAGTTTCGCGGGTGAAGCTGAAGTCGCCACCTCTCCCTTCCCCAACAGAAAGCCAAGTTGCTGCGTGATAAAAGGACTAGATTGGGAAACATAACTGGCCCCTGGCTGCGCCAATGGGGTTGCAGCGCGCGGGGCACAACCCCCAGGGTTAGAAGGACCTCGCCGAGGAAGAGGCTGAACACACTACAAGGAGAAGACTGACCCGCCACCTCTCTAGGGGTGACCGCTTGCCCTTTCTCAGTCCTGGGCGTGGGGTTAGCTTTCACCACTACTAGCCTGTTCGGGAAGTGAGCCGTGAGTTTCCTAAGGCTGAGGACTACAGTAGGTTCGCAGAGTTCGAGGTTTGCAATGTTCGCAGCGCCGGGGCCGGGACACAGGGTAAAATGTTACGGACGCCTCACTGGGAAAGAAGGCGAAACCCGAGGAGATCAGAGATAGGGGCTGCCACCGTGGGTTAGGGAGGTGGGGAGCACGGCGGTTTCCGTAGGAGCTTGGGGGCTGGAGGTCTCGATGCTGAGCAGAGGCGGAAAAGCGGAGCCGGAATTGGTTCCCAATGTCTTAGTGCTACCAAAAAAAGAAGGGGGGCGGGTAGTAATCGTGGGGCCCCTCACACCCCGCTGCGGTACACTCACCCTCACCAAAGTCCTTCCGGAAGTCCAAGTTCGAAGATGGCGCCGCCTGTCTGGTCGCCGTTTTATGACGAAATCTAGTAGCTACTCTTCATTGACGTCCCCCCACCCCCCAGTGCACAAGGTAAACACGTGGGCTTGGTCGGGAATTTGTGCCCCAGAATGTTTTCTATTAGACTATGTATTCCATAATGCAGTGCGGCCAGCGTCCCCGAGCCCGTCGCAGCGGGCGCCGCTCCCGGGCCTCCGAGGCGCGGGGGAAGCGGCACGGCCTTATGGGAATTGCAGTGTCCCGAAGGGAAGACTGACGCCTGCGCGGTGACGGCCGTCGCGCCCCCGCGGGTTCCCACGCGGCTTCTATGTGAGCCTCGAGAGTGCGGGCGCCCAGGCCCGAGTGTCGCTCCCGAACGCTGAATCCTGGCTTTGTGTGGAGACTACTGGCCCGTGGCGAGCAGGGCCGGGCAGACCAGAGAGTACTTACCCGCAACCCCCGCGCCGTCGAGCGGAAGCCTGGGAGACAAAGGAATCCGTGCCTCGGGCCGCGGGGGGACGACTCCGGCTTCCGCCCCAGGGCAGCCCCCAGCAGATCCAGCCACTAGTGAAGCCAGGGATGGACCCGAGACCGAAACACAGTGAAGGGGAGGAGCAGAAGAAAAGCCTGGCTTGGAGACGCTCTACTCAAATGATCCTCAGGCTTGGACCCTCCCCTTGGTCGTAGGCCTCTCCCCACTCCCTCCCTGGGTGGTCGGTTGTGGTTGGAGAAAGAATGTAACAAACTTCTGCCGTTTCCTGAGGCATTTAAAGCTGTAAATCACACAGGTCTGCATATACCGAATAGGAGAGTTCAGGATGTAGAAATATGGACAGGAAAGGATGGGGTAAACCAATCTTTTCCCAGATAATCTCATCTATTAAATTCCCTTGGTTACACAAAATGTTTATGAAAAGCAAGGGAGAAGCTAGCCAAGATTTAAAAGCTAGAGCAAGGGGACTCCCATCCCATTCGTCTTAAGTGGCCTAAGACAAGATAAGGCTGTGCTGTGGCTTAGGACAGGCTTTGCGAGAGTGCTGAAGTGGGTGCAGTGGAGGCTGTGGTTCTTCTAATACATATGTTCAATGTTTCCTCTCAATTTCAAGCATTTCTCTCTTCATTAAAAGATTTGTTTCAAGCATTTATTTCTCTAATGAACAAACCTGACTTTTCCATCCCTGTTGCCTCAGATTAGATTATCTTTGACTTCAACTATTGCAAAATCTTTCTTATATTAATAATTGTATCTATTTGGGAGATAAGACATTCACATGATTCAAAATTCAAAAGATGCATAGGGTATAGGGAAGAGTCTTTTCCACTTCTCTCTCCAGTCTCCCAGACCACATCTACCTAGGCAGTTTCTTGTTACAGGTTCAAGACATTTTCTGTATTTATACTCATGCAAACAGATATACATCTTTCCCCATTTTAATTCATACAGCATCTTCGCTGTCCTGTGCTTTACTTTTAACTGAGTGTACCTTGGAGACTATTCCATTGCTATATATATAAACCTTCCTTATTGTTAGGATTTCTTGTGCGTGCTCAGTTGTTAAGTCGTGTCCAACTCTTCGAGACCCCATAAACTGTAGCCCACCAGGCTCCTCTGTTCATGGGATTTCTCAGGCAAGAAATACTTGAGTGGGTTTCCCATTTCCTTCTCTAGGGAATCTTCCTGACCCAGGGATAGAACCTGCAGTCTCCTGCATTGGTAAGCAGATTCTTTACCACAGAGTCACCTGGGAAGCCCCTATGATTGCTTAGTATGTAATTATAGGAATGTAGTGTTAGCTCTTGTTTTTATTAATGGGTATCTAGGTGGTTTCCAGCCTTTTGCTATTATAAACAATGCTGCTGTATGTGTTAGTGCCAGTTCATGTGCCTGATACACAATGAAGCCAAACAAACTGAAACGTGGGAGTTTGGAACAAAAAAAGGTTTACTGCAGGGCCATACAAGGAGCCGAGTGGCTTATTCCTGAAAGCCCTGAATGCCCCAAAAGGTTTCAACTGTGTGCTCATGGTAGTTAACATCTTCCATCTGTTGGAGAGGGAAGATTTTTTACATCTGCAAAACAACTCAGGAAATGTGTATCAAATACTACTATTGAGTTACCTGAGAGGAGCTCAAGCAGAGGATGCAGGGGAAAGCCTGTCTGGGAAGGTCCCATGATGTCCTGCTCTGTTACATATGGCCTTCCCTGTTGGTACAGTGGTTAAGACTCCCTGCTTCCACTGGAGACGACATGCCTCACAGGGGCCAAAAAGGGGGAAAATAAGATGCTGCTGTAAATAACCTTGTATCTAAGTTACTTCATATGTATAAATTCCTAGAAGCAGAATTGCTGGACCAAAATTTAGGCGCACTTGTGATTTTGATTGATGGACAATCTTTTTTTACTGATCTGTTTCTCCATCTCTAATCTCTACCAGTTAGCTCTGCTTAATTTCGATGATTGAGTGATATGCTCAATATTTTAAAAAATGAATTCATAATGATTTTTATAGAGAAAAAGCAAAAATTCAACTTCTCATTGCATGCCACTGGAAGTAACTAGTGATCAATTCCTGAAAATTGACAATTAAAAAAATTAAGCATTTATCTTGCCTTTCCAGTATGAATTAGTAATTCAGAATAGTAACTGATGACTAATAACTGAAGCTGAATCTCCAATACTTTGGCCACTTGATGCAAAGAACTGACTCATTGGAAAAGACCCTGATGCCGGGAAAGATTGAAGGCAGGAGGAAAAGGAGATGACAGACACGGGATGAGATGGTTGGATGGCATCACTGACTCGATGAACATGAGTTTGAGCAAGTTCCAGGAGTTGGTGATGGACAGGGAAGCCTGGCGTGCTGCAATCCATGGGGTTGCAAAGAGTCAGACACGACTTAGAGACTGAAATGAACTGATGAGAGAGTTCTTTATAGAAGATTATCAGCTACTAAGTGTTGAATGATGTAATTAGGAAAAAAAATTTACCATGTTGCATCCTCTAATGAAATAATTCAGGCAACAATCAAAAACGGATCCATTCATCACTGAAAATGGACTAACCAACCTGATGTGAGGCAGTGTGAAACATAATCAGCCTAGTTCCTGGAACAAGTTAAATGTCATGAGAAAAGAAAGGAGGCTGAGGAGACTGCTTTTGATTACAAAAAATTCAAGACATAATAACCACAGATAATGTATGGATGTATTTGGATCCTGATTCAACTGTAAAAAGCCACTTTTGAGACAATCAAGGAAATTTGATTATGGATTGGACAAAGATAAGCAAAAATTTAACAAGTGTAATAACATGGTAAATTTCCATATTTTTTAGAGATATGCTGATGTTTGGAGGAATAAAATATAATGACTGGGATTTGCTCTAATGCAACTTCAGCAAGGAAAAAAAAGGGGAAACAGAAAGCATTCATGGGAAATCTTGATAATTACTGCATTTGGTGAGGGGGATTCTTTATATAGTTCACTGTACTTCTATGCTGCTTGAAATTTTTCAATAAAACACACACATATACACACAAAATGGATGACTCTTCTGTGTTTTTAGGCTAACCATAATGGTCAGACTCTCACAATCTGAACCTAATCCAACCTATGTTAACAGCTTTATCACTAATTTTCCACATAAGCCTCCATTCTAGCTTTACCACATGACTTGACACTTTGGAACTGGCTGATCATTTTAAGGCCTATTCTGTAGTCTAAGTTATTTCCTCTGCTGATCTGCCTTCTCATCCTTTTTCCAACTGGGAAATTTCTTCTCCTTCAAGGCTTAGCTCAGATGTTAGCTGTGAAGTCTTGCCCAACCTCACTAGATCTCCTGAGTTGCTTCCAATGAACTCTGTTCATCACTACTAGTAGAATTTATCTCATACTGTAGATACAGTCTGTCTTCCTCCATCATGATGAGTACTCCCTAACAGCACATAGCATAAAAATTAAAGGCATAGACTCTAGATCCAGGATGCCTGAGATCGCATGCCAGTTTACTTAGCATTACATTGGGCAAGTAACCTCACCTCTCTGTGCCTCAGTTTTCTCATCTGTAAAATCTTACTTCATAGGATGGTATTAATCTCCTGAATGATAAGAAAGGGCCAACAGTTTCCAACACATGTTAAGTACTGAGTGCTAAGAATATAAAATATTAATATATTAATGTGTAACATTATTTAATACAAATATCAATGTATTCATTTAATATTAATATAGTAATAACACTAAATACTAAGAATAGGACTCTTACTTGTCCTTATTATACTGCTCCTCATATCTAGCTCAGTGTCTGGCACATAGATGCTCAATAAATGGTTGATGACTTGGGATAATTTTTGGTCTCCATACTGACCTTCACTTTGGCCCCAAAGCACTGGCATGGACCTAATCACTTGAGAACACTTCCATAAAGGTTTGTCTGAGGTTCGCAGCAGGTGCTAAGAGGGACTGGAGAGTTTGGACTCCTAAGTGGTGGTGATGCTAAAAGAGATAACAGGCAGCAGAGTCGCTGAGTGTAGGGAGTATGTCATTTATTGGCCCTGTGTTCCGCCACTCACTGGTCACTACTCTTGACTCGTAGGACAACAGGTACAGAACTGCAAGGGATCATCCCCAGCTCTGTGATCACCAGGTCCACCAGTTCTGGGGGGGTCACATCATAGACCAGATTCAACAACCGTAGGGACGAGTGGTTCTGCCAGTTAGCCAGGGCCACATGTTCTCCTCGCTCACACAGCAGATCATCAGGGTCATCTGCAATGGGAGGTGCACCCTTTTATGTACTTTTAAAAAATAAGTTATAGTTCAACCTCCCTTCTCCCTCCCAAATCTTCTCAGGCCCCCGGAACTTCCTCTTCTGCCCACCTGGGCCTCCTTACCTAGCTCATTAGAAACAAAGGCATCAGTCTGCACACGCTCACAGAACTTGTATGTTTCACAGCAGACCAGCACGGGTACATTATGGGCCCGTGCCACCAGGGCCAGCTGTGCCGTCCCTACCCGGGACATCACAGATCCATTCGCCAGGAGAGCATGAGCTCCCAATAGCACCTTAGAAACCTATTTTGAAGAGTAGAAGGAAGGAAAAAAAACATCATGTGTGACCAATGCAGAATAAGGTTTCCAACTCCTACCCAGGATAGCAACATTAAGACAATGAGTAACAAATCGTAATAATGGCCCTTGGAAAACACCTGACCACTGATTCACTGCACCACCCACAGGAAGACTACACTCTGAAGTTACTTTTGTCTGGTTCCCTCCTGGTGGCTGCTAGTTTAATACAAGGTTCCTGTCATAGGTAGACATGCTGTGTAATGTGCTGGAGATGTTCTTCCTATTAGCTATCAACAAGATTATAGAGTTTTAGGATTTCTAGGTAACTGCAATGTTGGGAAAATAAGATTATGTCTATACTACTGTACCCTTTTACTCCACTTTCGAGTCCCTTTACTCTGCCCTCACCTCTGGGAGCACATAGGAAGCTGCAGGAATCAGCAGGTAGGAGGCAGGGACCCCAGCACGGACCAGAGAACGTAGCGTGTGCTTTCCCTCCAGCCGTGGCCGGCTGTCCACCACTACCACGCGAAATTGCCGGCCCTTAGCCCAAGCCTCCTGAAGAATTTGTGATACCAGAGATGAGCTGGAGCGAAGGGAGAGGAGGATTCAGTTACAAATGTCACTGACTGATGGTCAGCTCATTCCTAAAGGGCAAAGGGGCAGTCCCTTCTTCAGATCATTTCACTTCCCAGTTTTCTCAGTCGTAGGGTCTGGCCCATACCATCCGTATACCAGGATCACATCTCCATTACTGATCTTCTTATAAGCAAAGCGTGAGATTGCCTGAGCTGCAAGCACAATCTTCTCTTTTATATATCTGTCAATAGCTGCTTGTAGTTCTGACTTGGCCTAATGGAGTAAGACACTTAAGGAACAAGAAATGGACATTTTTTCCTTTGATTATCATGCCGGATACTTGAACATGTGTATAACAATGGGACTAAAGGGGGCCCAGATCAGACAGTCCAACCACCTCCTTAACGCCTGCCCAGGCAGACCAGAGAGTTGCCCTTCCTGGGAGTCCCAAATAGGTTTCCAACTCCATCCTCCCATGCATGCCTTGCTCATGCCTCATACTCATCACCTCCTCTTCCCGCTTGGAGCTGCTCACAACCGTGATCTCCTTGTTAAGGAACTTGATGGCGTTGTACATGCTTGCTGACAGGGGACGGCACTGAGTCAGGAAGCTACAACAACAACAACAACATCTTGCATCCATGCAACGCTTCACAGCTCATAAAGCTTTTATATTTAAAAACATCTTTTGAAAGAGAAGACAGAAAAATTAAAAACAGAGATAGAAGAGCAAGAAAAAGGGTTCAAGAAAAGGACGGAGCAAGGTAAAGAGTGGGAGCAGACGTGCAGTGGTCATCCTCACCTGAAGTAGGGCTTTAGTTTATTCACCAGGTCCCTTGACAATTCTTCATTGGGAGGTGTTGTGTAGTCCTGAATCACCTATATGGTACACAAGTTGATTGGCAAAATGCCCCCTGACAAGTCTCTGAAAGGGGGATAGGGTAAGCTTCTCTGAGGAGAGTCTTCTAGGATGGCATCATTTCATGTTCCCCTTGAGATGACTCTGGCTGAGAGAAGCTGGGGTAGTGTTGGGGAAGGTGAGGCTAGGTCATAAAATGAAGTAGGATGGGACATACCTGCTGCAAGGCACGAAGCAGGGCAATGCACCGGGCATTGGAGCCGCTGACCAGGCCCTGGGAGTACTGCAGGCCGAGCCGCACCATGGCTGGGTGGATCACAGAGGATGGGATGCTGATGGGATGGCGGTGTCACACACTTTGCAAGGGAACTTGAGCACCTACCGCCCACCTGCCCCTGATGACAATGAACCTCCTTCACTAGCACAGACACCCCCATTTCCTCAAGAGTTCTGCCTTGTGTTCATACTTCTTTCCACAGTTCCAACCCCCAGTTTCCAGTCATTTTGAAAACAGAACTACTAAAACTCCCCAGACTTAAAAGATATGACAGTTTCATAAAATCCTACCTCATAAACTGGGTCAAAGAGTTTTGTCTGCTATACTGGGGTAGGTGGGAGAAGAGACTGACTTTGGATCCATAATCCTTTCGTGTAGGAACCTTGACAAAACAAGAGGACAGGACCAAGGGCCCAGAGTTTAAAACTGTGGGATGATGCTGGGAAAGAAGAGGACAGTGAGCCAGCTTTGACCCAAATTCTCATCCTTTTCCAAGGTCTCACTTTGCCCCAAGCAACTTTCCTCCCTCTATTCCATCTCCCTAGGCTCTTTCTGGCCATACTCCAAACCCACTTCTTACCTGCTGTCGCTCTGGTTTTTTCACAAGCCTTCTCAGAAGTGTGGGGTCATCAACCTGACTATGCTCAGGTAGACGCTTCACTCCTAGAAGAAAACAATCATATCTTCAAGACACTGTAGGTGATTAAAAAAAATATGCTTTCAGGGCATAAGGGACATCAAGAGAAATCTGAGGCGGGGTAGAAAATCGGAGAAAAAACGTAGATGAAGAAACAGGGGTAGGAAGAGGCTGAGGGGAGAACTGTGAACTCTGGGAACCAAGGTAAAAACTGGCAGCTGTTCTCTGGTGGGAAAGCCTGAGCTAATATAGGCAGGCCTTTGAATCAACGGAGATCTTGAAATGAAGGGACAATACCTGAGGGGGTTTCTCCAGCTGTGCTGGGGCAGGCTTGAGGAGGTGGCCCTCCTTGGTCCCCTTTTCTCGCCTGCTTCAGGGCCCGCTCAGCCTCCTGCTTGGCCCGCCGTTCAGCTCGAAGTTCAGCTTTACTCCTACCTGCTGGAACTTTCTCCTTGGTAGTGCCCAACTGACTGTCCGGTCCTGTCAGGTGTTTGGCTGGGCCTCCTAAAGGTAGAAGGAGGAGGTGCCCAAGCCTCTTGGGCAGGTAAGTAATAGCTATGCCCCAACCAAAGCCTCTTTTCCTTTTCACTTATTCTAATCAACTTTATCCTGTCTCCCCCTCTTTTCTCCCACCACATCCCTTTACCAGCTTCACACCCCAGCCCTTTGAAAAGCCCCCGCACCTTGACACTGGGCTGCAGATACAGCGGAGCCAGTTTCTGCTTCTGCCCCCTTTTCCTCCTTCCGTTTCTTCTTCTGCTGTTTCTTTTCCTTCCGAAGCTGCAGCTTTTCTTCTTGGGTCATCTCCCTCCCCCCTGCCTAAGACACAGACACACAATACTTCTCTTCCCCAATAATTCCAAAAATGAATAAACACTACTGGATACTTATTAGACTCCCACACGGTCCACAATCCTTCCTGAGTCTCACCAGCTCCTTGTTACAAGCTAAGAGCCTACAGGGATCGAAGTTTCTCCTTCAAGTCAGAGTCACACTACCATTAAGGCTGACAAAACTCTGTAAAAATCTGGCTTTACCGAAAAATAAAGTGGAACGAGGATGGAAGCTGGGGCGGAATGAAGTTGATACAGGCTCCTGCGTACCGCCTGACAGGGTAGCTTGTGCGGGCACCCTCACTTACCCCAGACCGAGGAGCAAGCTCCGCCTTCATCCCAGATCCCGAGTCTGCATCAGAAAACAGGGCACAAAGTGAACTAGAGAGGCTCCGGGAAGGTTTGGGGGGACTCGTACTCGGCACAGCTGGTTGCTGGCTCGGCATGACCAGAGCTCGGCTCCGCCACCAGGCGGGAGGTGAGCCTGGGATCCGCGTGGGGACGCAGTGCGCGCCCGGATCAAAGGGAAGCCGGGCGGGGGAAAGAAGCGAGCACGCACTCTTCCCGGAGAAACAAGCCGGTGCGCGGCGCGGAGTGCGTCAGAGGCAGCGCGGCCAGAGTCCGTCGTGGCGCGGGAACCAAATGACGGGGCCCAGAGGGACCCAGGGCCCAGCAATAGCCGTCTGGAGCTCGTTGGCTCACGTACTTATTTGTGCCCCCGGCCCTTCACTCACCCTCGAGAACAGCCACAGCCACGGTAGCCATCACCCTCCGTTCTAGGCTCCGCCCGCCGGGGTCACCGCGACTATAGCGCCCCCTGGGTCGGCAGCCGCGGCGCGCAGCCCCAGGCCGACTACAAGCCCCTGCGTGCTCTGGGGCCCCGCCCCGGGCTACGGGTCGCGATAAGGGCCATCTTAATTTTAGGCTCCTAACTCCTTAGACTACAGTTCCCAGGATGCCAGGCGGCGCTGCGTCCCAGAGCGGACGTTCCCAGCCCTTCCCACCGCCGATCTCGCGCCCACCCCACCCCCGAAAATGGCGAGCGGGACTGCGGGGACGCGCTGAGGAGCGGAGGCGAGCGTGCAAAGCCGCTGCGGCCCTCATAGTCCGGAGCCCGGCGGGGCCCTGCTGCAGGGAATATGCACTTTTCCATTCCTGAAACCGAGTCCCGCAGCGGGGACAGCGGCGGCTCCGCCTACGTGGTGAGGAGCGGCCAGAGCCCGATCGGGCAGGGGCGGGGATAACGGGCCGGAGCCTCTCCGAGCGGCCTCCGAGGTCTGGCTGCCACCTTTCAGGCCTGGTCACAGGCCGCCGACTCCCGACGGCCTCGCTGGGAGTTTATATTACGTCTGAGATCCGTCCAGCGGTTGCCCCAGCTCCTGTAGGTCCTTTGTTCGGCCGCATCGCCTCCCTCGGCTGGGCCGCGGCTACTCTGGTGGGCGTCACTGGCCTCTGGGGGAAGAAGACTGCAGCCCGAGCGCCCGAGTTTGCCCCGACTGGTCCTTCTGCTTTGGGACCTGGCTCTGAGGGAGATAGACTGGCAATCCTCGGAAGATCTCGGCGCGTTTCTCAGCGCAGCTGTGCCAGGCCACTTCCGGCCAGGGTTCGCAAGGGGACCGCCCAGACCGCAACCCTAAAATGCTTGCCTGCTTTTGTGTCCTCAGGCCTATAACATTCACGTGAATGGAGTCCTGCACTGTCGGGTGCGCTACAGCCAGCTCCTGGGGCTGCACGAGCAGGTGGGACTGGCACCCCTGCCTTGTGGCAGCGTCAAGCCCTTTCCTCCACCTGGGCACCAGCGTCTCCATTTCCCGCCTCGTCGCTTATCCGTAGGCTGTAGTTCCCTTTTAATCACAGCCGCAGGGGAGGATTTAGTGGTTTATCTGGTCGTGTGACATTTCCGGGGAACTCCCTAGGAAGCTTAATGTCTGCCACTCTTAACCACCCCTGTCTATACTCACGTCCTCCTTCCTGCTTCTCTGCCCCCGTCTTACACAGCCTGTACACTGCCTGTGCCTGTGCATGGATAGATCGCCCCCCCTTCCCCCTCCGCTGCCAGAGCACTTTCCTTCTGTCAGCTGAGCTGCAACTTGAAATTCTTTTCCCGGTTCATACAAACCATTCATCAGTTTGGGTCTGTGTTCCTTGACGCACCTGAGTGGGTGTAGCTGTTCCAGTTATCTTGTGTCTGTGATGTAATGTTTCTGTTCTCACCAGATTGTGAGCTCTGTATTTAATTCAGTAGAGCCTTGATTCTACTGATTACTAGTTGTGCAACCCTGAGCAAGCTCCCTGATTTCTTTGGGCCTCAGCTACTCCAGCTGAAAAATGGATTCATTGATCTGCAGTGTCCCTTTTAAGTCCTAAGATGCTTCGTGAATATACTTAGCTATTACTTGACCGTGCACATAAACTCTCCTTACAAAGCCCTTTGCTTCCTGTAGGGGTTCAATGAATACAGCCTTGCTAGATAATGAAGGGGCTCACTAGGCCCTGGCCCTATATAAACCCTTCCCACCCTGTGAAGAGGCTGACTCGCACACTGTAAGATTGTAAAGGGCATATATCTAGAATAGAGGAATGGCTGCCCTTGCCAAAGGAATCATTTCCTGGGTGACCAGGGTCGGTAGGGGAGCAGAGATTGAGGAAAAGGAAAGGGAGCCCAAGAGAACATTATGAATGTGGATTGCCTCTTGTCACTTTCGATGTTTATGTAAAGAGTTGTATCTCTTTCTCCAAATAGCTTCGGAAGGAATATGGGGCGAATGTACTTCCTGCATTTCCCCCAAAGAAGCTTTTCTCTCTGACACCTGCTGAGGTGGAACAGAGGAGAGAGCAGTTAGAGAAGTACATGCAAGCTGGTGAGTGGCTCGAGGGAACAGAGGCTGACTCTGTTGAGGATTATGGGGAGAGAATCAAAACAGCTGATTCTGTAGAAGGCCCTGCTGGGAAACCTCTTGTTTGATCTGTTATTTAATGAGCAAAAGTAAATAACATGCAGGGATGCTCTAGCATCTAGGTACCAGAAAAGCAGTTTTGGCCCTGACATCTATAAGAAATACTAATACGGCACTAAACAGTCTTAAAGCATTTTCAGTTAGTGGGCAGAACTTCATACTTCATTTGTGTCCAATGTGCTTTAGGTGAACATTAAGTTCTGTAGACGGTACTTAACTAGATGGTAGCT
This sequence comes from Cervus canadensis, assembly GCF_019320065.1. Taxonomy (NCBI): domain Eukaryota; kingdom Metazoa; phylum Chordata; class Mammalia; order Artiodactyla; family Cervidae; genus Cervus; species Cervus canadensis. The sequence goes on along the minus strand of NC_057390.1, from coordinate 68,552,871 downwards.
AAGGGTAGGGCAGGTGAGGAGTTTATGCAGGGGACTTCCCTGGCAATCCAGTGGTTAAGACTGCACTTCCAAGGCTGGGGGTGCCGGTTTGATCCCTGATCGGGAATCCAAGATCCCACATACTGCACGGTCAGCCAAAAAATAAAAATTAAGTTAAAAAAGAAATTATGCAAACAGTGAGTGGGGTGAGGCCAGCTGGGAGATGTGACAGGCCACCATCAGCCAAGGAAAGGGAGCCTACCAAGAAGAGAACTGGAGGGAGCCAAGAGGGAACTGTAAGTTACTAGAACATCAATCTCTTGTCCCCACAGTTCGGCAAGACCCATTGCTTGGGAGCAGTGAGACCTTCAATAGTTTCCTGCGTCGGGCACAGCAGGTGAGGCTTTGGGGGACCAAGATTTAAGGTTGAAGCACCTTCCTGTAGGGCCATATCATTTTAATCAGGTGGGTACAGAGGAGTTATTCTGGCATCTTTCTTCATGGAAGGGGGCTTCTGCTGTACTAGTGAAATCAAGGAAACACAGCTTATAATTAAGCCGCTGCGAATAAAGGCATTGGAAGGACCTAGAAATACATAGTTGGGAAGGGGTCAGAGCTGGACGCCGGGCATGTGGTTAACGGTGCTCCCATTCCATTCCCATGTTTGTTCACAACCAGGAGACACAGCAGGTCCCCACAGAAGAGGTCTCTTTGGAAGTGCTGCTCAGCAACGGGCAGAAAGTTCTGGTCAACGTGCTAACTTCAGATCAGACTGAGGATGTCCTGGAGGTGAGGCACTTGTTCTGCACTGGCGTTCCTTCCCCCATACCCCCTGCACTTCTTCCTGGGCTTGAGGTGATTGGAACCACCCCATTTGATGAACTGTACTTCCTTCCTTGTCCCCAGGCTGTGGCTGCAAAGCTGGATCTTCCAGATGACTTGATTGGCTACTTCAGTCTATTTCTAGTTCGAGAAAAAGAGGATGGAGCCTTTTCATGTGAGTTTCTCTGGACTCTACAACTTCCCTCTGTTTCGAGTAGTGAATTTGTTTCCCTGTCGCCCCCAAGAATGTGGCAGGCATTTCCCCAGGGCTTCCCTCTTGCTTTCCCTCCCCTGAGTCTGACATTTTCATTTTTTTTTTAAACCCATAGTTGTACGAAAGTTGCAAGAGTTTGAACTGCCTTATGTGTCTGTTACCAGTCTTCGGAGTCAAGAATATAAGATTGTGCTGAGGAAGAGGTCAGGGCTGGGCTGGGAGGAGGGAGAGAGTGCTGGGTTGGATTATGGGGCCATGTGTTGAGACAGAGGGACCTGGGCAAGGGGGTAGTGCTGGGTTTTTCTACCAGGCCTACCAACTGTATCACCCTTCACCCCACAGTTCCAGATTGCTCCCGTTTTGCCCCCCTTTCCTTTCTACCTCTTGCCTTCCCCCAGCTTAGCCCCATTACCCCTTTCCACCCCTTGGCCTCACAGTTATTGGGACTCTGCCTATGACGACGATGTCATGGAGAACCGGGTTGGCCTGAACCTGCTTTATGCTCAGGTGAGCTTGGAGCTGCCTCAGAACCCTTCCCCTGAAAATGGCTCTGGTGTCCTACTCTGCCGAGAAAACTACTTTCGTGTCTTTACTGCCGGTTCACGGGGAAGTTCCTAGCATGCTCTGAGGGCATGTGGCACAACCTGTACTCTCCCTGCCTTGTAAGCTGATTGGTCAAGAAGACTCACTGCCAAGAGCTGGCTCAGATGTGGGGCTAGGGGTCAGGCTGGACAGAGGTAACTGGACACTTTCTTTGGACCTCTGACTGGGAGCAGCCCCTCACACCATGTCTCCACTGTAGACGGTAGCAGACATTGAGCGTGGATGGATCCTGGTCACCAAGGAGCAGCACCGGCAGCTCAAATCACTGCAGGAGAAAGTCTCCAAGAAGGAGGTGAGCCTTGCCTCCCTGTTTCCCTCCAAGGGGTTGCTTCCTCTGGGCTGTCCTGCTTCCCCTCGTGACTCGCCCACATGGTGACTGGGTTTCAGTTCCTGCGGCTGGCCCAGACGCTGCGGCACTACGGCTACCTGCGCTTCGACGCCTGTGTGGCTGACTTCCCCGAGAAGGACTGTCCAGTGGTGGTGAGCGCAGGCAACAGTGAGCTCAGCCTCCAGCTCCGCCTGCCTGGCCAGCAGCTCCGTGAAGGCTCCTTCCGGGTCACCCGCATGCGGTGCTGGCGGGTCACCTCCTCTGTGAGTTGGGGTAGGAAGGGGAGGCCTTTGGGATGGAGGCCTGGCAAGCCTTGAGCTTCAGGAATGGGCTGGAGTAGGTCAAGACACGAGGCACAGCCTCTCGGGCTGAGAATGAACTCAGCCTGATTCCCCTTCCTCTTCAGGTGCCACTGCCCAGTGGAGGCACAAGCAGCCCCGGCCGGGGCCGGGGTGAGGTGCGCCTGGAACTGGCTTTTGAATACCTCATGAGCAAGGACCGGCTACAGTGGGTCACCATCACCAGCCCCCAGGTGTGAGCCCACCCTCAGGCCTCCTCTGGAGCCCATTGCACCGTCTCTCTTAGATACCCAAGTCTAGGGCTTCCAGGACTCCATGTGAGTGGGAGCCCTTGTCCTAGGGGTGCTGGGCTCAGGGTGACCACTCTAGTCAGGCTGAGCTCTCCCCTTGCCCTCAGGCTATCATGATGAGTATCTGCTTGCAGTCCATGGTAGATGAACTGATGGTGAAGAAATCTGGCGGCAGTCTCAGGAAGGTACGTGGTGGCTGTGCTCTCCCTGCCTTTTGTCCTAGGGCTGGTGCTTCTGAGAGGGAGGGGAAAGGCTCAGGATTCCTATGGGAGTGATCCTGCCCTTACCGGCGCCTCACGTCTCCATCCCCAGATGCTGCGCCGGCGGGTTGGGGGCACCCTGAGACGCTCAGACAGCCAGCAAGCCGTGAAGTCACCACCATTGCTTGTAAGTACTGCTCCCTGATCAGTGCCCCAGCCCACCCCACCCTTGCCTCATCTCCCTACAAGGTCTCTGATGCCGCTGCCTCATCTTCCCCAGGAGTCACCAGACGCCAGCCGGGAGTCCATGGTCAAACTCTCAGTGAGTTTCCCACAAGGCTTGGTGAGGTTGGTGTTCTTAGGGGATCTCAGGGAGGCTCAAGCGCTCTGACCCCCAACCCTGCCTTTATTCCAGAGCAAGCTGAGTGCTGTGAGCCTGCGGGGGATTGGCACTTCTGGTACAGATGCCAGTGCCAGTGACGTCCACGGCAATTTTGCCTTCGAGGGCATTGGAGACGAGGACCTGTGATCTCCAGCACTCGGATGTCTGCCCTCTGCCCTGGGAGAATGTTCAGAAACTTGTCCTGTGCCTGTATCCCGTCCTGACCCCCAAACAGGGGGCATTTTCCTTTCTCTTGTCCCCTTTTCTCCTCTCAGCCAGGGGCCTCCTAACCCACCTCTCCCTCCACCTCCCCCCCCATCCTGGGGCTGGCTACACAAAGGATCACCCAGAGCTGGCCCTCAATGCCAAATTAGCATTTAGTATTTTGCACAAAGTCCACGGGACCATGGCTACCTGCCTGGGGAGGAACCACAGTTCCCTCCAGGCTGCTTCTGGCTTCTCAGGGCCATGAGCCAAGGGGATGGGCAGAGGTCTGTGTACGGTCTGGCCCAGCTCCCCATCATTAAACTCAGCCTGATTGCTGCCTACCTCTGGTTCCCTCTCTGCCCTGCTCCCCCCATCACAGCACACACTGCTGTGCTAAGGGTGAGCCTGAGCCGTGCTTGTCGCTGCCAACTCAGCATAGACAAGGCTTTGTTAGTGTTTCCTTTATTATAAAGCACTGAAATAAGTTAAATAAACAGGTGCGAGGCTGGACAGTCCCCCAGCCAGTTCCTCCACTGCCCTTGGGAGCAGTGGAGATGAATACAGGGCCCTTCTCACTGAGCTTATGAAGTGCATCAGTCAAGGCAAGGCCCCCTGGTCCATGTGGGTCCCCTGCCCATGGGGTTTGGGCTGGTCCATACAGTGCCTAGGTGAGTCAGTGTGGAGCCCCCTGGCCAGCGGGGGAGGAAGGAGAAGGTGGCTTCTGGTCCGTCTGTATAAAACACAGGAGGGTCAGGACTACTGCATGGAGCCCTGGGACAGAAGGACCTAGTTCAGGGTGAGTCTGTATGGAGAGCTCGGCTACTGGTGGCACCCAGGGCTGTTGGGCCCCGAGAGCTCAAAACAGGGGGAGGACTGTGAGGTGGGGCCCAGCCCTCAGAGGCAGAGAGGCCAGGCCCTCCCGCCCCCCCATGGCCATGCACCTTTTGGTGGCGCTTGTAGTTGTCCCAGTGGCCCGTGGTATAGGCGCAGGTGGCACAGCGGAAGGGCTTCTCGCCTGTATGCCGCAGCATGTGGCGTTTGAGGTTCATACTCTGATTGCAGCTGTAGTTGCAAAGGCTACACCGAAAAGGTTTGTCCCCAGAGTGGATCCGACCATGACGTTTGAGGTTGGCCAGGTTACCACAGGCATAGGGGCAGAGGGGGCACTTGTAGGGTTTCTCTCCTGTGTGGACGCGCTGGTGCCGTTTCAGGTTGTCCAGGTGAGCAGAGGCGTAGGGACAACGGGCACAGCGGAAGGGCTTCTCACCGCTGTGCGTCTTCATGTGCCGAGCCAAGTGGTTGGGATAATGAGTGGCAAAGGGGCAGAGGCTGCAGGCGAAGCCTTTGTCACTGGGGCCCTGGGGTCCCCCACTGGCACCACCTCCAGTCTCTCCTTGCATGCAGCGCCCACATGTGGCTGCTCCCAGCCGACTGCCCTCCCCCTCCTCCAGCTCTTGCCCACAGTTCCGGCAGGTCCAAGGGAACAGCAGCTCTGGCAGTGGTTCTGACCCAGTCCCACACAGGCCTTCCCCTTCACCCCGCAGCTGCCCACAGTCCGGCAGGAAGCTGGCACCGCCTGGTGACACATGGAGGCTCAGATCTGGAAGCAGCAGGGCATCTGTGGGGACAGTGAGACCTGGGCTATGAATGCAGGTACCCGCTAAGGCCACCCACCCATGTCCCAGGTTCTTTAGGCCTGGCTTTTTACCTTCGGGTCGCCGAGGCACTGCTCCCTCCTGCTCTGTGGGACTGGGAGGCCGGGCAGGACGTGGAGCACAGCAGCGGAAGCCACAGGTCGGGCAGGGAGGAGTGGGGGGCCCCCCATGGGTGCGCTGATGCCGCCTCAGGTTGCCCAGGCTGCTGCAGGCAAAGGGGCAGTGGGGACAGCGGTAGGGCTTCTCGCCAGTGTGGGTGCGGGTGTGTCGTGTCAGGTTGACGAGCTGGGCTGAGGCGTAGGGGCAGCGGCCACAGCGGAACGGCTTCTCCCCGCTGTGTGTCTGCATGTGCCGCTTCAGGTGGCTCGAGTAGTGGGACACAAAGGCGCAGAGGCGGCATGAGTACAGTAGCCGTGGGGGCAGCGGGGGCCCCCCACCCGGTCCTCCTGCCCCACAACACGGCCCCTCACCTGTGGGCCCCCCACACAGCTGGCAGGCTGGGCCTGGCCTCTCACCCCTGGCCTCCCCTGGACCCCTGGCTTGCTCCTCAACTTCACTCTCCGCACTTAGTGCCCGGCCGCCCCCAGACTCGTCGTCACTCAGCCCGTAGGGAAGCCCAGGCCTGGCCCCCAGAGAGTCTCCTGGTGAGACAGACATGAGAAGAGACATCAACACAGGGCAGAACCAGACTCAAAACTCCCTTTTTCTCACTTGTGGCCTCACCACTTGCTGGGCTCCACCCTTTCTCTTCAATTCAACTAACATTCAGCTAACATTCAACTAACAACTAACATTCAATTCGGCTAACATTCAACTTCAATTCAGCTAAACATTCAACATGAATTAGCTACCGCTGAGCCTGGACTAACCCAGTGATGATAGAGTTGTACATAGGTCCATGGAATGAAAAAAATGTGTGGTTTACAGTGGACCACAGATGGAAATCAATCAACAATTAAGTAATTCTTGGGATAAGCAAAAATACACAAGGCAGAGGCCTGAGACCTTTTTCTAATTCCCCCGTCAGTGAGGACTCAGTTTTTAATTTATAATCAGCTCCATACTATCTCAAGAGACAAAATTTGGAGGGAAGAAGAAACAAAGTAATGCATGTAATACTACTTCTAAGCCTAAAGGATGGATTCCTTTTTGTGTGGATCCCTTCAATGACTTTCAAAAGCATCTTCCAGAAGTGGCATTAAGTGGATAGGTAGTGCAGCAACTTAGGATGGGGTGATGCTAAGATCACAGGGAAGACTGTGGAAGGATATTTGAGGGTAGAAATTAAAACCTCAGTGCAAAAGGAGTTTATGTTGCAGGTGAAACGGAGTTAGAAGTACCAGCATGAATGAGGTTGCTTCCCTAAACCTCTTAAACTCTTAATGAATGGGCTAGGGAGCAAGACAAGGTTATTAAAAGGGCATTTACTTGTAATCAGTTGTTTTCTGTGATTTCTCCACTGTACTATTCATAACATCTTTGAACCAGGCCCTAAAACTTCACCTCAACAAAGTGAAGGACCATCAGACAAATGAAATCTAGCTCAAATCTAAACTTACACTAAACCAGTCGCACTGGCAGTAAAGCATGTTTTGCTCAGAAGCACTAAACCTAACCCGCCTTCTAAAGGCTGGGGTTCCATTGGTCACTTTCTTAAGTAAGTGACCCCAAACCCACCTTCAGAGTCTCTCTCGAAGCCCATGAGCTGGTCGCTGTTGCGGTCACCTTCCTCCTCTTCCTCTTCCTCCTCTTCAAACTCCAGATCCTGGCCTAGTAGCAAATCACTCTCCAGTACCAGGGCCCCGGGTCCTTCATCGAGGGAGTCTTCGGTATCCACTGGAGAGAGGAGGGGGCTTGTAGATTCTCCCTCAGGAACCGTGCCCATCATCCGCACCTGGGGAGCCAACCCTCGCAGACCGTACTTCCCGCACTCGCAGACCCTCTCGGGTACCTTGATGGGAAGCTAGGAGTCCAGATCGCCCACCCCATCCCTCAGGAGTCGCCCTCCACCCAGACCTGAACCCTCGCCACTGACCCCACCCCCGCTCCTCCCCACCCCACGGCCCCTGACCCCTGACCTTTGACCCCCTCGCATTTCACGGGCTGCGGGTGGCTTTGCTTCCTTCGGGGCATCGTGACCGGCTCCAGCCCGACGCGCCTCCGGCCTGCGGCCGCCCGACCCCGCCCCTCCCAATTCGGCCCGCCCGCCCTTCCTCTCAGGGCCCGCAGGCAGCCCCCATACAGCGGCGCGGGCCCCGGGCAGCCCCCGGCCCTGGCCCCGGCGCCCAGCTCAGGCCGCTCCCGCCGCCGCCGCCGCGTCCATTCATGGAGCCCCCTACCCCCCCTACGGAGACCAGCTGGTACCTCCGTACTCGCTTCCGCTTCCGCTGCCGCAGAGCCACACGGGACGCGTAGTCCGTGAAAAGTAGAAGCAGCCAAGGCGTCCACAGTGTGACCAGGAAGTGATTGTGACGAAGGCAAGCGGAAGAGCCAATCAGGAATCAGGTGGAACCTGGCCAGCAAGGAGGGCAGGTCGAACCCTGCCCCTGGCTTTAAACTTAAAGGCCACCAGCCCGATCCTGACTCCTCGCAGGAGGAACAAGGAAATCATTTCTAACTCTAGGAGGGGGTGAGAATGAGCTGCGACGGCAGGCCAGCCTGTCAGCAGCTCAGGGAGTTACAACACCCAGGCCCCTTCTCCCAAACTTATACTACTACAGGCAGGCGCGCGCGGATACACCCCCCCACACACACACCCACCCACCCACACACCCACACACACACCCACCCACACCATCCACACACGCGCGCGCGCGCGCGCCCGCGCAGGAAAAGAGCTACATAGATACTACTCTGGTGGGAATAAGTACGGAGCCAGGGCACCCTGGGTGAGTGAAGATGGCAGTAGAGAAAAAAGGACACCATGGGCACGATTAGGTTTTGGCCTTTAGTCTGAAAAAGTGTTGATTGAAAGTGTACAACAGAGAGCAGGTGCAAGCGGCTAGGGGCCATGGAGCCGCCAATAAAAAAGAATGTCCTTAAATAAAGTTCACAGAGTAAAAACCAGAACCACCAGTCCTTCCCTCCAACACAACAGAGCACAGGCACAGAACCGGTGATGAGCCCCAAGGAGCAAGGAGGAGGCTGGGGAGGACAGCAGAGGCTCCCAGGCTGCTGTGTGGAGGGAGAGCCCTCTTTGGAATGGGCTGAGCCAAGCCACCCAGCTCCCCCTGCACACCTGATAACCACTGCTAAGGCTAAAGGAAAAAGACAAAACTCAGTCTCAGTCTGGAGGGCTCAGAAAACAGTCTAGGTGGGCAGAGATCTGGACAACCGCTAGTCCCGCTTGGCCTTCTTCTTGTCGCTGTTGCCATTTTCTTCAGCTCCCTCGGTAGACAGCACCTCCTCCAGTTTCCGCTTGCCACTCTCTAGCTGAGGCGCTGCTGTGTTTCGGGGCTTGAAGCAAATGATGATGCAGGTCATGTTGTCACACCCTGTACCGTCCCCAGAAGTGTCTGGTGCCAGGCATTGATCCAGCAGCTACAAAAGGGAAGGGGCAGCTCAGCTGCAGAGTTTGAAAACTTGCTGGAAACCTAAAGTCTTAGAGGGCTGGCCTTGCTGAGACAGGGTGGCAGAAGGAAGGGAACAGGCAACAGGTGCCACAAAACAGGCTACATGCTAGTCCATAAGGCATAAGGAAAAGTCAGGGAAATGAGGGGAAGTCGATCTTTCTAGTCAGAGTTTAGTATGTCAGTATTCCCAGGCTCTGATTTTAACTCAGGCTAAAAGAGAAAATTTTGGATACACAAACCAGACACCCTCTTTCCACCCTGGGACTTACCTCTTCCACAATGGATGACAGTAACCGAAGCTCCCCATTTTCATCGCGCTGGCTGATCTTCGATTGAATAAAGTCTATAACTTCCTGGCTGCTCATCACATTCCTGGGGTCATAAACAACAGTAAGAATCTTTTTTAGTCCCACCAAGGCAGAGTAGAAGAATATGGATAGAGATGACAAATGCCCCATGTGTGCATGCTCAGTTGCTCAAGTGTGTCCAACTCAATGGACCCACCAGGCTCCTCTGTCCATGGCATTCTCCAGGCAAGAATACTAGAGTGGGTTGCCAATATCTCTTCCAGGGGGATCTTCCCAAACAAGGGATTGAACCTGTCTCCTGCACTGACAGGTGTCTTCTTGACCACCGCACCACCTGGGAAGCCTGACAGATGCCCCAGGCCAATGTAAACACCCACAGAGACTGTTGTCAGCTCTGCCTTCCCCTTGGGGATCTTGACACCAAGTTATCTATATAGGCTCTAATCTTAGAGCAACCAGAGAAGAGGTGCTGACTACAGTCATTAGTAAGAAGATATAGAAGCTCAGAGCCCCACATGAGAAGTAACGCTGCAGGGGAAAAAGGGAATTTTAGGGTGTTCTGCCAGTGCTCACCATATGCCATCACAGGCAATGACCATGAACTCATGATCGTCTGTGAGAGTCAGCACCTTGATGTCAGGAAGGGCCGAAATCATTTGTTCCTCCGGTGGCAAGTTCTTGTTTCTCTTGTAAAAGTGGTCTCCTGAAGTAAAGGAATGGCTGGCTGATGAACAAGTAGTCTGAGCACCTCCCACAGATTTGTGCTTGAGGCCAATCAAACCCTGCCGTTCATTTCTCTTCTTTACAAAGTTCCATTATCTCGTGGGATGAAGTGAGTTCTAGTTTTTCTGGTTTTAGCCCTATCTTTGGGTTGCTGAACTTTAGGTCAGTCATTAACCTGTCTTTTTCAATACCTATCTCACCTATTTCACAGAGATGTTTAAGGGACAGAGGTAGTAGATACAAAAGTAGTTTGAAAAATAAAAGGGCTATGAAGATTAAAGTTTGCTATAGGCATCTGAACAGAGACCAAGACCCCAGAAGTCTTTCCCATAGTTTCTTGGCCCTTACCAATGGCTCTGGAGAGGTTGAGGCCACCGTTGACTCGCCCATCCATGGTAACCTTGCCTCCAGCATTCTTGATGCGTGCTAGCTCCACTTCATCCTCCGGTTTGTGGTCATAGGACATGTCTAAAGCTTTGCCGGCCTCAGACACCACACAGCGGGAGTCTCCTGCATTGGCTACAATCAACTGCTTCCCTCGTATCAGAGCCACCACCGCTGTTGTACCACTGTCAGAGCCAGGCTTAAAAGGAAGAAAGGGAGGATCACAGGAGCTCCTGGATAACAGTTCTCATCATTCTCCTGTATTTCCTCCTCTCACTAGGACCACCAAGAGGGCTTTAACAGACAGGAGGGTCAAAGATTTAATCTCTCCGGAAATTACAGCATGCTCTCCCCCTTTTCTGAGACAATTCTACCCAAAAGACCTAGTTCCCCTTGTAGAGTAAATCCCCCCATGACCACTGACTTCAGTGTGAAGATAGAAAGGGGACCCTTCTCCCAAAATCACAATCAGAGAATTCACCACACCTAGCTTCTTGGCTTTCTCAGACTCATTGCCCCCCTTTCCCCACACACCTCCTCTTTGCCTTCCATCCCAGGCACCATCATCTCTTCTTCTTCCTCATCCTCTTCAGCCTCCTCAGTGTCATCCTCGTCTTCCTCATTCTCTGCCTCTTCACTGCTGTAGCCATCTTCTTCCTCACTGCATTCCTGCCAGAGGGACGACCCCAGGCTACTGAGGCTGGGGTGACCCCCTTGCCCCTCCCCCTAACTCACACTCAGAACCAAGAGGCCTTTACTGAACACAGATTCTCAAAACACTAGTAGATGCATATATATAATATCCTGATGGAAAAAATGTGGCGGAAGGGAGAGAGGGCTAGCATGGATATACTGGTTTCCTGAACTAGGTTCAGTGGTCACTAGCAGGAAACCTTGGGGAAGGCCAGGGCTGCTAGCCAAATGCACCTTCCAGCAACATGACCAGAGAATAAGCTGCCCAGAAAAAAGAAACACCTAACTATCCAAAAGGAACACCATCTTGTTATCTCTCTAGGAGACAGACTCTGAAAGGCTAGAACTAGATCTATTTGTTACAATGTCAACAAAAGAAGAGGTAAGAGGGCACTAATGGTACCTGTGTTAGCAGAGATAATAATTTTCAAAAAGCTTAAACTATATTTGTGGGATGCTGTCAAAATAGGAGACAGAAAAGAGTAGAAAGCAATTATGCACGGAGATCAACCAGGCCCTCTCTACAACTTCAGCATCTGTCTGACCCCATGGGCCCTTACCTCGCTGTCTTCCTCTTCCTCCTCCGCCTCATCTGACTCATCCTCACTGTCCTCAAAGAACTTGGACTTAGCAACTCGAGGCAGCTTGTCGGAGGCTGAAGAGCAGGAAGGCCCAGCCTCACCAGTGGGAGTGCCAGGCTCCCCACCTTGGCCTGCCTCAGTCCCACATTCCGAGTTGGAGGAAAGGCCTGTGTGAGCCTTGGCTGTGGGGCCATTTTCCTCTGTAGAAGTTTCCCTAGATGGGTCCTCAGGTCCTGCCTCCCCATTGAGGCCCTGGGACCCTGGTTCCTCGCCTGTCCCAGCTCCAGATTTGCTGTGGGGAGCACCCTTGTGACAGTTCTGCCCGTAGCGTGTCAGCAGCTCTTCAATAGTCATGGTAGCCTCTTCATGCAGCAGTGCAGCCTCCTCATTGTCCACTGCAGGGGAGATGCTACATCAGCGCCCCATGCCAGACTCCTCCAGGAAGCAGTCCCTTACTACCTCCACAGCCCTGTGACCTGAGTTCCGACTTACTTGCCCACCACCTCCCCTTCTCAAGTAGCTCCTGTCTCTTATCACAACTCAGAAAAACAGAAAAACTGCCCTTTACTTCCTTTTCCTCAAGCAACATCAGCCTCCATATATTTCCTTTGGTCTTTGTGTTTCACTCCCTTCTTAGTCAAAGGAATAGTAGTCCTGTATGTGTCGCCTATTACCTCTCATGTTTTATGGGTAAGTTGGAAACCCTATTCTGACTGAGGACCCAGGAAGTCTACAATGCCAGTCCAGGCCTAGGGCCCAGGCTTAATGACTGGCTGGTATGGCTAACAGCAGTTCCAATCTTTAAAAAAAAGATCACATAAACATTAACAAGGAACCAGAAAGACCCCATCACAATGACAAAAGATAATGTATACAAAAATACAGCTTACAACTACAACACTATGGACTCAACAAAGGTTAATCCTCTCTCTCCTGTTCATTACCACCTGTAGTACAGGGGATTCTTTAACATACAGGGGATTTCCCAGGGCCCGAGGAAGCCATCTTCTCTCAGAGTTGACACGTAATTTATATGCATATTCAAGAATAGGTTCTATAATATGCTGATTTCCTCTCAAACAAGAGGTGCCACACTCACCATCATCTTCATCAGCAACTTTTTCTTTTTCATCCTCATCTTCAGTGGGTCGCCCTGCAATCTGTGCCAGCTCCTTAATGACTTCCTCAGTGGTTAGTTTGGCATCAATAGCTAAGAAGGCATCTTCCAAAGCCTAAATATAAGCAAAATAGTATAAAGCAAATGTAGGAAAACTATGCAGGTACAAAATGAATTGCCTATACACAATCCTGGGCACAAGGATGGGATGCAAATCAGAGTGATCCACCAAGCTGTGAGATAACTCAGAGACAAACAGTTCAGAGACTTGGGGATCAATAAGACACTCTAAAAAGGACCAAGTGGGAATAAGCTCATTTTAGGTACAGAATTCTTTTAAGAAATTAGGTACAGAATTCTTTAAGAAATACAGTAAGAGGCAGCTGGGTGGCAATCAGAAAAGCCAAGGATTGGTGGGGGGAGAGAAAAAGGGAAAGTCTGCAGAAGTGGAGAACGAACAGTGTGGGAAGACAGACCTTCTGTAGCTTGCCTTCTTTGTAGGCCTTCTGATCTTTGATGATATCAGGAAGATATTTGGCACAGTACAAGGCAACTTCCTCCCCTAGAAGAAAGGTAAAGTGCACAGCTTTGCACACACAGAAAGTGATATAATATCAACACACCAGTGAATCCCAAAGCTTGAGGAGATGAATATCTTAGCACATCTGAAACCTATCTGAACGACAATGTTTTGGGAAGTTCTGACCAAGAAAATGGATTTCACCATCACCTCTCTTGGGGCTATGTTAATACTGCCCATGTGTTTTCTCACCTGTATACTTAGTTTTCAGTGAAAAAGAGACAAATACAGGGAAAGGCTTCTTGTATTAAAACAAGGCCTGGTAAGATTAAGAACAAATCAAATATCCTACTGGGAAGAAGGAATGGCAGAATAGAGAAAAACAGGACTAGGCAGGAAATGGTACCTGAGGACCAGAACTCTGGAAAAGAAAAGAACAAAGGACCTGGAACTGGGGTTCCCAGAATGTTACCAATATGATCTGCTAAAGTTACCTCCATGTCCATCATAGACAGAAAACATGGCTGTCTCACTGTCCAGCTCAGGAATACAGTTGTGAGCATCCTACAAAAAAGAGCATAATTAGCATTTCTCAAGGTCAAAGGATATTCTTCCTTGTGCATTTCAGGTCAGAAGGATCGCCTTCACATCTCAATCTCACTAAACCCTTCCCTGGCTGACCTACATGGCCTAAAAATAAGAAAGGAAGATGGGATGATAAGAACAGCACAAGGGTGGGAGAAAGGAAGCGGGGAGGAAGGAGGGAAGGGAGGGAGAGAGCAAAAGGAAAGGAAGGCGGGAGGGAAGAAGGGAAGAGATGAATCAGGTCACTACCTCTGCAGTCTAGCAGCCTCAGCCTAGGAGATCTCAGTCCAGATGGCAGAATGTTTGGCTGTTGGAACTCTAGACCTGACCCTTTTGGATTTGTGGCAACTATGGGAAGAACCAGAATAAAGGATCTTTAAAGTCACTTCCAGACCCCTTCTATGAATCAGTGAACTTCAAGGAAGAAAATGTTAGGGAGGATAGCAAAAAGCGACAAAGCGACCCAAGAGCCTTACCTACCTGCAAAATTTCTAGGAGAATCCTAAGACAGCCTGAGTGGAAGCATCCCCACCCCACCCCCCACCCCCAGAAAAGCACCACCAAAACGGATTAACCCACCAGGCTAGGTGGAGGATACAGTTACAAAAGAAAATCTTTCCAACAAATAGTTATTAAACTACACTGTGTGCAGTACTTGTTAACTGGAATTTACAATTAAATCAGCCACTTCCCAGGTGGCTCAGTGATAAAGAATCCGCCTGCTGATGAAGGATACGTGGGCTAGATCCCTGGGTCGGGAAGATCCCATGGAGAAGGAAATGGCAACCCACTCCAGTATTCTTGCCTAGATAATCTCATGGACAGAGGAACATAGAGGGCTATAGTCCATGGGGTCACAAAGAGTCATCCCACCTCCCACCTCCAGCTGGAACTGAGACACCATTTAATTTGGAAGGCACAGCACATCTGAAAAGAAATTTCCAATGGTCTTATAGGTATACTCTCTACAGACGGAAAGGATATAACTATCTATTTATTCTGATTAATTTAGTAAAGTTAATAGTTCCCTTTGTCTTTCAGGTATTTAGTATTTACATTTTTTTAATTATATTGATAGAGGAAATCGGAGTGCATACGTTCTGCTGTCCCTAAAATAAGACTATGCTGTCATTATACAAGTCTGCTAGAAAATTAAACTTAGGGTTTTAAGATAGGCAAAGAGCACTGAAAAGAAGGTACTCTTTTATTTCCCTCTGATTGTGTCCAGGAGAAAGGGCCCCAGAAGCTAATGGGCATGCTCAGAAGGCCTGTGATGGCCTGTGTGGTCATCAACACAACTGCCTCTTAGCCTCATCCCTAGAGGCTAGAGATCCCAAGAAATCCCTAGAGATCTAGAGAAACCCACACCAGTCATCTTCCTCCTCTCCCCCACTTTACCAATGACTCTACCACCAGCCATGCTGACCTACCATCCCTCTAAGCCAGGGTTTATCATACTGCCCCCTCCTCTCCTTTCACCAACATCTTTCTTGCCTTTTATGATTGTCTCTACAGTGGTTCTCAGACTTTAACGTGCCTAAGAATTCATTCATTCGTTCATTCATTCAAATATCTGAGTATCCATTATGTGCCAAGATGTGCTGGCTGATTAGTTTCAGCAAAACAGCTGTGTCACATTAATGTCGATTTTAGTTCTGTTGATTTTGCAGCTTGGTTTGTTGGCATGGAATTTATGTCCAGGTCTATGTTTGTACACACTGAAGTAACAGTAAATTAAAATCATGTTAGTAAATACTAGAGACCCACAAATATTGCTTTCCTTAAAAAAAAAAGAAAAAAATCCATGGGCGATCTCCAAGATATTTTGTTAGATAAAGCAAGCAAAGCGCATAATAATATATTTATTTAGTAAGCCACTTTTTGTGTAAGAGGGAGTACAGGAATAGACATTTGTCTTCTCATACTTTAATACTACAAGGACACACAGAAAACTAATAAAAATAAACTGTGGGAGGGCATGAGGGTGCCAACAGATGAATGGGAGCAAGAGGGAACCATGGGAATGTTTAGCTTTTCGAAAGTAAATTAAATGTCTTTTAATTGCACTTTTTTAGTAGAGGAGCTTAGCACTCTTCCTGTCCACTACTTCCCAGTGGACAAGAGAATCAGCTGGTCTTTCTCTGTCCTACAACACCACTCTAAATCACAGCCGTAATGAACCCACACCTCTATTTAAAAAAATCTCTTTGACTTCTCATTGCTCCTCACACCTCTTTTGAACCCACACCTCTATTTAAAAAAATCTCTTTGACTTCTCATTGCTCTTCACAAGATCATGTGATTTTGAAGCAGAAGATCTAGCCATCAGTGAACACTGGAAAAATAATTACTCTCTACAGTAATCAAATGGACATTAAAAAAAAACAAGGAGGGAGGGAGGTGGGAGGGGGGTTCAGGATGGGGAACACATGTAAATCCATGGCTGATTCATGTCAATGTATGGCAAAAACCACTACAATATTGTAAAGTAATTAGCCTCCAACTAATAAAAATAAATGAAAAAAAAAAAAACAAGGAATTATCTTTTTATGCAAATTAAAATGATGAAAAAGATGAACAGTATCCAGTAGTAATAAGAGTGAAGATAAAAACACATTCTCATACTCTGATCAACAGGAATATAAATTAGCAGTTTTCCTGGAAGGCAATTTGGTAATATGTATTAAAATGTGCATGTCTTTTGATCTAGAAATTTGACTTCTAGATTTATCTTATGGGAGTACTAACACAAGGATAAAAAGATACAAAGAATGCTCATTATAGCATTACTTACAATAAAAAAATTATAACCATCTAAATTTCCATGAATAGATCACAAACAGTACATCTCTCCAACGGAATATATGCAGTTGTTAGAAATGATGAATATGTGTTCATTTAGAAATGAGTTCACAACATATTAAGTGATAAAAAGCAAAACATAAATTATCTGTAAGTAAGAAATCTATAAGATTGCATACCAATCAGTGGAAGGTGAGATTTGGATGATAATTATTTTTACAATATGGAATGACAGTATCTGCATTATTCATATCCTCACAGGGAATTCATGAGGATGATGTAAAATGCATAAAAATTCTTTGGAAATTGGGATGTAGTACATAGGTATATACATATATTCTGCTCTGAAATGTCGTACCCGGTTCACATCTGTCTTCTCTATCCTTTTTCTCAAAAAGGAATGCCCACAATAAAGATTCATTTTCTGCCTTGAGGTTTCAGTTCCTAGAACTCTCCACATTATATTCACCTCCACTTTTTGGTAAGGCTTTGGACCTATGTCACTTTGAACTGTTCCACCTGCTCTAAGCACTTCAGTTCCCCACTGGTATCTTCAACCATAGCCTCCCTACCTTTATTTACCCTTGTCTTTCTGTCCCTTTGAGTCAGAGCTAAGCATTTCAACACTGTCTCTTGGCAATCTGGAAAAACTCATCCATCCTTGTATAACCCGACCAACTGCTTTCTTTACCCTTGAATCTGAGCCACTAAGTACTGCTAATCATAAAAATGTCATGAAATCATGTTGACTGCAGTGACTACTTCCATTTAGAATTTTTTTCTCTATTCTACACTGGCTCTTAAATACATGAACCACAGTTAGTCACAAAACTTTTCCACACTACTCAAGTTCTCACGGATATTTTCTGTTCACTCTTAGCAGAAAAAAGGCTTCCCTGGGGGCTCAGCAGTAAAGAATCCGCCTGCCCATGCAGGAGACACAGGTTTGATCTCTGGGTGGGGAAGATCCGTTGGAGAAGGAAATGGCAACCCACTCCAGTATTCTTGCCTGGGAAATTCCATGGAGAGAGGAGTCTAGTGGGTGGGATACAGTCTATGAGGTTGCAAAGAATCAGAGGAGACTTAGCGACTAAACAACAACTTAGATGAACCTTCAGTGAACCCTACTACATTAGATTAATTCCATACAACTTACTGGCAACTAAAGGCACTCAGTAATCATTCCTATCCATCTCCATAACCTAATGTCTTTAACTCATACTATTCCCCAAAAGAAACTACTCTTGGCACTCTTGATACTAGAACACTCTACCCTGGCATAGTAAGCATGCCTACCTCAGTCTTTCCTCCTATCCCTTCTAATATTTTTCCTTCTCTCACTTTTCTCCTCCCCATTTGTTACCATTTATACTGTTTCCTAAAGGTCCAGTTAGTCTCACCACCTCCAAAAGATCTTTCTCAATCACACCAATACTGTGTGATCATTCCCCTTCTGAACTCTCTTAATATTGACTGTCCGTATCAGTAATTTGGCATTCAGCATATATTATCTTGTATTGTTATCCAAATCCCACAGGGGAAAAGTGTCGTAGGTCCAAAACATGATGAAAACAGGCTGTTTTACAAATATCTTAGGGATAACTCCTCCTTTGTTTACTACTCTAAACCTAGAGATGTGTCATAACACAATAACCGAAATGATCCGAAAGAAATGATGTAGAATACACAGGTCACCTGAATCAGGACTCTCAGGTCTTGCCTTATTAGATCATTTATCACACAGCCCCTTCTGACCATCTAGACAAACAATGGATCTGTTATTAATAAACTCCTGCTTACCTTTCCTGTGGGCTTCCCTAGTGGCTCAGACAGTAAAGAATCCACCTGCATGTGGGAGAGCTGGGTTCGATCCCTGGGTTGGAAAGATCCCCTGGAGAAGGGAATGATTACCCACTCCAGAAGAACTGCCTGGAGAATTCCATGGACAGAGGAGCCTGGCAGGCTACAGTCCACGTGGTTGCATAGAGTCGGACACAACTGAGCAATTTTCACTTTCATTTTTCCTGATGTCAATCTCCTAAGGTTACAAATACATCCACAAACGCTCCTTTGTTACTGGATCAACCATTTAGATTTCTGATACTTAACTTTCTCTAAATCTTTTCAATTCAAGGAAAAAATTTTGAAAGTGGTTGGAAAGAGAACTACATTTTTTATTTTAAAAAGTCATGTGTTACCGTCTGATTTTAAAAATCATATGCACGTATTACCACTGTGTTCCAGACTGAATGTTTTATGTCCCCCCGACATTCATATATTGAAACTTCATTGCCAATGTGATGGTATTTAGAGGTGCAGGCTTTGAGAGGCAATTAAGTCATGAGGAAGAAGCTCTCATTCTGAATGAGATTAGAGACACCAGCGGAGTCCTTTGCCTTGTGAGGACACAGCTAAACACAGCCACTGTGAACTAGCACCAAGAGGGCCTTCTCCAGACAACTTGATCTTAATCTTCCCATTAGGGTCTCAAAGAGGTATTGACACACCTATGTTCATAGCAGCATTGTTCACAATAGCCCAAAAGTAGAAAAACTCACATGTTCACCAACAGATGAATGAATTTTAAAAAACGTGGTATATATGGGCCAAGGAATATCATTCAGCTTTAAAAAGGAAATTCTGACACATGATACAACATGGATGAACCTTGAGGACATGATGCTAAGTGAAATAAGCCAGCCAGTACTTTGGTATCCAGAGCAGTCAAATTCATAGACAGAAAGTAGAATAGTAGTGGTTGCCAGGGGCCGTGTACAGGACGGGAGGGGGATGGGGAGTAGTTTAGTGGGTATAGAGTTTCAGTTTTGCAAGATGAAAAGAGTTCTGGAGATTGGTTGTACAACAAAGTGAATTTACTTAACACTACTCATCTGTACATTTTAAATGGTTAAGATGGCAAATTTCATCTTATGTGTATTTTACCAGACAAACTTCCTACCAAAAGCCCATGCTCAGATGGCATCACCAATGAGCTCTACCAAATATTTAAAAAATTAGTATGAATTCTTCACAAACTCTTCCCAAATAAAGGACAGGGGATAACATTTCCCAACTCAATTCTGTGAGGCCAATATTATTCTGATACCAAAACCAGACAGACATCACAAGAAAACTATAGGCTTAATATCATTAAGATAGTTCAGTTCAGTCACTCAGTCATATCCGACTCTTTGCAACCCCATGGACTGTGCTTCCCTGTCCATTACCAACTCCCGGAGCTTGCTCAAACTCATGTCCATTGAGCTGGTGATGCCATCCAACCATCTCGTCCTCTGTCATCCCCTTCTCCTCCTGCCTTCAATCTTTCCCAGCATGAGGGTCTTTACTCATGAGTCAGTTCTTTGCATCAGGTGGCCAAAGTACTGGAGCTTCAGCTTCAGCATCAGTCCTTCCAATGAATATTCCAGACTGACTTCCTTTAAGATTGACTGGTTGGATCTCCTTGCAGTCCAAGGGACTCTCGAGAGTCTTCTCCAACACCACAGTTCAAAAACATCAATTCTTTAGCGCTCAACCTTCTTTACGCTCCAACTCTCACATCCATAGATGACTGCTGGAAAAATCGTAGCTTTGACTATACAGACCTTTGTCGGTAAAGTAATGTCTCTGCTTTTAATATGCTGTCTAGGTTTGTCATAGTTTTTCTTCCAAAGAGCAAGTGTTTTTTAAATTTCATGGCTGCAGTCACCATCTGCAGTGATTTTGGAGCCCAAGAAAATAAAGTCTGTCTCTGTTTCCATTGTTTCCCCATCTATTTGCCATGAAGTGATGAGACCGGATGTCATGATCTTAAGTTTTCTGAATATTGAGTTTTAAGCCAGCTTTTTCACTCTCCTCTTTCACTTTCATCAAGAGGCTCTTTAGATAGCAATACTCATTAACTGATCTACAAATTCATAATAAACTCTATCAAAATCCCTGGTGCCTTTTGCAGTGAAACTGACAAACTGATCCTAAAGTTCATACAGATATGCAAGGGACTCAAAAAGAAGAAATGAAAAAAAAAAAAGCTGTAGTAACTAAGACAGTGTGGTACACAGATCAATGGAATGGAATGAAGAGTCCAGAAATAAACCCTCATATTTATAGTCAACTGATCTTAAACAATGACGCCAAGATAATTCAAAGAGAGAAAAGAATAGGATCCTAAATAAATGATGCTGGGACAAACAGATATCCAGATGCAAAAATATGAAGTCGGACCCCTTCTTTACACCATACACAAAAATTAACTCAAAATGGATCACCTAAATGGACTTCATCAAAATTAAAAACTCTGGTGCCTAAAAGGCCACCAACACGGGCTTCCCTGGTGGTCCAGTGGTTAAGACTGTGCATGCTTCCATGAGGCACAGGTTTGATCCCTGGTCAGGGAACTAAGATCCTGAAGCACGCATGCCACTAAGCATGGCAAAAAAAAAAAAAAAAAAATACAAAGGATATGAATAGACATTTCTCCAAGAATACCTAAATGGCCAATAAGCTCAAGGAAAGATGTCAAACATCATTAGCCATCAGAGAAATACAATCAAAATCACAATGGAATATCATTTCACACCCATAAGAATGACTATAATCAGGGGAAAAAAGGGCAACAGGTAAAAGGAGGAGGTAGAGAAACTAACACCCTCATATACAGCTGGTAGAAATGTAAACAGAACCACCACTTTGGAAAATAGTTAGGCAGTTCCTCAAAATGTTAAACATAGGAGTTACTATATGACCCAGCAATTCAACTCCTAGGTATACACTCAAAAGAAATAAAACCTATTTCCACACAAAAGTTTGAACATGATTGTTCATAGCATCATTATTCAAAAAAGTCAAAATGTGGAAATCCCAACATCCATCAACTGATGAATAAACAAAATATGCGTACAATGGAAGATGATTCAGCCATAAAAAGGAATGAAGTAGTGATTGATTCATGCACAACCTGGATGACCCTTGAAATGTATACTTTAAATGGACATGGCACAATAAAGTTGTTTAAAAAGAACCTGAATATACATTTTCAGGGACTACTGATATCCTGATATACTCCATCTTTGAACTAGATCTAGAGGGAAACAGAAAACTCCACTGTAACTGGTACTGAGATGACAATGTGTCATTAAACATCAGAGATGCTATTAGTTCAGTTCGAGCTTCCAGACAGCACAAATTTAACGGTAGCTAATAATGGCAAGAACTACTGATCTGATCTAATTTCTACACTCAAATTCAAGCCGTACAATTCTAAGTAGATAACCCAATAGAGGGTGGTCAGGGGTTGAGAGTAATATTAATTGCTAGAGGACTGGGCAATAAAAATAATTTATGTAAAATATTATTGAAATCTTGAGAAATACATTCTGACTGTACCTTACAATTGTTTGAAAACTTATAAAGGAATAGTAGAAAACAACTTCTATGTACTCAAGGGCATACATTTGATATCATTTCATACTATCTTTGACTTGTGAAGAAAAGGTACTGCACGCTGATCAAATGAAAAGAATGCCCTTTTATGAAAGTTGCTTAACCATCTCCTAGACAAAGGAATTCTGATCTGGTTCAACAAGTAAAAAGTGCTCTAAGTCACAGAGATGAGACGCTAATCTGAGGATCAAACAATAAATGTTCCTCAGCTTCAGATGCCTGCTCTCCAGTGGAACCCCACAGCATGCCTGTGATATTTCACTTTATATTCCCCCATTAATATAATGATTGAAACTGTCATACATGTATCTTAAGAACTTTCTGCTCAACATTATGTACATTCAATTCTAGATGACCCACTCTGACCATTAATAAGCCAGCTTCTATATGGCAACAGCTATCCCACTCAAAATTATACTTTATGCATTGATACTGCCTTTAAAAGAGGGTAAATATAAGTGTTTATAATATACACATACACACATATATAAACATATACATCTTAACTTCCTAATAGGAAACGATCTTGTCACTTCAGAGACCCTGATAACCAAAAACTAAAATTACCCTAGTCTCTTTGACACATGAAACTCAAGAGCCTTTCCATAAATATTTCTCAGGCACCCTTCCACAACATACCTGTTAACTCCCAAAATACAAGCTGGAATCAAGGTTGCAGGGAGTAATATCAATAACCTCAGATATGCAGATGACACTACCCTTATGGCAGAAAGCAAAGAGGAATTAAAGAGCGTCTTGAAGAAGGTGAAAGAAGAGCGTGAAAAAGCTGGCTTAAAACTCATTCACCCTGGAGAAGGAAATGGTAACCCACTCCCAGTATTCTTGCTTGGAAAAGTCAAGGGACAGAGGAGTCTGGCAGGCTACAGTCCATGGGATTACAAGACTGAACATGCATGCATGAGGGTGGAGGGAAATGGGTTGGTACCAATAAACTGGTAGAACTAAGAAAAAAAAAACCCAAAAACTCAACATTCAAAAAACTAAGATCATGGCATCTGGTCCCATCACTTCATGGCAAATAGATGGGGAAACAACGAAGAGTGACAGACTTTCTTTTCTTGGGCTCCAAAATCACTGCGGACAGTGACTACAGCCATGAAATTAAAAGACGCTTGCTCCTTGGAAGAAAACCAATGACAAACCTAGACAGTATATTAAAAAGCAGAGATATTACTTTGCCACAAAGGTCCGTATAGTCAAAGCTATGATTTTTCCAGTAGTCATGTACAGATGCGAGAGCTGGACAATAAAAAAGGCTGAGTGCCAAAGAATTGATGCTTTCAAACTATGGTGCTGGAGAAGACTCTTGAGAGTCCCCTGGACAGCAAGAAGATCAAAACAGTCAATCCTAAAGGAAATCAACTCCTGAATATTCACTGGAAGGAATGATACTGAAGTTGATGCTCCAATACTTTAGCCACATGATGCGAATGACCAACTCACTGGAAAAGATACTGATGCTGGGAAGGACTGAAGGCAGAAGAGAAGGGGATGACAGATAATGAGATGGTTGGATGGCATCACTGACTCGATGGAAGTGAGTGTGAGCAAACTCTGGGAGATGATGAAGGACAGGGAAGCCTGGAGTGCTGCAGTCCATGCAGTTGCAAAGAGTTGGACACAACTGAACAACCACCACCACCAGCAGCTTAAGGGTCCCTCCAAATCATGGAGAAGGAAGAAGGGAAGGGAATATCAACTGTAGTAATCTGATTACCCCTCCTCAAAACACCCTGGTTCCACAGCAAGACGGGCTAGAGAGAGGCAGAAAGTATAAAATGCCAGCTACTGGTAGTTGCCATCTTGCCTCAAGGAAAGGGATAAACAGTACTCTCTAAGGCTGAATCTATGCATCAATCAGGATTTTAATAACCTATATTATGTGTGCCGCTATGATAAACTTACCTCAACTAAATCATTAGGACTAAGCAAATAAGGTCAGTAGAATTAATAAACTGGTGGAATTAAGCCCCAAAGGTTAAAAGGAACAGGAGTATACTTTCTGAAAAGCTAAGAGGTAGCTCTTCACTCAAGAGGTTGAAGTCAAAGTTCTTTTCTTGCCATAGCAAAGAAACTATTATACTTTAGGGAGAAAGGAAACAAAGCCAGAAGCAAATGTTATGGATGCAGCAGAACAGGATCCCAAACAGGACTTCAAGAGGATTTGATTAGGTATATTTAACTATTCAAACAAAGGGAAATTCAGAAACAGCATAATAAGATTTTAAAACCCTAAGTGATTATCTCTCAGGAGGAAGATTAGGATTTAAGGAATAGTCTAGCAAGATTTCTACAAACCAAACAGCCTCTCATGAAACACTTATATTCCAATTACCAGAGGAGAAACCAAAAATAAAAGGAAATGCCCTACAGAGAAGCAAACAGTACAGAATCACTGGGCAAATGACTTGGAAAATTGAATATCCAAGCAACTCAATTTATAAAGAAAACTAGAAAGAATATCAGAAAAGTGGAAAAAAAAACCACAGCAGAGAGGAAAAGTGGAAAACACAGAATGAGAAACTTAAAGGAGAAGCCTTACTCTGAGATAGTCACCTCAAATCTTACAGTATCAACAGAAAATGCCATAGAACTGGAACCTCCAAATTACCAACTAACCCAAAAACAAGATTGACATTAAGCCTTTCCTTTCAAAGCTCCATCAAGATATTTTCACCAGCCAGATAATTACATCTTCCAAGCACCCAGCTGAATTGGTAAGCTCCATACAGTGCACCATAAAGAAACATAAATGCTTCATTTCAGGTCGACACAAATGAGAACAGTGTCTCAAACAATTTCCATCCTACAGATTCTTTCCACCAAGACACAGCTATCCTAATCTCTTTGGGCCTCAATTTCTAAGCTGTAAAATGTGGGAGCCAAACTTGGTGAGACGAACTATAGGATCCTCTGTTTTTCAAGATTTTACGTCTAATGATAAAGTCTGCTAGAGGTATAAAATTTGAGTCTGAGAACAAACCATTTAAGTTTATACTGTCATTCCACAGCTAACCACAGGGAGGAGCGAGGGATTTGAAGAAATTCCCAAGGGAGACAGTATTTGGCTGCTACCTGAAGCCCACCTAGTTTAAGTGGATAAACCCTCCATCCCAGACATAATTAGAGCATTTCCCTGGCTCCTCTGCCTAGACCTCACAATACGCTTCACAAAAACAGGTTTTACACATGTCTTTCTCCCTTTCCTTCCTACCATAGTTTTCTCTATTCTCCTTTGCAGTTTCATATCCATTTGCCCAACACTATTCCTTCTAATCCAGAATTTTTCCATTTTATCAACAGTGCAATTTTCTATAAAAGGATAATAAGTTTTCTGTAGATTAAGATTTAAAAAAGTTTTTGATTGAAAATCAAGGAAATTATAAACTACAACAAGCACAGGCAAATGACAACTACTAAGTTGTAGAGGAATTCCGAGTAAGAAAAAAATAATTAGGCATAATTCTAAAAGAAATTAGAGTGAGTGACACTATTCAAGTTTTCCAAAGGCTAGGAAATGCCCTGAGGGAAAAAACAAACGAGTGACAATTCTTGGAGGTCAAGTCAAACCTCTGAAATTAACATGTGGTGCCCAGAACCAGGCAACTAGGTAATGTGAATTTGAAACAGACTATTTGCCTGGCTTCCTTTCACTGTCAAACTCCTCGTCCAAAAAGAGCTCTCATACCACATTTTTTCTTAAAGTACAGTCATTCACATCTATCCGCCTCTCCCGGGCAAAAGTCAGTGGATAAATAGTCCCTCTCTTCTTTACTCCTACACTAAACCTCACACCGTTTACGAGCCTGGAAAGCTGGGTTGGCATGAGAGGATGGCGCGAAGGCACGGGGAGGTCGGTCAGTTGGCGGAAGGTGCCTCTCCCCACATGGCTGAGCGCTCGCCGCCAAGCTGGCCACCGTCATACGGTCCCCGAGCACCAGCAAGTCGCTCTTGGCCCCGACCCCGCTCTCGCTGTCGCCTCACAAACTGCCGCTGCGGCCACAGCCTCTCGTTTAGGACCCTCCCCCGGGAATGACCCCATCCCCCCGCTCCCTTTCTCCGTCGGGTTCCCGCCCTGCAGCCGCCAGCCTACGGGCCCCTCCCGCCTCACCTCCATGGAGACGCGCCAGCCTTGCATGGCGGAGAAACCGTAGGGCAGCGGCAGGCGCGAGGCGCCGACCCCGTCCCCAGAGCACTTCACCGTGTTGGGCTGAGAGAGGTAGGCACCCATGGCGGCGGCTGACCGGTGGCCTCAGGGGCAGGCGAACGAAGCGCGACCCGTGCCGGCGCCGGAGCCGGAGCCCCGGGTGCGCGCGTGGCAAGAGCTAGCTGAACTGCGCGGCCGACGCAAGGTGCCGGTGAAAGGCGCGAGGCGGGCCAGGAGGCGGTAACGGGACGGGAGCAGAGAGGGAGCGGAAGCGGAAACGGCGCCGCTTCAGACCCCGCCCGGCCGGCGCGGCGCGGCGCGGCGCGGCGCTCCGGGCAGTCATTTCCTTAGCAACTCGCCCCGCCCGCGGGGACAACGGCCCGCCCAACCGCCGCTCCCGCGAGATTGGCGGAGTCACGCCCACCAACGGCCGCGGCCTGCCTAGGGCGGCCTGGTAGGTTTCTCTTAACCAGTAGCTCTCACTAACTGTCCCCCGCTGTCCCCCGCCTCCGCTCCCCTAGCTTGGCCTCTCGCGTTTTGTCTGAGGCTCTTTTGTGTGGGACTGGGCACTTCCGGTTCATCCTCTAAAGTGTCAGCTCTCTCACTGCCGCGCCCTCGGACTCCCACACATCCTCCCGATGCGGTTCAATTAGAGTTGACTAATATTAATAATTTGTTCTGAGCGCATGAAGTACCCTTGTGAGGCCTATGCGAGTAGGATGTGAGATAGTCTTTCTGACCAAGGAAAATGAAGACCTCTCTCTGTGACCCAGTCTGTGCGGGGGGAGAAGAAATGAAAAGGGAGTGGAAGAGCTATTGCTTGAGGTCCTCAGGATGCCCAGACGTGCTTTATGCCCCGGGAGAAGGGAAAAATGTTACGGGGTTGCAGGGGTGAAGAAAGTGAACTGCTTTGGGGAGGGTTTTTGAGGAAGCTGCTTGCCTCGTTGGAGAGTGATTTTAAGTAGTAACATTAGATAGGATAGAGAATGGTCGTAAGTGCCAAAATGGGTGGCTTGGACTTCAGTGTTATCCTGGTGGAGCCTTTGGAGATTATTGGTTTAGTCTTGTGTGCAGTGTGGTTTGGAGAGAGAAAGCCTGGAGACTAACTGGTTAAGGGGCTCTTAATCTAAGCGTGAGAGAGAAAGGCTGGGACTAAATTGGTGGCAGTGGGAACAGATAAAAGAGCAAATTAGACAAAAAAAAAAAATGGACAGGATTTAGTAATAGGTTGGATTCAGGGGATGGTAGAGAAAGGAAAAATTCTCAGGATAAACATATTATTTTAAAATACAAAACTAATGGCTTCCTCCTCTTCAGAAAGTTCTAATGCCTTAACATAATTGACCAGACCTTTCACACTTGATTCAATTATTGCATGTCTCTCCCACTTGCTCTCGTTTCTGCCACCCAGTGCTCCAGCAATATGTCTTTGGGTTTCTCCATGCTTCGTCTTCCTGTGCTTTCACCCATGGAATACACCTCCCCACCCACCCCCATCTTTACTTCCTTTCAGAATTCTTTTCTAATATCCCTACATTGGTTTGGATCCCCACTTGTCTTTTCCTGATAGACTATAAGCCTTCGGGAAGGCAGAAGCTCATGTCAAACTTTTGACATTCTATACCCCAGCATCCCTAGCACACTTCTTATCTGTGCTCAATAGCATTTAAATACTTGTTGAACGAATGAACATAACCAAGGTTTTGACCCTGGATGACAAAAATTGGTGCAGCCATTAACAGAAAATGGTGTGATGGGGAAGTGGGGTAGTGCTAATTTGGGGAGACAACTAGATACGCAAACATCGGAAACCTTGGCTTGAAGTTAAGCTATGAGGGTAGAAGATGTTAATTAGGCCGGTTGGTCATCATGAACCTGGATGAGATCTCTTATTTACCAAGGCAGTGTTAAGGGAATGTAAAATTACTCAACCTCTTTTTTTTCTTCTAAGAATGGAATGTGACGTTGTGAAAAGAAAAAAAAAAAGTTTTGATAGATAATGCCTGCCTATGTGGTCTTTCACAATTTACTTATTCTGTCTCAGACTCAGTTCCTCATCTGTAAAAGAAATACAGTATCTACTTTTCCAGATTGCTTTAAGGCTAAGAGGAGCTAAATATAAAATGCCAAAGTTTGCATAAATGTTGTATTATTAGTCAACCAAAAATCTACCATTTATTAAGTATGCATATATACAAGCTAAATATAGAATGGAAATAACATTAAATTATGTTTACAAAAATAGAAGACAGCCTGAAACAAAATGGGAGAAAAACAGATAAGGAAAAATGTGGGAAAGAAAATATGATTAAAAGAAAAAGTAAGGCACTGGGAGGGTAGTGGTCACCCTGAGAGGAGAAATGGGGGAGACTTAGTGGCTCATGGAAGGAGATAGGGAAGAGGCAATGAATATAAAGATTTTCTTCCTTCTTCACCTCCATTTCCCCCCAAACCACCACATTACAATTCTGAGGACACAAAGGTTTCATGCTTTGATAGGGAGCAAAAAAAAATTTTTTTACTAAAAATACTCCAAAACACTGTATTTCCAAATTGATTTACCTGAGTTTGTAAACTGTGAGCCTCAAAAATCTGGCCAATCACACATGGTAGCAGAAGCAGCTTCTGAACATGTACTTTAGGGGCTGGCCTGAATGTAAAAAAAATCTCTAAAATATATACCAAGTTCACTCAATAAAAAGGGATAAAGGCATGGAATTAGTTTTTTGTTGGTAGAAAATAATTCTAAGAATTTGGCAATTTCTTTATATATTCACAGTATCACAGTATTGCAATTTGACTTATTTTTTAAAATAATAGTTTATTGGGGTTTTGTTTTTGTTTTTCGCTTCACTGCCTGTGGGATCTTAGTTCCCCGACCAGGGATGGATTGAAACCTGGCCACAGCATTGAAAGCCCTGAGTTCTTAACCACTGGCTGCTGCTGCTGCTAAGTCACTTCAGTCATGTTCAACTCTGTGCGACCCCATAGATGGCGGCCCACCAGGCTCTCCCATCCCTGGGGCTCTCTAGGCAAGAACACTGGAGCAGGTTGCCATTTCCTTCTCCAGTGCAAGAAAGTGAAAAGTGAAAATGAAGTCACTCAATCATGTCCGACTCTTAGCGACCCCATGGACTGCAGCCTACCAGGCTCCTCCATCCATGCGATTTTCCAGGCAAGAGTACTGGAATGGGGTGCCTAACCACTGGACTGCCTGGGAATTCTCAACTTTTATATTTAAAATTAGATTGCTTATATTTTCTTGTCCCTCAAATTGGTCAAACATTGAAAATAAACTGACAAATACTTGTCATTTTAAAAACTTTTGTTTGTTTCTGTTAGCCTCTCATGAGCTTCTTTCCAGTTATCTCTCATAAGGAAAGAGAAGAAAGTAGTTTAAGCCAGTTTTTCAGGCATGAGTAATTGTCTACCACTGAGACATATCTGCAGATTTTGAGGGATTTAAAGGACCCCACACACACAATGCCAAGGTTGGGCAACATTGCCTTAAAAGTTAAATGCTAATTTCAGAGTATAATGTGACACTAGTTAAACTAAACTTAAACATTAATTCAGGATCACTCAAAAATGTCACATGTTAATCCAGATGATCCAAAATATGCTAACAAGCTTTTATTGTAAACTTAAAGCACAGTTTTTTAAAATTCTTATAGAAGTGCTTGCTTCAACAGTACCTATACTGATGCAGCAATCCCACTCCTGGACATATATCCAGAGAAAACCACAATCTGAAAGGTGACATGTACCCCAATGTTCACTGAAGCACTGTTCACAATAGTCAAGATACAGAAGCAACCTAAATATTCATTGAGAGAGGAATGAATAAAGAAGATGTGGTACATATGCAATGGAATATTACTCAGCCTTTAAAAAGGATGAAATAATGCCATTTGCAGCAACATGATGCTTTTGAACTGTTGTGTTAGAGAAGACTCTTGAGAGTCCCTTGGACTGCAAAGAGATCCAACCAGTCCATCCTAAAGGAGATCAGTCCTGGGTGTTCATTGGTAGGACTGATGTTGAAGCTGAAACTCCAATACTTTGGCCACCTGATGCAAAGAGCTGACTCATTTGAAAAGACACTGATGCTGGGAAAGATTGAGGGCAGGAGGAGAAGGGGACGACAGAGGATAAGATGGTTGGATGGCATCACCGACTCAATGGACGTGAGTTTGGGTGGACTCCAGGAGTTGGTGATGGACAGGGAGGCCTGGCGTGCTGCTGTTCATGGGGTCACAAAGAGTCGGACATGACTGAGTGACTGAACTGAACTGATTGGCAGTCAATGGACTACTCCTTGTGTTTCGTATCTGTGCCTCTGTGTCTGGACTAAACTGAGCTTTGAGGAATCAAATGAGAAGATATGTATTCATTGGGATGGGGCCATGTGGGGAGACTGAAGAGGTGGTGGTAAAGTTCAAGAGCCACAGTGGTTTGGAGCAGGGACAGCTGGCAAAAGTGATAGTAATTTCCAGGGAGGATCTGTGTCACGCTTAAACATTCCTTAGAGATTCCTCAGTATCCTTTAAAGAACTCCTTTGCTCTGTTGGCTACTGAGAACTGAGGACTTACAAGCTGAGTCTGACAGATTGACCCAAGAGAACTAGAGTATTACTTAGAAAAGTCCTGCTGAAAAAAAAAAAAAGAAAAGTTCTGCTGGTTCTTGTAGTCACCATGAGGACAGAAGTTCTTAACTGAGACTCACATGCAAAGTAACAAATGACCTCACATTTGTAATCTCTTGGTTCTATGATTTGCTAAGAGGCTTCCCAGGTAGCACAGTGGTAAAGAATTCACATGCTAATGATGCAACAGATGTGGTTCTGATCCCTGGGGGTCAGGAAGATCCCACTGAAGTAGGAAATGGCAACCCACTTCAGTATTCTTGCCTGGAATATTCCATGGACAGGGAAGCCTGGTGTGGGCTACAGTCCATGGGGTCGCAGAGTAGGACATGACTGAGCACATTAACACATATACACCCGGTAGTAATAGGAAACCTGCCAGTTGGAATCCTGCTACCCTCTCCACCAAAATGGCTTTCGCACCACTGGAAGATTGTTCCAACTCCTCCTTTCAAATGGTTCTTTCCTCAGCCTTGATAGTTTCATCACGAGTATGTTTAGCCGAGATCTTGAGAGGCTCCTGCAGAGCTCTGTCGTTCTCTCCGTGTTTATCTCCATGCTTTTAGGCACAAGTACTTCCCTGAAAATGTTAGCCACCTTGGCTTCCCTGAACTCCAAACTGTCTTCCCAATGCAGTGAGATTGTCAGGCTCTGCTTGGGTTTCCTCTTTCTACAAAGTGACCTGAAGTGGGGTTACCAATAAGATTCATTTCATTTGTTTCCCTTCTCTTAGGGATCAGTGTCCTGTGCTGCCTGTTGTCTGATGTCTGAAAACTGTTGCTTCGTATATTTTGTCCAGTTTCCTAGATGATTAAGGCAGGAGGGTAAATGTAGTCCCTGTAATACCATTACGGCCAGAGATGAGAGTTTCCCAAGCAGTTTTAAACTTCTGTTTAAAATCTTTGGGCTGTGCTGCCCACATGTAGGATCTTAGTTCCCCGACCAGGGATTGAACCCACACCCCCTGCACTGGCAGCACAGAGTCCCAATCATTGGCCACCAGGGAAGTCCCCCAAGCAGTTTTATAAATTGTCATTTATGTTTTTCAGTGATATTGCATGGGTGGTTTTAAAAAATTTCCTTAATTCTTTCTGGTATATCAAAATGTACTTTGCCCCCACTCTTTAATGATATCTTGTCTGGGGATAAAATTCTAAGTTTATAGGGAAGTCCTCTATCAGTCATCACTGTTGTTTCATAAGTAATCTATTTTGTTTTGTTTTTTCCCCTGTCTTCTCTGGTAGCTTTTTATAATTTTCTCTTTATCTTTAATGTTGTATAAATATTCCTATAATGTGCCACAGCATGTGTTTGTTTTATTAATACTAAAAGCTTATTCTTAAAATTTGGTGACTGATGTCTTTCATCAATGCTTAAAAATTTTATCTCTTACATTTTCAACCACTATTTCACCCATCATTCTGCTATTTTCTTCTAGAACTCTCAACATACATGTTGGGGCTTTCCATTTATCTAACCTCTCTCTTAACTATATATCCTTGTGTCTGTGCTATATTCTGGGTAACTTATTCTCTCTATTCAATTATACCCAGTTTAGAGCTTTTGCTAACTTTTTATTTTCACTATCTTTTTTCTCTTAGTCCCAAACAAATCAAGCAAGGAGTCTCTTTCTTTGCTTGCTTTTGGAGAGCGTATTGTCACTTTCTTTCCAAGCTTTCTCCAATAATAAACAAGTGTCCTTATCAGATTCTCTAGCTTTTCATTTGCTCTCTGAAGAATGTTTCTCCTAAAGTCTCTTCTGTCTGAGATGTAAGAAATTTTGTAAAAACAAAGATTAAAATTCAAACTGAAAAGCCAGAGGTTGATGTGAAGGGAAGAAAAATAACACCTATGTTGGAAATCTTTCATTCTTCTTACTGCTAAAAAATGAGGCATATGTCACCAAACTTGGGGTGGAGAATCATAAATCTTACAGTCCAACTTCCTATCTTCTGAGACTGGAGAGTCAGAGAAAAGGAGGGTTCAGTCTTCTTCGGACTGTTCTTCTTTCTCTCTCTCTTTTTTAAAATTCATGGCTGTACTGGGTCTTTGTTGTCTTGCATGGGCTTTCTCTATTGTGGAGAGCAATATTTCTCTATTTCTCTTGTGCAGCAAAAGCTCTAGGCGCTCAGGCTTCAGTAGTTGTAGCATGTACGCTTAGTATTGTGGCACACGGGCTTAGTTGCTCCTTGGCATGTGGAATCTACCCAGACCAGGAGCCTGCATTGGCAGGTGGATTCTTATCCACTGTGCCACCAGGGAAGTCTCTTTCTTCTTTTAACATTTCTGTTCATCCTTTAAAACCCAGGTCAGGCAGATATCACTCTTGTTCTCTGGGAAAACTTATGTACTAGTTTCCTATGACAGCTAAAACAAGTTACCACCACTAACTTGGTGACTTGAAACCCCACAAATGTATTCTCTTACAGTTTTGGAGGTCAGATGGTTGAAACTGGTTTCACTAGTTTAAAGTTAAGGTGTCAGCAGTCCTGGTTCCTTCTAAAGACTCTAGGGAAGAATCTGTTTCCTCTCCTTTCCTAGTTTTTGGAGGCTGCTTGCATTCCTTGGCATAATAACAATCTCTTGCTTCTGTGGTTACATTTTTTTCTTTTCTGTAGTCAAATTTCCCCCTGCCACTCTCTTTAATGGGCACTCGTGATTATATTTAAGGGCCTATCCTGATAATCCAGGATAATCTCTCCATCTCAAAATGTTTCATTTAATTGCATCTAAAGTAACTTTTGCCATATGAGGTGACATTCACAAATTCCAAGGATTAGGACCTTGGTATCTTTGGGGCCATTATTCAGCCTTCCACAACTTCCCCTGTATTTTCCTTCCGTGAAGTCAAGCAGGTCTTCTCTATTCAGCCTACGGAACTTTATATATACTTCTGTTGTATCTGTTAAGTAGTCACTTTTTTTGTTTACACAGATATCTTCCTAAATACATCTGAGCTCTTTAAGGATAGGAACTTTGTCTTATTCATTTGTCTGCCTAGGATGGCACCTGGCATGTACTCTTACAAGCCAATAGATATTTGCTTAGTTAAATTGAATTTTGTTCTCTGATTCCAGCCAAGTTGTGAGCTGTGAAATAATGAAATCTACTTTACTAGTGCTAAAAGGGATCTCCAAAGGTCTTTCCTTAAAAGTCTGAATCTGTTTTTTCAGGAAATAATTTTAGATTTAGAAAAGTTCTCTCTGTTGCTACAACAAAGGTAAATTAAGTATATGAAAACAAACAAAAGGTTTACATTAGGAGTTTTAGCCCAGAAAAAGTTGTGGAATGACTTGATAAATATTTTTTTTCCATTTATTTTTATTAGTTGGAGGCTAATTACTTTACATTGATAATTATTTTAAACTCACAACATCCCTGTGAGATAAAATAGGTATTACCTTTCAGCCAGTAAAACATAGAGCAAAATAAATAATAAAGAAACTTGATTTGAACATAATTGAATATAGTTGCAGACATCTAATAGTCACAGATGAATTCTTAATTTAGATGAGCTGGTTTTTTTTTTTTTTCTTAATTTCCCAGGGCCCTATGTTTATTTTAGAAGTTGACTCAATTTCTTATGACATGACATGAAGGTGTAGAGCTAAATCATGTTTCCATTTCATAACTTAAATGATGAAGCTCAGAGGCCTAAGTTATGAGGCAATGTCTCCAGGAATCATTCCTGGACAGGAATAAACATGAGCTGGAATGATGGTTACCACCTTTCAGCCTAGTGATGAGCCAGGCTACCTACATCAGAATCACCTGGGCAGATTCTTAGGCATATAGATACGCAAATCCTCCCTGTCCTCTGGATTCAGATTCAGTTGATTTAGGTAGGGTCCTGGGAAGGTGTTTTAAACCACCTTGTGTGTGCTCAGTCTCTTCAGTCGTGTCCAACTCTTTGTGACCCTATGGACTATAATCCACCAGGCTACTCTGTCCATGGGATTCTCCAGGCAAGCATACTGGAGTGAGGTGCCATTCTCTTCTCCAGGGGATCTTCCCTACCCAGGGATCGAACCCGTATCTCCTGCGTCTCCTGCATTGCAGGTGGATTCTTTACCTGCTGAGCCACCTGGGAAGTCCTGCTTAAACCACCTTAGGTAATTCACAATTATTACAAAATCTAGGTCTATGGTTAAGAGGTCCTACAGAGTGAAAAAGTTGGCTTAAAGCTCAACATTCAGAAAACTAAGATCATGGCATCTGGTCCCATCACTTAGTGGGAAACAGATGGGAAAACAGTGGAAACAGTGTCAGACTTTATTTTGGGGGGCTCCAAAATCACTGCAGATGATAATTGCAGCCATGAAATTAAAAGATACTTACTCCTTGGAAGGAAAGTTATGACAGCATATTTAAAAGCAGAGACATTACTTTGCCAACAAAGGTCCGTCTAGTCAAGGCTATGGTTTTTCCAGTAGTCTTGTGTGGATGTGAGAGTTGGACGGTGAAGAAAGCTGAGCGCCGAAGAATTGATGCTTTTGAGCTGTGGTGTTGGAGAAGACTCTTGGGAGTCCCTTGGACTGCAAAGAGATCCAACCAGTCCATCCTACAGGAGATCAGTCCTGGGTGTTCATTGGAAGGACTGATGCTCAAGCTGAAACTCCAATACTTTGGCCACCTCATGCGAAGAGTTGACTCATTGGAAAAGACCCTGATGCTGGGAGGGGTTGGGGGCAGGAGGAGAAGGGGACGACAGAGGATGAGATGGCTGGATGGCATCACCAACTTGATGGACATGAGTTTGAGTAAACTCTGGCAGTTGGTGATGGACAAGGAGGCCTGGCATGCTGCGATTCATGGGGTCACAAAGAGTCGGACATAACTGAGCGAATGAACTGAACTGAACTGACAGAAGTGTGAGTGCCAACATTGAGGCAAAGGAACATTTCTATACCTTTGATTATGCCTTCATTCTGAAAGAGGCTCCTTTGGAAGAAAGGATCCACATCACATTCCCAGAAGAATGACCAGATTGGAAGTGTGACCGGTGAGTTTCACACTGAGGAAGAAAAGCTTTGAGCAGAAACCCAATTGATTTTCTAATTGCCCTGATCTATGGAAACCAAGATCTGAAAGATTCTGGACAGTTTTATTGAGTTACGATTTTCACATTTTTAAGATTCACTCATTGTTAACTCAATAATTTTTTAAAATAAATGTACAGAGTTTTGTAACCATTGTGTCACAATCCAACCTATAGTACACTTAGGAGATGAGGTCAGTAGGTCATTTGGGAAGCTTAGATATGGATAGTCTAGAAGCATTGTCTTTCTTTGTCCCACAATTATTTAATAAATTATTTGTGAAATATTCTTTTTTGAATAAAAAAGACATACATATGGGGACTTCCTTGGTGGTCCAGTGGTTAAGAATCCATTTACCAATATAGGGGACACGGGTTCAATCCCTGGTCCAGGAAGATTCCACATGCCGCAGGGCAGCTAACCCTGTGTACCCCAACTACTGAAGTCCTTGTGTCCTAAAGCCCATGTTCTGCAACAAGAGAAGTCACCACAGTGAGGAGCCCACACACAGCAACAAAGACCCAGTGCAGCCAAAAATAAATAAACTAAAAAAAAAAAAATACATATACTGCAAAGTTCAAAGGCATAAATGGCCATATAAGAAGTTTCCCTCCCACTCTGTCACCCAGCCATCTGGTTTCTGTTCCTAATAAATTAGTTCTTGAGGTGGATTACTAACCTGAAATAAAAACCTTTAGGCAAGTTAAGTCTTTAACTTAAGGGACAGTGGAGCATCCAATATTATCTTGGAGGCTGGGCGCGATAACTGTCATCCTGGTGATATATCAGAAGCTCATCAGTGGACGTAGTTTCTAAAGGATGGTGTAGAGAGAACAAAGACTATAACTTTGGACACACTGATAGATAGGCACATTAATAGTTATGAGGGGGAATTTCCTGGCAATCTAGTAGTTAGCACTTGGTGTGCCCACTGCCAGGACCCCAGGTTTGATCCCTGATCAGGGAACTAAGATCCCCCAAGCCACGTGGTGTGAAACAAATAAAGTGGGAAGAACAGAAAGTAAAGGAGAGAAAAATAGAAGTTGAGAGAGAAATAAATTAGTATTATGAAAAGAGAAGCATTTTAAAAAAAGAGAGGCATTTTAAGAATGTGCTGTTCAGTGGTCCCGTATGCTAAAGAGGTCATGTGAGTGAAAGTTGCTCAGTCCTGTCTGACTGAAATTCTCCAGGATAGAATACTGGTATGGATAGCCTTTCCCTTCTCCAGGGGATCTTCCCAACCCAGGGACTGAACTCAGGTCTCCCACATTGCAGGTGGATTCTTTACCAGCTGAGCCACAAGGGAAGCCCAAAGAGGTCATGGAGAATGGGAAATGAGAAAGGGCTTTTCGAACAGAGGTTTATAGTAAACTGAGCGCAAAGTTTCAGTAGAGATAGAGAAAGGATGGGATTCACATTGTAGAAGATTGAGAAAACAATAGGGTTTTCCTAATATACAAAGAGCTCTTAAAAGCCAATAAGAAAAAAATGATCAACCCAGTTAAAAATACTATGCAAAGAACATATACAGGCAAGAAACTGAAAATGAAATGCTTTTGGGCAGTAAACAAATGAAAACAATGGTATTAGAGCAACTGGACATCCACATACACATGTACATGCAAAAAATTGAATTTAGACCCAGGCTCTATACATGTCACAAAAATTAACTCACAATGGATGACAGTCCTAAATGTGAATTGTAAAACTATAAAACTCCTAGAAGATAACACAGGAGAAAATCTAGATGATCTTGGGTGTGATGAGGCCTTGTTTAGATGAATTGATAAGCTGAACGTCAGTAAAGTTAAAAATTCCTTTTCTGTGAAAGACAGTGTCAAGAGAGTAAGAAGACAACACAAACTAGGAGAAGATATTACTCGGTAAAAACACATATGATAAAGGACTGTTATCCAAAATACACAAAGAACCTTTGGAACTCAACAATAAGAAAACAACTCAACTGAAAAATGGGCCAAAGATCTTAAGAGACACCTTATCAAAGAAAATATACAGATGCCAATTAAGCATATGAAATGATACTCCACATCATATGTCACCAGGGAAATGAAAATTAAAGCAAAGAGATACCACCAAACAACAACACAACAAAAACCAAGGCGATACTACTACATACCTACTGGAATGGCCAAAAACAGAACAAAAGAAAAATGCTGGTGAGAATGTGGAGCAATGGGAACTCTCATACATTCCTGGTAGAAGTGCAAAATGGTGCAACCACTTTGGAAGACTGGTGGTTTCTTATAAAACTAAACACACTCTTAATGTATGATCCAGAAATTGCACTCCTTGGTATCTACCCAAGGTAGATGAAAACTTATGCCCACACAAAACCCTGTAAACAGATGTGTATAGGAGCTTATTCATAATTGCCAGAACTTGAAAGAAGCAACGAAGATGTCTTTCAATAGGTACATGGATAAACAAACTATGGTTCGTCCAGACAATAGAATATTATCTAGCACTAAAAGGGAATGTTCTATCAAGCCATAAAAAGACATGGAGGAAACTTAAAGGTGTTTTACTAAGAGAAAGAAGCTATTCTGAAAAGATTGCATACTGTATGATTCCAACTCTATGACATTTTGGAAAAGGGAAAACTATGGAGACAAGATTAGTGGTTGCCAGGAATGGGTAGGCAGAGCACAGAGTTCTTTTAGGGCAGTAAAAACATTCTGTATGCCCTTACACACTTGTTCAAACCCACAGAATGTACACCACCAAGAACCTTAAGGTTCTATGGGCTTGTGTGATTATGATGGATTCATACTTGATACAACATATACCACTCTGGTGATTTGATAATGGGGAAGCTGTGCAAATGTGGAATTGGGGGTATGTGGGCAATCTCTGTACCTTCTTCTCAATTTTGTTGTAAAGTTGTTCTAAAAAGTTTTGATAGAAGAATGTTTAACTTCACTACTAATCAAGTATATGTGAATCAAAACAGTAAGATATCTGTTTATCCCTTAATATATCACAAAGTTGAAAAGATCGGTAATACCCAATGTTGGTGAGGATGGTGGGAAGCAGGAACCCTAACATACTCTTGGTGGTATTATCATTTGATATCTTTTTGAAGGGCAACTTGGCAATATCTACTCAAAATGTTCTTAGTCTTTGACTTAGCAATTCCATTTTTAAGAATGCTGCTGCTGCTGAGTCGCTTCAGTCGTGTCTGACTCTGTGTGACCCCATAGATGGTAGCCCACCAGACTCTTCCGTCCCTGGGATTCTCCAGGCAAGAATACTGGAGTGGGTTGCCATTTTCCTTCTCCAATGCATGCATGCATGCTAAGTCGCTTCAGTCGTGTCTGACTCTGTGCGAACCCATGGACGGCAGTCCACCAGTCTCCTCTGTCCACAGGACTCTCCAGGCAAGAATACTGGAGTGGGTTGCCATTTCCTTCTCCTTTTAAGAATGAGTGAAATCATTTTCACAAGTAGGCAAACGTGTATGTAGCAGAATGTTCATTACAGCTTTATCTAAAATAAGTAATGTTGGAAATAATCTGAAAGTTCCCTGGTAAGTTATTAATCAAACATGGCATATTTGGATAATGGAATACTCTACAATGGTTGAAAAATTAAAGTAATGCTATATGTGCTGCTGTGGGGGAAAAAGTAAAAAGCGTAAACTGAAAAAGATTATGTGGCATAAGCTTGCTTTTATTTTAAACTATATATATTAATATATACATAGGAAATATACATATGGAGAAATATACATCAAAGTCTTTTTTAATTATTTTGGTGAAGATAAGAGGTTTTCAGTTTCTATAGCAATTAATTCACAATATTCATAGGATAGTTGTATTAAATGATTTAATATGTCATAAGGAATTAAAACAGTGGGATATAGCACATACAAGCTATTATAGTTACTTTACACTATTATTTCTGAAATAGTTTATTACAATAAGTACATATTATTTCTTTAAGCAGAAAAAAATAATAAAAGATAATGTGGTATAAACACGGGCAACATTTGACCATTTTTATTTTGGCAGCATGGCTGCAACATGATGGGAATCTTAATTCCCTGACCAGTATTGGAACACATGCCCCCTGCATTGGAAGGGCAGTTTTAACCCCTGGTCTGGCAGAGAAGCCCCCTTGGGCATTTTAAATATGAATGAAAATGGACTTTCCTGGCAATCCAGTGGTTAAGACTTCAACTTCCACTGCAAGGGCAGTGGGGAATGCAGCTGGGCAAAAAAACAACAAAAAAACCAGGAATGAAAGGTTAAAAACAAATAGGAGCTTAAGGATGCCAATAGGTCGTTTATGCAGATTTGAAAGGAGCTAGTTGAAAGGTAAAGGTAAATGATACTAAGACCCAGACAGGAGATAATGGGAAACTGCAATAGTAGTATCAACTGATATTTAATGTTTACTGTGGGCCAGGTATTCAGTGCTTTGGAATTTACAAAGTGAAGAGATTAATCTGGATCGGAGGAGGAACATTCTTTCTTTGAGATGAGAACAAAGATTCTTAACCTCAACTCCCTGAAATTATATGCTAAAT
This sequence comes from Cervus canadensis, assembly GCF_019320065.1. Lineage (NCBI taxonomy): Eukaryota > Metazoa > Chordata > Mammalia > Artiodactyla > Cervidae > Cervus > Cervus canadensis. Next base: position 68,512,763 of record NC_057390.1, on the reverse strand, counting down.
TTGGTGGGCAAATGCTTTCTTAAAATATCTAAAACAAGGTCCAGATTTCTAAGCGTGTTGGAGCCCTCTCTTTCAAAGATGAAAGAGCATCAAGGAACAAAGAAAGTTTGATTTTAAAAATTTTGAGGTGAAGAGATGGAAAATGAGAAGACTTTTGCCAGTCTTCTATCACTTTAAACAGGACTACAGATGCCCTTTAAGGATAGTGAAATTTGGTGATTATGACATTCCCAAGTACTGATTGATTCACCCTCCTCCCTCCACAATACGTGTCTAAGAGCCGAGATCATTTCTTTCCTTTGGGTTCTCTTCAATCTAAATTTTTTCCAAACATCTTTTCAAGGAAATCTGTGATAAACCTTACTGTTTCGGATCCTAATTTAGTTCTTACCAACTTTCGGTGAATAGCTTAATGCCTCTGATTCAGTATTTTTCCATTTGACAACTACTGCTGAAAGAAAATTTCAATTTCTTATGAGGATCAAAAGAGATAACATCTGTGAAAACCTCTTAGGAAGTTTTGGCCAACGTCAGTACTATCCACTTACGAAGCGTTAACTATTAATTTTCAGTTTCAATGTAACAGTAATTTAAAGAAAGTTTTCTGAATAGCTGCCCTGCACAGTCTCACCCCCAAATACTGAAAGCGGGTGGGCGCTCCACTCGGATTGTGGCTACATCTTTCGCTCCTTTTGTCTTTCAGTCGTACTAGAACTGTCATGGCGCCTTCAAGAGGGGCAAGGCCTTCCTTTCGCCCAGCAGAATCATCCGGGGCACCAGGACCGGACCGAGGGGTAGACAGAGAGACGAGCCTCATTGAGACCGAAAATACCGAATCCTCCGAGAGGTCTCAGCCGGACAGGCGCAGCGGGAGGAGACCGGGTTGAAGGCTACCTCTACGAGCGACAGTACACCCGGGGCACCGCCCACCCTGGCCGCCCTGTCCAATGGAAACCCAACGGCAGTGCGGCACCGCCCACTGTTGGTCAGGACGCCGCGAGGGCGGGGCCCGCAGTTCGGTTGCGCCGCGGAGCGCAGCTGTGAGCGAGTCTTTCTGATCCGGGGCCCCGGAACCCGAGCTGGAACTGAAGCGCAGGCTGCGGGGAGCGGAGTCAGGAGGTGAGCGCCTACGGGAGGGAAGGTTTCAGCGAGAGGACCGACGGATCGGCCTCTAGGGCCCGGATCTGGGACCCCAGCAGGCGAGTGTCTGTAGGCGGCCCTGCTCACTCGGTGGCCAAGGCCCGGCCCGCCGGAGCCGGGGGGCCGCGTCGGCCCCACATTTCCTACCCGGCCCTCCCCGACTGCCCCCGAGTGGCGGCAGGGCGCCCGGAATTCTGCGGGCGCGGGGCGCGAGGCCCCGGCGTTCGTGTCGAACTCGGCCTGCCGAGAGGCGGGGCCGGCGGCGGGGGCGGGGGTGGGGGCGGCGGTCGCAGGCCCGGAGGCCTGCGGAAGCGCAGCATCGGGGCCGCGCCTGCTCGCGGGGCCGGCGCGCCGACTGCGCGGGGGCGTGGCCTGCGCCCCTGACGGCGCCGCGGGGCCGGCCTCTGGTGAGGTGGCCGCCGCTGGCTGCAGGGCCTGCCTGGGGCCCCGACGCTCACTCGCAGTCAGCGGGCTAGGCGACCTGTTGGAGTGTTAAATTCTTCCTCGAGTTTATATCTGTCTGACTGGTCAGTCCTGCAGGTCTCAGGTCCTCTTCGGTCCGCTCAGGATGAGAGCGGGCGAGAGGCCTGTGGCCTGCAAGCTGTTGCCGAGGAGTTGAGATGCTGAGAAGCTGAGATGCTTAGAAGTTGCAGTCCAAAAAATGAAAAACTTTGCAGGAAAAACTTTGCAATGTTTTACCTGCACAGCTCAGAAGTCTTCACTTCTGAGCTGTGCATGTTGTGTGTGCATGCACACAACATGAGTGTGCATGTTGGGGTGGGTGGAGGCGGCGAGGAGATTCCCTTTTTCCGTCTGTGGTATCATTTAAATTTCTGAACGACTAACCCTGAGACAAAAACTGCCAGTGTTGCAAAGGTTTCTTCATCAGCAGCAGGGGTCCTGGGGATTCTTGGGCATTGCCATCATCTTGCCTACTGGGGAGAGATTGGAGAGGGAGAAGACAAGCACATTCGAAGAGCGCCTATGACTGATGAAAGTTTGGCATTTCGTGCCATACTGTGGATTAACTGTCTGTGCCCTCGGTCCAGAAGTTTCTTTAGAGCTCACTGGCCACAGGCTTCCTGTATTTCAATTCCACTGATATTTCTTATAATGTAGCTGGGAACTTTCCTTAGCTGTTCAGATTCAGGATACATTCTATAAATAAAGTTACTCTAGAAAGTAATCCCTGTGTGCTTTTAGCTACTTTTCAAGGGGAGAAGGAAAATGATCTGTAACTTGAATTTTCTGGTAAATTACTAAAACTGTTGATTGAAATCCATGATAGGCAAGAGAAAAAACAGGTGAAAAAGCATCTTGCCAGATTTTCTCTGTAGTGCTTTGTTGCTCTCTGATATTTACTGGAATGTCATCTAATAAAAATCTCCTCCAAAATGAAAAAATTTTTTTAAAAAGACCAGGGAAATCTCCTGACTTGAGTTCAACATAGTGTAGGTTGGGTGGCAGAGATGGGCAGAAGAGGGCATCTGAGAGTTCTAAAACGAAATGAGGGCTTTTCAAAAGATCCTGATCAGGAGCTTCTGTATTTTGAACTGACTTACAGGAGCAAATCTACAGTATATTTTCATCCTGGGGAGCATCCCCTTGAGCCTAGCACACACAGGTTCAAACTTCTTTACAGCCTTCATTCTTAAGAGATATGGAATAACATTCATCGGTTGTCCTGTGACTCTCTGAAGTTCATGATCATGATATTTAGCTTTTGAGAATCTTTTCCAAGAAGCCGTGTTCATGTATATACTACTGTACACTATTTAGTGTAATATAGTACTTTTCCTGTAATGGCTTGGTCTTGAATTATTTGTGCTTAAAAGGGATACCTGTGTCAGATCCAGTGCCTCAGAGGATGGAGCCTTTGAGCCATGTGAATGAAATGAAAACTGGAAGATTAAAATCTTAGCTGTGCCTTAAATTTAGGCTTTGAGTATCGGCATCTTATTTATATTGTTCACTATGCTGTCTCAAGCACCTGACTCAATGCTTGGCCCATAATAGGTGCTTAATAAACATTTGTTGAATGAGTGAATAGAAAAAAAATGTTGCTAACCAGTACCCACCCATTTACCACACTCACATCACAGGGAAGGTGAGGTCATCAGGAATGAAGTCACTAACCACTGCCAGTTACCTGGCCCAAGGGTAGTCTCATCATGGACTGGCAGGCTTATTCTGTGCATAGGAGGGATGGAGAGTGGGTGCCAGGGTTAGTCCAAGTGGAATAAATCATCTTAGGGTTTCAGTTGGACAAATTGGTTGAGAATACTACAGCTCTAACTCTAGAGCTGGTTCATTGGAACATTTGGGGATCTGGAGTCATCTGCCCTGCATAGTGCCCATGTAGCTTGGTTCTTGAGCATAGTGCAAGAGGCAGATGAGAATTCAAAGGAAAGGCTATTGGGTAGATATTTGCTGATGGAAAGGAATGAGGCCCCTGATTTTGCTGTTCTAGTTGAACCTTACTAAACATGAGTTGTACAACCATAAATCTTTTGTTTGCCACTCTTGGGTGAATCATCTTTTTACATGACAAAATATGTTTATTAACATGTTTATGCATAGCAGCATATTCTTTAAGCTTGATGTATACTTCAGTTGGTCACTGACCTGGGTGAGTCATCTTCAGCCGAGATAGCTACCCTTCTCCAGACTAGGAGAGTAGTTAATGTTTAGGGTTCATACAGGACTAATTCTGATTTTGGACTTAAAGGAAACAAGGGAGGTATATGTTTTATTTACTTTTAAACCCCAGATTATGTTATTAGGATGGAATCTTTATAGAATCTATTCTAACCCTCTCCACCTTCTCCCTTCACCCTTGCTCCAACCAATGCAGGCCTGAGTGTTTGTTCCAGCATGTCGGAAGGCGAGCCCCAGACAGTACTCAGCAGTGGTTCGGACCCAAAGGTAGAATCCTCATCCTCAGCTCCTGGCTTGACATCAGTGTCACCTCCTGTGACCTCCACAACCTCGGCTGCTTCCCCAGAGGAAGAAGAAGAAAGTGAAGATGAGTCTGAGATCTTGGAAGAGTCACCCTGTGGGCGCTGGCAGAAGAGGCGAGAAGAGGTAAGGCAGTGGGAGTGTTTAGTGGGAGTGTTGTTTCCCTGGTAGCTCAGCTGGTAAAGAATCCGCCTACAAGGCAGGAGACCCCAGTTCGATTCCTGGGTCAGGAAGATCCCCTGGAGAACGGATAGGCTACCCATTCCAGTATTCTTGGGCTTCCCTGCTGGCTCAGATGGTAAAGAATCCACCTGCAATGCGGGAGACCTGGGTTTGCTTCCTGGGTTGGGAAGATCCCCTGGAGGAGGGCATGGCAACCCACTCCAGTATTCTTTCCGGGAGAATCCCCATGGACAGAGGAGCCTGATGGGCTACAGTCCATGGGGTCACAAAGAATGGGACACGACTGAGCAACTAAGCACAGCACAGTGGGAGTGTGACTTCACAGTGAATTCTAAGAGGTGAGAAGTGGAGGGACAGAGTCTCAAAGGGGCAGACCAAACTTGAACGGGTCAGAGGCAGGGAGAAGATGACTGTATGGAGCATTACAACAGATAGTTCATGTGGTAATTTTAATTCCCTTTCATTTGAATTTCTTCTCAGGTGAATCAGCGGAATGTACCAGGTATTGACAGTGCATACCTGGCCATGGATACAGAGGAAGGTGTAGAGGTTGTGTGGAATGAGGTACAGTTCTCAGAGCGCAAGAACTACAAGCTGCAGGAGGTAAGTAATGGTGAAAGGATGCAGCCTGTGGGTTGTTAGCATCCTGGTGTTAAAGAGGAATTGATGTTGGGAAGCTACTAGGAGAAGAGTATGTTGGGGTTAGATCATTTCTAGTGGGGACAGGAAATGGCTTTTTAGGATGATAATGCTTTCTGAACATTGTAATCCCAACATCTCCCCTGCTTCCAGGAAAAGGTCCGTGCTGTGTTTGATAATCTGATTCAGTTGGAACATCTCAACATTGTCAAGTTTCATAAGTATTGGGCTGACATTAAAGAGAACAAGGCCAGGGTAAGAACTTTTTCCTGAGCTTACTGGAAACAGACTAGCTACATTTATTGTTCTTTTTACATTCAGAAAAAGGTAATATTGAAACAGCTGGAATCATCAGCTGGTCTTGAGATGTTGTGGTTTGGTCACTAAGTCGTGTCCGACTCTTTGCGACCTCATGAACTGCAGCGCACCAGGCTTCCCTGTCCTTCTCTATCTCCACATTTTCTCAGACTCATGTCCATTGAGTCAGTGATGCCATCCAACCATCTCATCCTCTGTTACCTCCTTTTCTTGGCGTCAGTCTTTCCCAGCATCAGGGTCTTTTCCAGTAAGTCAGCTCTTCGCATCAGGTGGCCGAAGTATTGGAGCTTCAGCTTCAGCACCAATCCTCCCAGTGAATATTCAGGGTTGATTTCCTTTAGGATTGACTGGTTTCATCTCCTTGCAGTCCAAGGGTATGCCTATGACTATTACCTGTGCCTTTTGTCTGGTTATAGTTGGGGCAAAAATGAGTGAATTTTTGTTTCTTCCTTGCAATAGCTCATATTGCTCAGTAATTTTCATTGCCCTATTAAATCTAAGGAAGTAATACTAAGAACAAAAGAGAGAAACTTTATTAAAAATACAAGGCTTCCATGCAGACACAGAGAACAGACGTGGGGACATAGTAGAGTAGCATGGAAACTTATACATTACCATATATAAAATAGATATCCAGTGGGAATTTGCGGTATGACACGGGGTGTGACAACCTAGAGGAGTGGGACGGGGTGGGAGATGGAAAAATGAAAAACACCAGGCTTCCAAATTTTATGGGTATGTCATATAAAAGTTACCCAGATAAGGGATAATTTCTGTTGTAAGGCTTTATTTGTGTGTTCTGCCTCTCCAGGTCATTTTTATCACAGAATACATGTCATCTGGGAGTCTTAAGCAATTTCTGAAGAAGACCAAAAAAAACCACAAGACTATGAATGAAAAGGTACAGAGAGAGCAGACAAAGCTTTAGGCTGGTTTGGAAGTTTAAAAAAAGATTATGAATCTGATCAAGAAAGGGATGGAGGGAACTGTGGAGGGCGAAGAGAGTGGATAACTGCTGACCCTTGGATCAAACTCTGTTCCAGGCTTGGAAGCGTTGGTGCACACAAATCCTCTCTGCCCTAAGGTAAGCAAGATCTGGTAGTGTCTTTCCCATATTTATTCCTGATTAGTTTCTCCAAACAAATTTCAGGGCACTACTCTGCCGTTCTTTTCTGCCCCACTTCTTTTCTTCCCCACTTTCTTTGAACCATGTTCTCAAGATTAGGCCCCTATGGGTCTTTTAAAGCGGTCATCCCAATGCCTTGACCATGATACTGTCTCCCACCTCTTTCTCCTAGTTCCTATCCAGCTATTTAACTCATCAGGCATAATGGAGATTCAGAGTGTGGGTATTACCTTTGTGATGACCAGCAGGAGACCAGGCCCTTGCTCTTCTTAACCCTTGGGTTCCCCCTGCCCTAATTTCCCACTGGCCCCTCTAACAGCCCAGTGCCCCCACAGCTACCTGCACTCGTGTGACCCCCCCATCATCCATGGGAACCTGACCTGTGACACCATCTTCATCCAGCACAACGGACTCATCAAGATTGGCTCTGGTGAGGGGAGGGAGAGGTTCTGGGCAGGGGAGCCTCGGGAATTTGGGAACCATGGGGGTAAGATGAAAGGAATGGGGGAAAAGAGGAAAATTCTGAGGTGTGGGCTGGTGATAAGAGAAAGGACCTTACTAGGGGCAATTTATAGAGAGGCTAGTCAAGTAGTGGAAAAAGGGGTAGGGCCTAATCTTGAACCTTTTTGTAGGGAATTTGAGGTTAATACAGAGATCTCAATAGAAGGTTGGGAAAGGGCAAGAGTTGGGTGCAAGGTCTGACTTGAGCCCCTGGGGCTAGACCTACCAACGGAGGTTCCAGGCTGTGCCTGCTGTGAGTGCTTTCATTTGCTGTGTACACGTGTGCAGTGTTTAACATTTCTGTGTGCTGTGTCTGTGTGTTGTTGTGTGTCCATTTGTCTGGGGCTTGGCTGCTCCATCGCTCACAACTTTTCTCTGTTTTCCTCCCTCCCGCTTACGGGCTGCTCTGTTCCCAACAGTCTTTCATAGGATTTTTGCTAATGGTGAGAGCCCCCTCTGCCCTATGTGGGGCGCTGTTTGTGCTTCCTCTGCTCCCCTTTGCGGCTGCCCAGTGCATGCAGTCGTGGGAGCAAACCCTGTCCCCCTGCCTAATTATGCCTGCTTGGCTTCTGCCCTACCAACCCTTCTCCTGCTTGCCCTTCCATAACCTGCTTGTTTCCTGTGGATTCTGCCTGGCTGGCCACTTATGTCCTGGATTCTTACTCCCCCCTCATCATCAGGCTGGTTCCTTAAGTCATACTGTGCTCCCAGACCCTCTGTGACTTGTAGTCATTGTTTATGATCCGAGTGAGTCCAAACTGGGCCCGGCCCTGGTTCCTCGTTCAGCCCTGTGGCAGGCAGTGTTGAGGAATGAGAGGGTAGAGCAGGGGTCTGAAGTTTTTGGTGGATTCCAAGTGAAACTGATTTAAGGGTATTGGTTCAATTTTGAGCTCGTTTTAAGTTTCAGTCAGTTAAGGTGGATAAGAAGGAGGCTGTCCTTCTTATGGTTGTATGTTAATCCTTCTTACCCATCTTCATCCAAGTTTCTAAGGTCTCTTAATTGTTCCAGATTGTTCCAGGAAGGGCTGCTAGTGTTTTTATGTGGTATGCAGGGTGGATGAAAGAACTAGAGCAAATATTTTCATGAGATTAGGGGTTAGATGTACCTGGGCTTTGGGGCAGGTAAGCAGGTCACAAGTGAAAGTTTTTCCTTAGGCTGTGTTATACGTTGCCAGCCCAAAGCCCCTAGGTACCTGCTAGTTTAGTGCAGAGCCTTTGCTGCTACTGAGTTAGAGACCTTAGATAAGAAGTGGTAGCTTGAGAAAGGGGAGGCAGGTGGTGTTCATGTTTAGTCTGGACTTCAGGGCTCAGTTTATGCCTGTTGAGGGTTAGAGACTTCAGGAGAGAATTTGTCTTTTGGGGGCCTCTCTCTGGAGCAAAGCTGTGCTTTGTTGACGGTGGTCAGATTGTGGGTATCTCCCCTACTCCCAGTGGCTCCTGACACTATCAACAATCATGTGAAGACTTGTCGGGAAGAGCAGAAGAACCTCCACTTCTTTGCACCAGAATATGGAGGTAAGGCATCTCAGTTTCTTTGCTCTGTGCCCATCCCTGAGGGTCAGCGGTAACATACCTGAAACTGCTGTCCTTCTCTACTGGCATGTGCAAAGTTTTAAGACATCTCTGCCATGCCCTGCCCCAAATCTCTGATTCACCAAAGCTGCTATGTTTTCCCTAGAAGTCACTAATGTGACAACAGCAGTGGACATCTACTCCTTCGGCATGTGTGCACTGGAGGTGAGGAGACCAGGAGGGTGGCTATTGGAAAGGGGTCACATCAGAAGATAGCAGGGGGGATGGAGGGTTGACAGGGAGGTGACTGGTCTGGGGGAGTGACTGTGGAAACACTGAGGTTTCTTAGGTCTCCGTTTCTCTTTATTCCCTGTCTCTGCAGATGGCAGTGTTGGAGATTCAGGGCAATGGAGAGTCCTCATATGTGCCACAAGAAGCCATCAGCAGTGCCATTCAGCTTCTAGAAGACCCATTACAGAGGGTGAGGATCTTTAGGATCACATCTCCTTAACAGACTTTGAAATGTTTTTAGGTTCTTATTCCTTGTAGCCACTGGGTGGGCTTCCCTTGTGGCTCAGCTGATAAAGAATCCTCCTGTAATGTGGAAGACCTGGGTTCACTCCCTCCATTGGGAAGATCTCCTGGAGAAGTGAAAGGCTACCCACTCCAGTATTCTGGCCTGGAGAATTCCGTGGACTGTATAGTCCATGGGGTTGCAGAGAGTCAGACACGAGTGAATTTCACCCACTGGGAATATACTCTCTTCTAAGAGCAAGAGAATATAAAGCAGAAAGGCAAAGTAGTGAGCATTTCCCTAGGTGTTTTTGATACACATACACATTCTCTCTCAGGTCAGGGGTTTAAGATGGATAATAAGGTTGAGTCCTAAGGTGGTATGTTAACTTAGGTGTCTCTACATGAAGGCAAACTGATTTGATGGTTACCTCAAGTAATTGATACATACTCTTAAACAACCATCTTGATATTTTTAAACAAATTAATCGGTGTGAGTTTCTCAAACCAGTCATTTGAGGTTGTATATTTATGTAGTTTTAGTTAGGGAAAGTGCCCTGAAATAAATGAGCTAAGATTGGAAGGATATAAGGGTTTTGAATCAGGTAATAGATACGGTGAGTAGAGTCTGGAAAGAAAGGTCCAAAGAGGAGGTTAGTTTGTAAGTCATTATAGGCATTTAAAAGGGACCAAAGAGAAAAGAAGGAAAAGTAGTGGGAATCTTGAGGCTAGTGTGGAATAAGTTTCTAGTTCAGTTTCAGGGTGTGATGTTCAAGTAAAAGGTATATGGCTTTTTGGCCTTCCACAGGGAAAGGAGGAAAGCAGGTTAATTGTCATGGGACCCAAGAGAGGTAAATAAGTAGGGGTTAGATAAACATGGGGAAATCCAGTGAATAAATGATGTAGTAGACAAAGAAAATTGTGATAGTAGGTTTGGGAAATAAAAAGATGGTGAATATTACTGTCCACAGTGGATGAGTTTGGAAAGAGAGAGGTAAATTTGGCGAGAGTTGGAGAAGAAGGTAGGCAGTGAGTGGGCTAATAAAGCAGAGAGATAGAAAATAAGGAAAAAGATATCATAAGTTTGAACAGCAAAGGAAAGAGAAAGCTTGTGGCTAGGAAGCAAAAAAAATAATTTAAACCAGAAAGACAGTGAATGATATTTCATATATAATACATTATAGTTTTCAAAGTCTTTTCAAATTTGTTGCCTTAGCCCGTGCTGAGCACCTAGTATGAACAAAGTCTTGTGCTAGATATAGTGAGAGAGATAAGACAAACACAGTGGGCTGCTTACCAGATGCCTGCTCCACTCCCTTGTTCCCTTTTCTAGGAGTTCATTCAAAAGTGCCTGCAGTCTGAACCTGCTCGCAGACCAACAGCCAGAGAACTTCTGTTTCACCCAGCACTGTTCGAAGTGCCCTCGCTCAAACTCCTTGCTGCCCACTGCATTGTGGGACACCAGCGTGAGTCCTCTTGACCCTCCTAGGAATTTTTTTTCCAGTCTGGAGCCTTGTAACTCTCACTAGCATGTTCTCTTTCCTCTTCTACTTCCAAAAGGATTCTTTCCCACCCTCCCCCCGGACCCCTGTGCCCTCTATAATATTAATCTGAACTATTCTTCCATAACTTCCCATTCCGTCTTGCCCTCCAGACATGATCCCAGAGAATGCTCTGGAGGAGATCACCAAAAACATGGATACCAGTGCTGTACTGGCTGAAATCCCTGCAGGACCAGGAAGAGAACCAGTTCAGACTCTGTGAGTGACTAACTGATAGGTTCTGAAAGGGACGGATCAGTCACTCCCATCTGGAGGTTTCTGTCAACTGTCCTTTCTCTGGGAATGGTTGAACCTGCTGTTTTGCTTCTCTCCTTCCATCTTCTTTTTTTTTTCTCCAGGTACTCTCAGTCTCCAGCTCTGGAACTGGATAAATTCCTTGAAGATGTCAGGTGAGAGAAGAATAAGAAAAAAAAACTTCTTTAGGAGGTAGGGGTGGGTATCTGAAGGTGTCCAGAGCCCATCTGACCTGTCTGATCTCCATTTAGGAATGGGATCTACCCCCTGACAGCCTTTGGGCTGCCTCGGCCCCAGCAGCCGCAACAGGAGGAGGTGACATCACCTGTGGTGCCCCCCTCTGTCAAGACTCCAACACCCGAGCCGGCTGAGGTGGAGACCCGCAAGGTATGGTTGTGTGGGAGTAGTAGAGAGGGACATGTCAAATAAGGCTTTGTCCTGTAAAGACAGGAATGTGTGTCTGCTCCCTGGCACCCGTGTCCTGTGGGCTGGAAACCCCAGCTCTTGGGGGCTTTTTGCTCACTGGTCTCTAATCTAATGACCCTTTCTGCCTCCTCTCCCTAGGTAGTGCTGATGCAGTGCAACATTGAGTCGGTGGAGGAGGGAGTCAAACACCATGTAAGGCTCAGAGCCCAGGGCTGTGTAGCACTGGGTGGCCAGAGGGTGGGGAAGGGGAGCCTCATTTTCTGACTGTCCTATTCTCCAGCTGACGCTTCTGCTGAAGCTGGAGGACAAACTGAACCGGCACCTGAGCTGTGACCTGATGCCAAGTGAGTCTCTCCTGTCCCTCAGAGGATGGAGAGTCTGTGAGCCTCACCTGTGAGGGACACCTTCAGGGGTGGGGAAGGTGACCTGGCAGCAACACGCGGACTCACTTAGAATGAGTATCTTCGCCCGTAAATCTGGAGGGTGGATCTGATTTGACAGTTTTTTGTGTCCCAGCCAGGGTCACCTGGCCGGGGCTGTTGGAAGGGCCCCCGTGCCCCTCACTCGCGCACTGTGCTCACCTTGTCCTGTTTCTCTGTCAGATGAGAACATCCCGGAGCTGGCGGCTGAGCTGGTGCAGCTGGGCTTCATTAGTGAGGTGAGGCATCTGCCTTCCGCCGCCCGGGGTAGGGCGGCCCCTCCGCTCTGTCGTCTCGGCCGGAGCTCACTGAGCCCTTCCCTTCCAGGCTGACCAGAGCCGACTGACTTCTCTGCTGGAGGAGACCCTGAACAAGTTCAATTTCGCCAGGAACAGCACCCTCAACTCAGCCGCTGTCACCGTCTCCTCTTAGAGCCACTCGGCCGGCCCCTCCTCCGCGCTGTGGCCTCTGGAGAGGCTGCGGCTCCCGCCCCGCCCCCCAGTCAGTATTACCCCCGTGAAGCCCCGCTCTCCTCTGTTATTCAGGAGGGCTCTGGGCTCCCTGGTTCTGAGCATCACCCTCCCCAGCCCTCCCCTTCTCTTCCATCCCTCTGCACTTTGTTTACTTGTTTTGCACAGACGTGGGCCTGGGCCTTGGCCTTCTCAGCAGCCGCCTTCTAGTCGGGGGCTAGTAGCCGAAATGCCGCTCCCGCCCAGCCTGTGTGGAAGGAGGCGCACGGGCACGGGGAGCTGAGTTCTACCATCCCGCTGGGGCGGACGGGGCGGGAGAGAAGGGTGGTGCTGCAGGGGTGGCCCCGGGGGGCCATTCGATTCGCCTCAGTTGCTGCTGTAATAAAAGTCTACTTTTTGCTACGCGCGTAGTGTGTGTGTTGTGTGTCCCGCTGTCCGCCAGGGGGCGCGGAGGCCGGACCGCAGGTGTGCCGGGCGGGCGGAGCCAGCTGGGGCGCGGGGGCGGAGCCGGGGCCGGCAGGTAAGAGCTGCCCCGCGGCGAGCGCCAATGGACCGGATGAAGTGCCGCCGCCTCTGCGCTTTCGGTAATTTCCGGCCCCTCCGGTCTTCATCCCCGAGGGCCCACCCTGGACCCACCTTCGGGCCTGTGGCCGACCTGGGGCGGCCGTGCGGGGCCTCCGGCTCCTCAGCCGGCTCATCCTGCCCCTCGCCCGTGCCTTGCAGATGCGGCCCGGGGCCCCCGGCGGCTCATGCGGGTGGGCCTGGCGCTGATCCTGGTGGGCCACGTGAACCTGCTGCTGGGGGCCGTGCTGCACGGCACCGTCCTGCGGCACGTGGCCAACCCCCGCGGCGCCGTCACCCCGGAGTACACCACCGCCAATGTCATCTCCGTGGGCTCAGGGCTGCTGGTGAGCGCGGCGGGGCAGGGCGGGGAGAGCCGGGGCCGGGGCGCGGGCGGTGGGGGCCGCCTAGCGGCGCGGGCCTCAGGTTTCGTTTCTTCCAGAGCGTTTCTTTGGGACTTGTGGCCCTTTTGGCGTCCAGGAATCTTTTTCGCCCACGACTGGTGAGGTTTCTGGAGCTTTGAGGAGGAGGCCTGGTGGCAGGGAAGCGGGGTGGGGGTGGGGGTGGGGGGGATGATTCAGCTTCGTCTTTAGTGGGAGAGGGAGCCCCAAATAAGAGTAACCGAGGTGTCTGGTCAGTGGGCGAGGCAGCCACCCCCCAGGCTGCTCACCCGGACCTCCTGCCCCTGCCAGCACTGGGCCCTGCTGGCGCTAGCGCTGGTGAACCTTCTCTTGTCTGCTGCCTGCTCCCTGGGCCTCCTCCTCGCTGTGTCCCTCACTGTGGCCAATGGCGGCCGCCGTCTCATTGCCGACTGCCACCCAGGACTGCTGGATCCTTTGGTACCGCTGGACCAGGGGTCTGGACATGCTGACTGCCCCTTTGACCCCACGAAAATCTATGTGAGTCCAGTTCTCTCCCCAGCCTTTTTGCGGTCCACAGAGCCTAGGTACTGCCCTTTAATCGCCAGCATTTGCCACTCCTGCCCGGCTTCCTCTTCTTGTCTCCCGCCCTTCCTTCACCTTTTAGGACACAGCCTTGGCTCTCTGGATCCCTTCTGTGTTCATGTCTGCAGCCGAGGCTGCTCTCTCTGCTTACTGCTGTGTGGCTGCGCTCACCCTGCGTGGGGTAGGGCCCTGTAGGAAGGATGGGCTGCAGGAGCAGGTAAGGAAGATGAACAGCAAGGGTTCATTCAACACAAGACTGTGTGGAAGAGACTGGATGGTACAGCTGAGGGCTGGAGCACTAACCCTGCCCTCTTCTGTAGCTGGAGGAGCTGACAGAGTTTGAATTTCCTAAACGTAAATGGCAGGAAAATGTGCAGCTACTGGACCAAACGCGAGACATCCGGACCTCACAGAAAAGTTGGGTTTAGGGCCAGGTAATGGGCCAGGAGGACTGTGGCCTGGGAGAGGGCAGTGGTAGGGAGCACGCCCTTTTGGGTTGAGTCCTTTGCTATGCTGCTGGCCCTCTGACCAGGCTCTCCCTTCTGTCAAGCAGGTGCAGGTCCGAAGGCTCTGTCCACAAGGGTTTTCCACTGACCCCTAGGATATGTTTATATAGTAACAACTGTAATAAAAGGATGTCTCTTCTACTTGATTATGTTTCCTTTTGGGGGAAAGGGGTGCTGGGCTAGTGCTGGGGGTGACCTTGTTCAAAGAATACAGTGGTCTCGGTTACTTACAAGACTTTAATGAAGGATGGAACCTACTGACTCTCCCAGTTACTGGAAAGAGAAGCTGGTGCTGGGCAGCCCCCCGCACCACTGACTGATGAACTTCAGCACGTCTTGGCACACGGGGCTGTGGGAGGTCTGTGAGCAAACAAGAGCATGAGAGGGACTCAGCAGTACTGGGAAGAACATTCCCGATATAAGGAAAACCAGCTCCATCTCAGTGTGGGGAGCAGGCTGTGGGGCCTGCACCTGCCTTCTTAACAGTCCACCCCGCTCCCAACACCACCCCAGTGGTTGGTGCTGGTTGGTCTTCAGTGTTGTTCTCCCTGCCCTCTTCCCTCAAGCCTTCCTCTCTAACCTTGATAGCCATAAGGAACTTGTTCCAGTTCTTCTTGTTAGCTGCCTTCCCTGGCCGCTTAAATTCAATTTTGTTCCTCAGAATGGGGTATCCTGGGGGTTGGAGGGAGAGAAAAAGATGAATTGGAGTATGAGAGGGATTGAGAGGGAATAACAAAGAGCAAAGTGAGGGATAGAAAGTAGGATGTTTTTGTCTTCTGCATCCTTTACTGATCACAGCAAAACAGTCTCTTGATCCTGCTGTTTCCCTCTCCTTTCCACCCAGCACAGAATATGGTGCTCTAGCATTCTATACCTGTAATGAGGCAGGGCAGGGCCCGAACCCCAGTGCTGGCCGCCACCAGGGAAGCCTCGTAGGCCCCACGCTCATCCCGAGGTAGAACCTGCTCCAGCCGCTGGTCCATTGAGACCGTGAGCACCCAGTCTCGAACCTCTTCTCGCTGGGCCTCCTGGGAAGGACAGAGCAGCTTCACACAGGGCAGGGCAAGTGGAGGGTGGTAAGGAAGGGGTTTGCTAAGCTGTCATCCCATGTACCATCTTTCACCCACAAATGAAACTCCTTGCGTTGGCAGCCAGTTGCAGCCTTAGCTTTTTCCTCTGCTGCTACTTTCACTGAAGGAATAGTGAGGGCTGGGGCCCTTCCAAAGACATTGCTGACTGACGCCATTAGAGTGTTGGGAGGACCATCCTTAAGAGTGTCCTCCCTTCCAGTGAGGACTCCTGCTTGTGAGGCCTCCTGTTTCTGTGCCCTTACCGGGACGTGCTGCTTGGCTGGGAGTGGCACCTCAAAGGGAATGTCTGTGTCCTGAAAGTCAGAGTGGTCAAGGGCGTCCAGGGTCCCTTCTTCAATTGCCTATGGCAGAGCAGGCAGCCATGAGATGGGCACAGCTTGTGACAGGCCAAACCTTGCAACTTCTGGGCACAACTGCCCTACTCACATCAGTCAGATCCAAAAAGCGGTTGAGGAAGATGAAGGCCATGTTCTCCCAGCCAACTGCCTGCAACAGAGAAATGTTGCCAGTAGGAGTGAGCAGCTGGCCTTGGCGGTTGTTTTTCCAGGATGCAGGGGGCAGAATCCAGGAAGATGGAGGAAAATGGTATCTTCCACGACATCAGGCCCACACTCAGCTCTGCTCTAACTTGAGCAGCTGGGACAGTCTACCTTCCAACTTTTACTTCCTTCTCTCAGCCCCACCCTTGGTTGGCCCCATTGCTCACCTTGGCAGCAATGCCTGCTTCATAGAAGGCCTTATCTGCAGGTAGTAGTTGGGTGTGACGCAAGAGTGAAACAGAAAGCTTGGCAGCTACAGTTTCCTGTGAATTAAAGTCAAAGCATTACGATTCTGGCACTGTAGTGACTGACCTACCAGACCAATGATCTTATAACTAAAGCAGCCATGGAACCAGAAGATCAACGATCAATATTAAATTGCTCTGGGTCATGCTCTGAGTTTTTTTCATTTGCACAAGAGAACTGGGCCTAGATTATTTCCTCCCACCTCTAGAATTCCATCATCCAACTACAGTAACTCAATATAGTATCATGAATAAGCTAAAAGTATGTATCTATTATAAGAGGTCAATGCAGAAATCATGGAATTGGAATGTTTGAGCATAACGAGGCTGGAGCTGTGTGGGCACAGAGCCCTAAGACAGTCAAAGGGATACAGAAAGGAAACCATCTCAGCAAGGGCTAAAGATTTCTTTAAATGGAAGAGAGACTAGGAGAGAAGTGGGCCAAGCTTGAGAGTGTCCTGAACTTGCATTCATTCAGCTTCAGCCATTTGAAGCTGAGTGCCCCTCCCTGCTCCATCTCACCAGCTCTTTGACGCTCTGGGCTGCAGAGCGGGTGGCGTAGTAATGAGCAATCAACAGCATGGTCTCAAACTCCTCGTGGGCTGGAGAGTTGGCCTCACTGGACTTCACCAGGTTTTCACACTAGAGTGGGAAGAGCACACAGCCTGGGTCGGGGATCAGAGGAGTGCCAGGGACAGAGTGGTCAATAGTCAGCCATCTGGAGAGAGGAAGGTAGAGCCCGAGGGTGAAGGATTCTGGGTGTGAAAGGAGAGATGAGGGCAGGGCCAGGCGGACCGAGCAGCCTTCCCGCTCTGCTGTCCACCCGGCTTCCTCACCAGGTTGAAGAGGACGTCCCGGAGGTCAGCCCAGTTGTGATAGGCCTCAGCACTGTTGGTCCCAGGAGAGCTCACCATGTCAGTGAAGATCCTTTTGTAGATGTTGAAGTTCTGGAGGTGGAGGGGGAAGGGGAGTTGAGCAAGAGGAATACAACTACAAGAGAAAGTCAGGGGAAGTGGGGCCAAAGAGGAAAACTGGGCTGGAAATGGCATGTGGAGGAGCTATGGGACGCTGCTGGAGAAAGTGCTGTTTTTCAGGGAAGAGAAAGGAGGGTAAGAAAACACCCATTTCTTCCTAACTGGTGCTCTGTGGGTGTGGGCAGATGTGTGACTGGGAATGCACAGTCACAGTGTTAACGGCATAACACCCGGAGAGCTGTGATGCTCAGACAGGAGAGGGGTGTTCACACTCTGGAGGAAGTTAGTCAGGCCCTCGAGGTGTGTGCAGGGCTCTGCTCTGAAAGACTGTTCCTTGTGTTAGCTGTACAGTTCAGAAGAGCCTAGGTAGAGTCTCTGGGCATGATGCTTTCTAACTAAGGAACCCTTTGAAAGACAGATCCTGAGTGGGGTGAGCAGTTGTCGAGGAGAAGGTAAGAATTTCTTTGGGGAAACATTCACCCTGAGGAGCAGGCTGGTACCTGTGGGTTAGCAGGGGCTCCATGCTGCACGTACAGGGCCAGTGCCTGGGCATAGCCACCCTCCCGGATCAGGTGAGTTGCATATAATGCCACGTATTTGTGCAGAATCTTGTAGTTCTGTTTGAGGGGTGCAGGAAAAGCAGGGGGAGGCTGGGGTCAAACCAGGCTGTGAGGGTGGGGTCATGACTTGAGGCCATGGATTTGTTTAGGAGGCGAAGGGCATGTGCATGCCAGGCCCAGCTAGGCCTCTGACCCAATGTCAGAGCGTGAAGACTGAGCTCTCAGATGCTGATTAGGGATCTTTGGGGTTTGGGCTTTGGAGGAAGAGAGAGACACTCTCTGGGACAGGTGGGGAATCAGAGGAAATACCCAGAGGGGCTGGCGTGGGAGGAAGGGACCAGTACCTGCTTGGTGGCTGTTTCAATGCACTTGTCCCACTGGCCCTGCTCCACATACAGGTCCAAAGCAGCCACCACGTCCACACCCACTAGCTACGGACCAGTTAAAAAGACAGAGTTACACGAGGGAAGAAGAGGGAAAGAGTCTCTGAGCCTCCCTGTGCTCGCCTCCTGCTGCCTATGCCAGTCTCACCGAGTCCACTTTGCCCTGGCTCTTGAGGAACTCTTTATAACACTGGTCCACATAGTCTTCATACCTGTGAAGGCACGCAGAAAGCTCACACATCAAAGCGCTAGAAGCACACCCGTCCCATGAGAACTTCCTCTCAGCCTTTACAAAAGGAAGTAAAAGAATTTCTAGTGAGAAGGGGTCATGAGCTTACCGGGGATCTAGCTCCTTAGCGACACGCTTGGCCTTGTTCCATTCCTCACCCTCAATGAAAGCATCGATCGCTTCCTTGACAAGGTCCAGGTTCAGATAGAGCTCTGCAGCCTGCACAGGGGAAAATCTGAGACTGGAGATGTCTCTCTCCCCTTCTTCCCCCCTCTCCCTCCTGGGAACTCTGGGAACTCTGGGGAAACAAGTGCATGCCGAGCCTGCCAGGAGACCACCCCCCGCCCCCGACTTCACACGGCTTCTACCCATCTCTGTGGAATCTATTTCTGCTCTGTCTCAGCGCCCTACTTACTGCACTGTGCTTTCCAATTCCAATCAGCTGGGGTCCCACAGCCCGAACTACTTCCAGACTGCGTGGGGGAGGTAGAAACTTGATGGAGAGTTCAGCTGCCTGAGTGGTTGAACAGAAGATAGAAGTGGGCAGAGAGACAAATACTGCCCAGGGGTCCTTGACCTGCTCTATTTTTACCTCCAGATGCCAACTTTCTTGCCTTCTCCCTCACCTTCCACCCTGTGGGGCAAATCCTGCCTCATGGTCCATCAGAGCTTTTACATGACCATCAGAGGACCTAACTGTTCCTCTCAGCTCTTCCTCTTTCAGACACTCACTGCTGCCTGAGAGCACTGCATTTGGTTCTGTCACCTTTGACAAACTGGTTTCTCAAGGTCTTTGTCACAAACAGAACCCTGGTAGCATGGTGTAGAGAAAAAACCCCTAAAGCAGAAGCCCAGGACATTCTGCAACTATTTGTGTTGGGCATTTCTGAGTTTCAGTTTCTTCATCCATCAGAGTGATGGTTGGTCTAGATTCGTACTGTCCAGAACAGCAGCCAGAGTCACATGTGGCTAGTCCTGAGATGTGCTCTAACCTTATATATTTCAAAGACTTAGTATGAAAAAAGGAATGTAGACAATCTCGAATAGATTTTTACATTGATTTTGCCTTGAAATATTGATAATAGTTTTGGTATAATAGGTTAAGCAGAATATAATTATTTTCACCTTTTTCTTTACACTTATTTGAGTGTGGCTACTAGAAAATTTTAAAATTACATATATGACTTAGACCTTTGTGACCTGCATTGTATATCTACTGGACAGTGTTGGTCTAGATGATTTTGGAGACCCCTTTCAACCCTAAAACTCAGTAATTCTACAAATCCAAGTGTTCCATGAAGCTCACTCCGTTTCTGCTGTGATGCTGACATCCTCACCAGATTTTAACTTCCACAGAGTCCACTTCAGCTATAGTCTATGTGCATCCTCCCTGGTCTTTCCCCACCTGTTCTTGCCTTTCTTCTTTACCTGCCAAACCCTTCAAGGCTTAAAGTGCTCCCATCCAGAAAGCCCACTCTCTGAATAACCTAAAGAAGGTATAGTCATGCACAGACCTGGGTAAACAATGCCCTAGAGTAAGGTACAGCAGATGCATCCGTTCAGTTCAGTTGCTCAGTCAAGTCTGACTCTGCAACCCCATGGACTGCAGCACACCAGGCTTCCCTGTCCTTCACCAACTCCCAGAGCTTGCTCAAACTCATGTGCATCGTGTCAGTGATGCCATCCAACCATCTCATCCTCTGTCATCCCCTCCTCCCACCTTCAATCTTTCCCAGCATCAGGATCTTTTCAAATGAGTCAGTTCTTCACATCCGGTGGCCAAAGTATTGGAGTTTCAGCTTCAGCATCAGTCCTTCCAATGAATATTCACCACTGATTTCCTTTAGGATTGACTGGTTGGATCTCCTTGCAGTCCAAGGGACTCTCAAGAGTCTTCTCCAACACCACAGTTCAAAAGCATCAAAGAAAGTTCAAAAGCTTTCTTTATAGTCCAACTCTCACATCCATACATGACTACTGGAAAAACCATAGCTTTGACTAGATGGACCTTTGTTGGCAAAGTAATGTCTCTGCTTTTTAATATGCTGTCTAGGTTGGTCATAGCTTTTCTTCCAAGGAGCAAGCATCTTTTAATTTCATGGCCGCAGTGATTTTGGAGCCCCTAAAAATAAAGTCTGTCACTGTTTCCATTGTTTCTCCATCTATTTGCTATGAAGTGATGGGACCGGATGCCATGATCTTAGTTTTCTGAATGTTGAGTTTTAGCCAGGTTTTTCACTCTCTTCTTTACTTTCATCAAGAGGCTCTTTAGTTCTTCTTCGCTTTCTGCCATAAGGGTGGTGTCATCTGTATATCTGAGGTTATTGCTATTTCTCTCAGCAATCTTGATTCCAGCTTGCAGATGCTTAATACCTGAAAAAACTTGCTAAACTCTCATAACCAACCTCAGTCCTTTCTACTTCCTTCCCCTCCAACTTCAAGGGGCTATTCGGTGACAAGGCCTCACAAACCTTTGGGAAATTCTGCAGGGGCATCTGCACAACAACATTTTATTCAGGGGCTGATCAGTCTGACCCCTTCATAACTTCTAATACCCTATTTCCCTGCATCTGAGGCACATGACTAAAATATACATGTATCCCCATCACAAAGACCCTAAGAATCCATCTTAGAATTGATGAAACATACTAGCTTGGCTTAATCTGCCAGAGGCTTAATCTGCTGAATGGAGGAGGGACCTCTGCTTTTTCACAGCCTCCATCTGGCCCAGTTTCAGGATCTGGATTTACCATTCCAACTCAGGCCCTAGGCCTATTCTTCCCTCACAAGGCCTCCCTGACCCCTCCAGGCCACAGAGATCTCACCCTTCTCTGAACTCTACTTGAACTTCACTAGTGAACTTCCGTCTTCACTAAGCTGCAATATTAACCAACTGAGCCACGTGTTAGTCTACCTTCCCCCAATTTCTGTCTCTCTGGGTTCTGTCTTATATCCCTTTTTATAGCCTTCATAGATTCTGATCTAGCATCCATCAGGCACTCAAGTCTGAGAAGGAATGCTGGGTGTGAATGGAGGCGGGGAGCAGAGTCCGGCGGGTGTGGCACCTCACCTTCAGCCAGCACTTCTCCACCAGGCTGCTGCTTCCTGCGTCCCGCACTTTGAGGTAGCAGTCGACTGCACGGCTGTACTCTCCAGCCTGTTCCCACTGTCGAGCCTGTTCCACCAGACCCTCCATGCCCCTGTGTGGATGAGAGCCCTTGTGACCAGGACAGGGGAGGGGCAGCGTGGCTGAGCCTGTGTGCACGTTCTGACCCACCCCCAGTCTTGCCAACATTTCCTGGTACTCTGGCTTCATATCTGGCTCCCTTCTTTCCTGGTCCCCTGGCTTCATACCTGGCCCCCTTCTTTCCTGGAGCCCTGGCTTCATACCTGGCCCCCTTCTTGGTAGCTTCCCGTTCATACTCTTCCTGCAGCGCCTCCAGCTGGCCGGGCACGTAGTCCTTGCAAATCCGCAGGGCATCACTCCATAGTCCGGCCTCCTGCTCAGATTTCCAGGTATCAGGATGGCATGACAGCTTCCCACTGCACACAGGCCCACCACTATAGCCCGCTGGTCCCTGGGTCCTTGGACCTCTTTTCCTCCTTCTCTCTGCTCCTCCCCCTCCCCTAGGGTTAACCTTCTCAAAACCAGGGTTCAGTATAGTGCTCTATGGGCTCTCCTACCTCTCACCCTCCCTCATGGGATTCTTCCCCTGAATCTGCTGCCCCACCTTATAGTAATTGAGGGCCAGGCCTGGTCTCTGGGCCCGAAGCAGCAGCCCTTCTGCTTTCTGGAAGTCCTTCTCCTCCAAGGCCCCCCGAGCCTGCCCCACGAGCACCTCGGCGACACTGTCAGGGTCATGGGCCTCGGCCACAC
This sequence comes from Cervus canadensis, assembly GCF_019320065.1. Lineage (NCBI taxonomy): Eukaryota > Metazoa > Chordata > Mammalia > Artiodactyla > Cervidae > Cervus > Cervus canadensis. Next base: position 68,490,853 of record NC_057390.1, on the reverse strand, counting down.
GCTGAGCTGCCTCCCAGTCCTGGTTATGGACAAACCTGTTCCCAGATGAGGACAGAGAGGAGACTGAGTATAGGACTGAGGCCTCAGTGATGAGAGGCAAACCACCGTGTCACTGAGGGGGGATAAGAGTTATTGGTAGTAGGTTTAGATGAAGGTGAAAATGACAATGAGCGGTCCTGGGGCTGAGTCTGGGCGGACAGGATTAGGGAATTTATGGGGTAACTCACATGAGGACTGCTTCCTTGGGTTTACCGGCCTTGATAAATTCAGCTTCAGCCTCTTCAAATTTTCCCTAGAGGGAGAGGGAAACAGCCATACACGACGAGAAGGAGACTGGCACCCCAGGCAGCCGTGAGACAGAAGGTCTGGATGCCTGGCAGCAGTGGACCAGGGCATGGGAAGGAGGGCTCTGTGGTCAGAGTCAAAAGCAATGGGGAAGAACCACATCCATACCTCATCCTCCAGGTACATAGCGTATCGGAGATGGATCTCAGGGGTTTTGTGCTTGAGGGCCAGCCGAGAGAGTTCAAAAGCAAATTCAAAGGAGCTGAAATGGGAGGTGCAAACAAGGTTTGTCTACACTATACTTCCTTTTATAAGAGAAGAGAAACAGAGGGCAAGGATTGAGGGGAAGAAAAGGGACAGATTTTAAAAAATCAATGAAAAAAAAATCAATGAAATGATAAGAGAAGCATAGCACTATACCAACAGGCAGGAAGGACCCCTGGTGCTTCCACCACCTCCCAGAGCCACAGCTGCACTAGCAGGAAAATAATCTTCCTGAAACAAGTAAAATCACCCATAGCAATTTGACTCATTGCAGGATTCCTACTGGTGTTCTTAACATTTGCTTAAGAAAACCTCACTTTTGGGCAGAAGTCTTGAGTAGATGTTTTCCAAAAGAGGATATACAGATGGCTAACATGAAAACATGGAGATGCTTAACAGTAATCATCAGAGAAGTGCAAGTCAAAACCACAATGAGATAACAACTTACATCTGTCAGAATGGCTATCATCAAAAAAGATCTACAAGTAACAAATGCTGGTGAGGATGTGGAAAGATACTGGATATGGTTTTTCCAGTAGTCACATATGGATGTGAGAGTTGGAACCCTTATGCAATGTTGGTGGGAAGGTAATTTGGTGTAGCCACTATGGAAAACAGTTTGGAGGTTCCTCAAAAAACTGAAAAACAGAACTACCATAAGATCCAACAATTATACTCCTGGGTATATAGCTGAAGAAAACAAAAACACTAAAGATACAGGAACCCCAATGTTCATAGTAGCATTATTTACAATAGCCAAGCATATGGAAGCCACCAAGTGTCCATCAACAGATAAACTAATAAAGAAGATGTCACACACACATAAATATTACTCAGTAATACAAAATGAAATTTTGCCATTTCCAACAACATGGATGGACCAGGAGGGTATTATGCGTAGTAAAATAAGTCAGACAAAGACAAATACTATAGGTTATTACTTATATATGAAATCTAAAAAATGAAATAAACATGAATATAACAAAAACAGAAACAGACTCACAGATATAGAGAACAAACCAGTAGTTACCAGTGGGGAGAGGAAAAGGGGAAAGGGCAAGATGGGGATAGGAGATTAAAAGGTATAAACTATTCGGTATAAATAAACTACAAGGATACATTACACAGCACAGGGAATACAGCCAATGTTTTATAATAACCTTAAATGGGGTGTAATCTATAAAAAATATTGAATCACCATGTTGGACACCTGAAACTAATACTATAAATCAACTACACTGCAGAAAATTAATAATTTAACTTAATTTAAAAAAAAAAGCTCATTTTGCATTTAATGGAATCACATTTCCACTGTGTATGTATGTGCTTAGTTGCTCAGTCATGTCCAACTCTTTCTGACCCTATAGACTAAAGCCCACCAGGCTCTTCTCTGTCCATGCGATTCTCCAGGCAAGAATACTGGAGTAGGTTGCCATTTTCTTCTCCAGGGGAATCTTCCCAACTCAGGGATCAAAACCAAGTCTCCGGCATTGCAGGTAGACTCTTTACCATCTGAGCCACTGGAGAGACCCACACTTTACTCACATCACACATTACTCAGCAGTAAATTACTGGCTTAGAGCATTTTAGCTTTAAAAATTGTTCTCTTTCCCTCTTTCTCCTTAGAACAGCCAAAGATTAAACACCCTTCTGAGCCCCCAGGGGAACAGGAGCAGAATTACTAATTCATTCTTGCCTCTCTATCAAGCTCTTCCAAGGATCTCTCCTTACCACATTTCTTCACTCTTGCTTTAGCCTCTAGAAATGCTTTTCAGTTATACAACAATTTTCTTTCTCTATATAGAGGCTGTCTGGAATGGGGCCCCCAGAGAGAAGGCTTGGGGCCTCACCAGTTGTCAGCAGCATGGTCAATAGCAGCTTCCAGGAGTCCCAGCTTGTTGAGCAATCTAACAGCAGCCTCTCCTCCTAGGCTCTTGGCCCACAGATAGGCCACGTGTTTGTGGGCATTAGCTCCTCCATGAGCCTTGGCCACCTGAAAGGCAAAGCCCCTTGGCAACCCTCCGATACAGGGGTACATGGCTGCTCCCTTATCATCACTTACTTGACCTCAGCTTGGAAAAAGATCAGGTACCCCCCAGAGCAGTAGGAAGAGGGCTAAATTTCAGCCCTATTCACCTGATTAGGGTCCAAGGATGGATTTCAGGTCATTCATAAACCATTAAAATTGTATGTGAAATTTTGTGTATAGGTGTGGACTTTTTTCAAACATACCCATGACCAGTTTAAAATTAGATAGTTACTTGAGCCTGGGAAAGCAGGATGGATGGACTCTGTACATCCTTACCCAGTAAGGGGAAGACCTCCTTACCCGGTAAGCCTCTTCCCAAAGCCCATTGGACCGGTACATATTCACTGTCGCCTTCCACTCCTGGGCCTCAAGGTAGTGATACTCAGCCTCCTGGAGTCGGCCTTCAGCCTCCAGCTCCTGGGGAGGGAGAGGCAAGTCAGGATGGGGAGGGGGCAGATGGAGCCGCTTTGGGGGAGAGATGGGCAGCAGCAGGAGAAGGGCTCACCTTGCCCAGATGCAGGTGTGTGTCGCTGAGGAGATCTGGGTGGTGCTTCCCTACCAAGCGGATCATATCATCATACAGCTTGTGCTTTTTGAACATGCTGATGGCGAGGTCAGGCTCTTCCACGGTCACATACAGCCTGGGGACAGGAGAAACACCTGTGGCCTCCTAGACCCAGATTCCTGCTGTGAGAGTCATTCCTAAGGGATCCTGTCCCTGCCTTCTGGGCAGAGGGCTCGTATCTGCAGACCCAGCCCTCAAGCCCTGTCTCCCGCTACACCTCCCCTGGGGCCACAGCTCACCTCTCAGCCTCTCGGTACTTGCCCTGTGTCTCCATCTCCTGAGCCTGAGTGATGTACAGCACCGAGATGTCTTCTGGTCTCATGCACTTCATGGCCAGCTGTGCAGACACACAGGGTCAGGGCAGCCTCAGGCACTAATTCCCAAGGGAAGCAGAGGGCAACACAGAGCGGACAGGGAAGTGGGGTTTCTTCAAGGAAGCCTGTGTTCACAGGAACTCTGAACTTTCCCAATAAGCACAGGAGTTCGTTTACTGCCACTCTCCTACTCAGCTCAGGGATCCCAAACCCATAAGGAGCAGAGTAAGAACTACATTCTGCTAAGGCAGGAGGGTCAGAGATGCCCTGTGCTGGGTGGGGGCACCCAATCCCACTAACTTACTCCTACTGCACCCACTGGGCTCTGGGAGCACGAACGAGAACAGTTACCAGTGTGACTAGAGCTCCAGCAGAGGTATTTCAGATTCCCAGCTCTCAAGGCCATCTTCTCTCTTCAGAATTGCAGGTTTGGGAACTAGAGCCTCTCATGATCCTTGCCTTTCCTTTTGGCTAGACATCAGTTACCCAGACCGTACTTTGGTACTCTTCCTCAGCTTTCAGGGAGCCCAGTGAAGCGGGGAGATTGGCGACTAGGGGAAGGGACAACACGGCCATGAAGGAGACATTCTCTTCTCATGAATGTCACCCGTTGCCCACCTTGTGGGCTTGCTCCCAGCGGCCGGCCTGGGTGTACATGTCTATGGCGTCTTTTGTCCGGTCTCCCTTAGTGTAGAGCTCTTCTGCAATCTGTGGATGAGACAGGGAGAGGCAAAAGATCAGAGTGACAGAGTGAAAGCAGCCTGGAGGAGGAAAGAACAAACCTCAGCTGGGAGGGAGCAGAACCTGGGACTCCATTAGCGTACAGTCAGAGAGAAGACAAGGTGACTGTAGGTGTCTCAGGCTTTCTTCTGTTTCGATAAAAGACCAGCCCCCAAACAGTATGAGGACAATACAGTGGGAGTTTAAGATTACTTTGCCAACAAAGGTCTGTCTGGTCAAAGCTATGGTTTTTCCAGTAGTCACATATGGATGTGAGAGTTGGACTATAAAGAAAGCTGAGCACCAGATAATTGATGCTTTTGAACTGTGGTGTTGGAGAAGACTCTTGAGTCCCTTGGACTGCAAGGAGATCCAACCAGTCAATCCTAAAGGAAATCAGTGGTGAATATTCATTGGAAGGACTGATGCTGAAGCTGAAACTCAAATACTTTAGCCACCTGATGCAAAGAGCTGACTCATTGGAAAAGACCCTGATGCTGGGAAAGATTGAAGGCAGGAGGAGAAGGGGATGAGATGGTTGGATGGCATCACCGACTTAATGGACAGGAGTTTGAGTAAACTCCGGGAGTTGGTGATGGACAGGGAGGTCTGGCGTGCTGCAGTCCATGGGGCTGCAAAGAGTTGGACACGACTGCGCAGCTGAACTGAACTTAAGATGGCTTCATGTTTTTGCAGTCCATGACGATTCTATACTGTAAATATGTTGGCGATATGCTTTTTTTTAAATTTTAAATAATTTTATTGAGGTATAGTTAATCTACAATGTTAATTTCTGCTTCAGTTTTATATATACATATTTTTATTATATATATTATGTTATTATATTTATATTATATATATATTCTTTTCCATTATGGTTTATTACAGGATATTGAATATAGTTCCCTGTGCTATACAATAGGACCTTGTTTATCCATCCTATATATAATAGTTTGCATCTGCTAATGTTGGAAGTTACTCTTGAAGCATCTCTCATGCTAGAGACCTGGTTTATATGTCTGGGAGAGGGTTCTGTGTCATGTCAGAATGAAATGGTGGTGTGTTTCATTTACGGTGGTAACACTGTTGGGCCCCAGTAAGAAGGATCTGGTGAGGTGGCCCCCACTCCCTCTTCTGGGCTCTCTCCTCATCCTCCTGTACTGTACTGCTTCATGCTGCAGAAAGGGGCTGTCCCTCACCTCATACTCCTGCAGAGATGCATAGTGTTGGGCCACGCGAGGATAGTATTTGGACGCAGTGTTCCGGTCCTGCAGATCTAATATATAAATTGCCTTCTTCCACTGGCGGGCACCCAGGGCAGCCTCAATTGCCTTAATGGAGCACCTGGCGTAGTTGGAAAAGGGGTAAATGTGTATGGGGAAAGAGAAAAATGGATGGAAGTAGAGATACCTCAAGCATACTCCAACCCACATTCGGAGATTTCCCTTGTTTTAGTAAGGCCTTGGTGCCCTTGCCTGTCCCATCACCTCTCACCTCATGTCCAAATGCCCTCTGCACCCCTGGACCACCACACCTGGCTTCGATGTAGTGATTAATGGCCGCGTCGAGCTGCTTCTGCTGCACCAAGTGGTCCCCCCACGCCTCCTCTAGTCTCACCACTTCCGCTGGGAAGGCCACCCGAGCTAGCTCCACCGCTGCCAGAGACAGAGAGGGCACTCAGCACAGGCTCCGGGCACAGAGAGGCAGAGAAGTGAGGCGTGGAGTACAAGGGAAGGGTGGAGGGATGGGGGATCCCTGAAGCCAGGTGTCGGGGGACTGCTGGGGCAGGAGTCCACAACACTGTGGAGTGGCCAGTACCTTTCATGAATGCGCTGCCTTTACAGTAGCACTCCAGGGCCCGCTGTGGATTTCGTATCTTCTCAAAGAGATCACCTGCCTGTTAACACATCCCATGTTACTTCAAAGATACCCCTACTACACAAAAATCAACTGTCAGACCCCCAAGGCGGGGGATTCAGCCAGCGGTCAGGGAGGGCTGTGCACTCCAAGACGCCGCTGGGTAGGAGAGGACTCTGGGCTCTGGGGGCTAAGGGATGGGAACTGGGAGCCAGGGTACCCGTTCATACAGCTCGCCCTTGATCAGGGCAGCGGTGATGTGCTCCACCAGCTCCATGTTAGCCAGCAGTTCCTCCCGGTTCAGCACCAGCCGAGCAGCCTTGGCGGGGAGCCCAGCTTTGAGGTAGAGGCTGATGGCTGCTAGCCCATCCCCTTGGCTCTCTTGAAGTTCGCCTGCCCGCTCCTCTTGCTGTGTGTCCATCAGCCACTGGTAGTAACCCCGGCGCAGCTTCTCTAGGGCCGGGTGCCCCTGACATGCAGCAGAAGAGAATCAGGAGTCACGCCCCTCCTTCCTGCCCTGCTGCTTCCCATCATAACTGTAACAGCCGAAATCCTCCCAGTCACCAGCAGCCCAACTCCCCGCACTATGACACTGTTCCAGCTCCTGCAGCCCCTTGACAAGAAGGGTTTCTGATACTGGTGGGCCCTAGTTCTGAACAACTGTGGGGAAGACAGAACTGGTACCTTGGCCTCAGCCACAGCGATACATTCATCCCAGCGGTGTAGCTCCTGGTACATGTCCATGGCCTCCTCAACGGCATTCTAGGCAGAGGGAGAAGGGACACCAGGAAGACACGAAGATCAGAAATGAGCAAGCTCTCCTCAGCCTGGCTGAGATGCCAGCCTGTGTGGGTTGAAAGCCTCATCTCCTTAGTATGAAACTAAAAGAAGCTTAAACTTCAGGGCACCTTATTTGCACAGGCTCCTTCCAAAGCAACTTTTCTTCAAGAGGGTTCCTCAAACTGAATAAGCTTTGGGCCTCACAAAATTGGGATCTACCTCCATGCACAAGAATTGTGGAGAACAGCAGGAGATGGTAGACTTTCTATGAAGTAAAGAAGTGACTGTCAGAACGAACCCAGAGGAGGAAATTACGGAGCAGTGAAATTCACTGTATAAACCTTTTTAAAGTTTCTCTCCAGGCCTCTGATAGCCCAGCTGATCAGCGCTCATTCTTCCTCTGAGTTTGCCTCACTTTTCTCCCCTCTGATCCCCTCTTCCATCCAGCTACTCTGCTCCTATTACCTGTTCTAAGAAGATCATTTCCGCCAGCTTGTAGTTCTTCTCCAGCATGGCTAGTCGTGCTCGGACCTGATAAGAGTCTGTTCCTTCTCCACCCTGTGGAAAAAAACAAGGTTCTGGTTATTCTGTTGGTGCCCAGGAACAATTCTGTCTGTGTAAGAGGAGACAGGAAGGTCAGAGAGATGTGGAGGCTAAAGGCTTAAGAAGCTGAAAACTTGGGGCTTAGAGGCTTGAGGTTTGGCAAACAACTCCAGAATGGCCTGACTTGAAGGTGGTGATGGGGAGGGCAGAGTAGAGGAAATTAGCCATGGCTGGAAAGCTAAGAGTCATGGGTCTGAGTGCCAAGAGAAATCTCAGCTCAAAAAAGTGAACGAATCAGGAGGAGAATACTTGCATATTCCCGAGACACTTGATCTGCAATCTCATTGGTTTCATGGAGGAACCGAGCTTTTGCAACATGTCCCAAAGCAGAAAAGCACCTAAAGTATGGAAGCAATAACAATAATAATATTATTATAGAATCACCATTAATTCATTGGTTTAGCAGATATATGATGAGCATCTATTATATGCCAGGCACTTGTTCTTGCCACTGGGGACACAAAGGGGTCCACTGGGGACACAAAAACAAAGATGAGGGCCTGGCTCTTAGGGAACTTACTTTCTAGTCGAAACAGATAATTAGTAAACAAATAAACAAAGATTAATTGAAATAATGGAAAATGAAACTAAGGGGACTATTTAAGTTGGTTGTCAGAGAAGGCTTGTTCCAGCAGCTGTCATCTGAGCTGAGACCTGAATCCAAGAAAGAGCATGGCAAGATGGAGAAAAATTACTCCAGACAGAGGGAGAAGTTAGTATAAAGGGCCCAAGGCAAGAGTGAGCCTGGTGTGCTCAAAGGGACAAAGGATGCCTGTGTGGCTGGAGACTAATGGGCAAGCACCTGATATGAGAAGGAAGCGGGGTCAAATCTTGTGGGGCCTTAGGAGTTTGTGTTTTATACAAAGTACAAAAGCAAGAAAATGATTTAATCTAATTTATGTTTTTAAAAAACTACCACAGCTGTTATGGTTGTAAGGATTGTAGGAGTCTAAGTAGCAGTTTCTAATTAAGAATTAAGAGGTTTTTGCACCACTGTATGCAGGAGATGGTGGTCTGTTCTAGGGTGGAGACAGTAGGGTTGAACAAATAAGAGATTTGGGGTATGTTATAAAAACCCTGGATCACTGTCCCTATGACTTGCAGTGAGTCTAGCTCTTGGGGGACGGGATAAAAGGGACCAAGGATGAATCCTTGCCAAAGCCACAGCAGCTGATGTTTAATGAGCACTTCCGGTCTGTGCTCTTTGCACAGATCCTTTCACTAAGTCTCCCCTATCACCGCCACTCTGCCACTCTTCTTTACCATCCTGTAAGGTGAATACTGTTATTATCCTCATTTCATAGAGAACATGGAGAAGCCAAGGCTTGAGAAGGTTAAGTTAATCTCTCTAAAGTTACACAGTTGGTAAATGGAATCAAGATTTGAAATAGGAGAGTCTGGAGTCCCATGTTTTTCCTGTTAATTACACTCCTATACCATTACTGGAATATACACATCAACACATAGATTGTAGGGTAGGAGCGTTAAACACTTGGAAGCGGCACCTAGTTACAAGATGGGGGAGTGAAAACAATAAAAGACATACTCTTATAGTAAGTCAGAGAAAAACAAATATCATATACTATTGCTTATATGTAGAATCTAGAAAATGGTAGAGATGAACTTATTTGCAAAGCAGAAATAGAGTCTCAGTTGTAGAGAACAAATTTATGGTTACCAAAGGAAGAAGAGGGGATGGGATGAATTGGAAGATTGGGATTGACATATATACACTAGTAATGGATCTAATCTAACAGATAACTAATGAGAGCCCACTGTAGCTCAGCGAACTCTACTCAGTGTTCTGTGGTGACCTAAATGGGAAGGAAATCTAAAAAAGAGGGGATTTATGTATATGTACATGAATACCTGATTCACTTTGCTGTACAGCAAGAAACTAACACAACATTGTAAAGCAACTATAGTCCAATAAAATTTAAAAAAAAAATTTTTTTTTAATAAATAAAAGCCATACTCTAATACTCTAGGATGGGAGGATGTTTGGAATAACTGCACTGTGGAAGGGTTCTCTGTTGGCATGGGAAGGCAAGAGGTGCCCTAACCCTGGGGAGGAGCAGCCCATGGGGAAGACACTGTGTGGCCATCTCTCCCTCCAAGCTGCCTGGCACCTAGGTTCCAAAGCCCGGCTCACCTCTCAGCAATGTGAAGCTGCTTTGCTTCCAGTGACAGCTTACTCAAGGTTTTCCACATTGCTTCTGTTTCTGGGGTCATTTCCAGAGTTTCTAAGAAGGCTGTGGCCCTGGAGAGGGAAGGAAGCAAAGCACAAGGAATGAGTCCAAGATGAGGAAGACACTAAGGAATATTGGTGATGGGGCAGGAAGAGGATGGGGGAGGCAATTATTTGCCCTTTTTGTCTAATCTCCTCCCAGGACCACCAAGTCCTTTTCAGACATGACTGGTTTTACTACCCACCTCAGGCAGGTCCTCAGACCCAGACTTTCCCACCACCGTGCTGGTTATCAGCCTCATGTCTCACCGGGTGTAGTTGCCATCATCAATGGCTGTTCCAAACTCAATAAGGCCCTCATCCAGGGTGTAGGCAACTGTAGTCACACCTTCGGTCACCATCACCTCTGTCTTTCCCCCATCTCGCTCGAGACCTACAACATCACCCTGTAAAAATTCAATCCCCCCACCCCACCAGAATTCCAGGTAAGTGTTGCCACAGGCTCAACTGCAGAAAAGACCCACCCTCATCCAACCCTACTGCTCACACCCTGAGGGAATGACTGTACTCTCTGTTTTTCTGACACTTCTCTCAGGCAGATAAAAATTTCCCATCTATGGTAATATCCTTTAAAGTACACCATTCTCCCCCAAACTCCCCTCCCATTTTGGATAATTTCTTAAGATACATCTTTCAGTTCATCAATTCACTTTCATCATTGTCTAATCTACTATTTAAACCGCGGCAGTCATCCTAGCCTAGCACAGGGGCCTCTTTTCTGTTTCCATAGGCTCCTCCCAGATTTGGGATATTACTGTGTGTGTGATGTTGTCATGGGGTAAGACAGAGGGTGTGATCAGCAGTCTGAAAAAAACAGAACTCTGAATGGCTTGTAACAGAGAATCAGCACATAAGGAGGTGTGATATGGAACTCCTCCTCAATTGGGGATCTTCCAGTCTAAGGGAACTCCACAATTCGACTTGGTGAATTCCCACTATAATAGGGACCAGTACTCTGAGGATCTAATATAATGTCAGGAATCTGAACGAGGATGGCTCTGGGGCCCAGACCACTGTGGGAAGCAGTCTAAGTATCACCTGCCAACTCCATCAGAGAGGTTATGGGTGGCAGGCAGAGAAACCAAGCAGCCTTCAGAGTTTCACACTACGTGTGAGGTGCCCTGATGTTGACATACCCTGATAGAGGACGTGGTGACCCTCTCAGGTGCCTCAATGTTGTACCACACACACAAGTTGTTTCGGTTCTGAGCCACCAGCACATCACTTCCTGGGACCCATTGCACGTAGGAGCAGAAGTTGAGGATCATCGTCTTAGAGCAGCTTTCAATATCATATAGATGCAACTGGAGGAAGAAGAAGTAGATACACAATTAAGAAAAGATGTGGGTATCTTCCCATCTGGACCATTTCCTAATGGGGAAATGTGGTGAGCTAGCCCACTGGTCAGGTACATGCTGACTTTCAAAGCTTACTGAACTTCAACCATAAACCCTTCAAGTTCATGCTCAGTTGGTATATTCTGACACTGGCCAAATAAGAGATGACCAAAAGAGCAAAGGGCTACACCCTAGGAATTTAAGTTAGGTGCAGGTCAGACTTTCATTCCTAGAAGAACTCTGGGCCAGAGTTATCGGTCTGGATTACAAAAATAAGGTCATGAGACAAATTAAATGGCCTGGAAATATGTGATGTGGCTTTTACATCACAGTGAAAATGAAATGAAAAATCACCAGGTAGTCCCTGAGGTCAAACTCACGGGCGATACCACAGAGATCAGAATGAATACAGGGCTGGGGGAGGCTGTCCTCAGGCCAGCATCAGCAGTCAGGCAAGTGTGGTCGAAGAGCCCTGGAGCAGTAGGTGTGGGAAAGGTCAGCTGGGTGCTGAGCAAGGGGAATGCAGGGGTGTGGGGTGAGGATGGTTCATGAAGTCACAGATTTGTGAATAGTGAGAGACACATCAACTCCCAAATTCTCCTCGTGACTTTGGTGCCTGTATGATACAACCTCTCAGGGTAAAATGGGATGTGTGGTGATATTAGACGTAAAAAATGTTGATCCTTCTGTGCTGTTCGCTATGCTTATGGCACAGCCCCAAGAAATCATGTTTGCCGTTCTGCCTCCCACTGTCCCTAGTGGCAACTAGTACCACATCCTTTATGGACCAGTCAGTGGTTAAGGCCTTAATAACCCTTCTCACACGAAGTTTCCGGTCCCTGAAGAGAAGCTTATGCCCAGTCTCATTAAGTTCCAGCCAATCCACACGACTCTCATGGCTGATGGTGCCAATGTTGTAGCCGCCAATCAGGTCCACTAGAGAGTAAAGGAAACAGAGTGAAAAAGAGCGTCCACATAATCACATACAAAGCATGAGGTAGCTTATGAAAGTTTAGTTTTAAGAATGTTGCAAAAAAGAAAAAAAAGAATGTTGCATTAGTCTACAGCATGTCACTCAGGAGCACAAATGGTCAGTATAATATAATTTTGCTAAGTTGCTTCAGATGCTGTGTTTCTTCTAAATTTAGAGATTTCATTTAACTCCGCAGTTAAGTTAGAAGATCCAGACCCACCAAGAAATCTGATTCCTCTCAGGGACTCTGGGACTTCTCTCATAGCAGGTCAGAACTATGGCTTCTGTTACTCATGATAAGCCCCAGTTACAGCAAGCATACCAATGAGAGAAAGCTGATGAACAAAATGACATCAGTGATCACAGGTGCTCCAAGAAGTTACCTGTACACCTGAGTGTACAGGTGACATGAAAACATAGAGGGTCCATCAGTGTAGAAGGAGCACAGACACAATAGGAGGAACTTCTGACTAAAGTTAGGCGGGTCAGTGCATAGGATAAATATTAGCTGGGTCTGAATTTTGTAGACAACATTAAGAAACAATCATGCTTAGAACAGACCACTCAGGGTTGGCTAGGATGCTTTCAGGGAGTCTCCTGAACAAAGCTCATTCACAGTTCTTATATATTATCTTATACATTGTGATCCACATAGTCAAAGGCTTTGGCATAGTCAATAAAGCAGAAATAGATGTTTTTCTGGAACTCTCTTGCTTTTTTGATGACCCAGCGGATGTTGGCATTTGATCTTCAGTTCCTCTGCCTTTTCTAAAACCAGATTGAACATCTGAAGTTCGAGGTTCACGTATTGCTGAAGCCTGGCTTAGAGAATTTTAAGCATCACTTTACTAGCGCGTGAGATGAGTGCAATTGTGCGGTAGTTTGAGCATTCTTTGGCATTGCCTTTCTTTGGGATTGGAATGAAAACTGGCTTTTTCCAGTCCTGTGGCCACTGCTGAGTTTTCCAAATTTGCTGACATATTGAGCGCAGCACTTTCACAGCATCATTTCTGCTTTATTGATTATGCCAAAGCCTTTGACTGGGTGGATCACAATAAACTGGAAAATTCTGAAACAGATGGGAATACTAGACCACCTGACCTGCCTCTTGAGAAACCTGTATGCAGGTCAGGAAGCAACAGTTAAGAATTGGACATGGAACAACAGCTGGTTCCGAACAGGAAAAGGACTACGTCTAGGCTGTATATTATCACCCTGCTTATTTAACGTCTATGCAGGGTACATCATGAGAAACGCTGGGCTGAAAAAAAAAAAAAAGAGAAACGCTGGGCTGGAGGAAGCACAAGCTGGAATCAAGATTGCTGGGAGAAATATCAATAACCTCAGATATGCAGATGACACCACCCCTATGGCAGAAAGTGAAGAAGAACTAAAGAGCCTTTTGATGAAAGTGAAAGAGCAGAGTGAAAAAGTTGGCTTAAAGCTCCACATTCAGAAAACTAAGATCATGGCATCTGGTCCCATCACTCCATGGCAAATAGATGGGGAAACAGTGGAAACAGTGGCTGACTTTATTTTTGAGGGCTCCAAAATCACTGCAGATGGTGATTGCAGCCATGAAATTAAAAGACGCTTACTCCTTGGAAGGAAAGTTATGACCAACCTAGACAGCATATTAAAAAGAAGAGACATTACTTTGTCAACAAAGGTACGCCTAGTCAAGGCTATGGTTTTTCCAGTGGTCATGTATGGATTTGAGAGTTGGACTATAAAGAAAGCTGAGTGCCAAAGAATTGATGCTTTTGAACTGTGGTGTTGGAGAAGACTCTTGAGAGTCCCTTGGACTGTGAGGAGATCCACCCAGTCCATCCTACAGGAGATCAGTCCTGGGTGTTCATTGGAAGGACTGATGTTGAACGTGAAACTCCAATACTTTGGCCACCTGATGAGAAGAGCTGACTCATTTGAAAAGACCCTGATGCTAGGAAAGAATGAGGGCAGGAGGAGAAGAGGATGACAGAGGATGAGATGGTTGGATGGCATCACCAACTCAACGGACATGGGTTTGGGTGGACTCTGGGAGTTGGTGATGGACAGGGAGGCCTTGTGTGCTGCGGTTCATGGGATCGCAAAGAGTAGAACAGGACTGAGCGACTGAACTGAACTGAACTGAACTGATACACTGTCAATTCTGGAGAAGGCAACGGCCACCCACTCCTGGGTTCTTGCCTGGAGAATCCTAGGGATGGGGGAGCCTGGTGGGCTGCCGTCTATAGGGTCACACAGAGCTGGACATGACTGAAGCGACTCAGCAACAGCAGCAACATACATTGTCAGTTATCTTATACATTATCAATGAGCAATGTGCCTGCTTTTGTTATATACGCTTAAGCTAAAGACCAAATGCCAGCTGATATCCACAACTGGGAAGACCAACTTAAAAATGAATTTTTCTTTAATTCAAAAGCAAAATAGTATATCCATGTTTTAATGCCTCAATTATAAGTACAATTAGAAAATGCTAAAGCTGTGGGGACCCTATTTCTATGAGCACCCTGAAATTACATGCAAAATTATGTGTGTAGTTATTTTTCTGGGAACAAAAATAACTACACACATAATTTTGCACTTAAAATTTTTGCCTTTTACCTGGAATTTATTTTTGTGCATAATACGGGGTTGGTGACCCAAAAAAGTTAAGAGATAAAGTCTGTCAATGCACACTGAAGATGAGACCTACAGAGTGAGGTGACTTGTCCAAAGTCATATGGCTCACTACTGCTATTAGAACTTAGGCCAGTGGACTGTGTTACCATTTGCATTATACTTATATTTCTGAGCTCAGAAACCTCATATGTAATATAAAATTCTTGAAATGTAAAAATATCTTAAGGATAGACCCATATGTATATGGAAATGATTTATGAGAGATGACATAGGTGTATTATTGGGTGAAGAATGGATTTTCAATAAATGGTTACACATATGGAAAAATAAAATTAGATTCCTACTCATATTATGCACAAAAATAAATTCCAGGTAAAAGGCAAAAATTTTAAGTGCCAAAATATAGGAGGGAGTAGAAAGGGATTTCCTAAAAAAGACCTCAAAACCCACAAACTATTTATTTAAAAATGATACACAACACTGTAAATCAACTATATTCAATTTTTAAAAAGTGATGAAATGAATTATATTAAACTTAAAAATGCCTAAACACTAAAAGATGCTGAAAAGGAGAGAAAAGACAAGCCACAGGCTGAGACAAAATAACTGCAATGCAAATAACCATCAAAGTCTATACCTGCACACACACAGAACTCCTTCAAGTAAACAAGGAACTGAGTGAAAGTCACTCAGTCATGTCCGACTCTTTGCAACCCCACGGACTATACAGTCCATGGAATTATCCAGGCCAGAATACTAGAGTGGGTAGCCTTTCCCTTCTCCAGATGATCTTCCCAACCCAGTGATCAAATTGAGGTCTCCCGCATTTCTGGTGGATTCTTTTCCAGCTGAGCCACAAGGGAAGCCCAAACAAGGAAAAGACAATCTAATTTTAAAAAGAGGCAATGGATATAAACTGGCAATTCACAGAAGAAGAAATCCAAAATGCCAATAAACAAATGAACAAAAACTTAATACAATTAAATATATTTTCATATATTGAATACATCAGATTGAGCCAATTTTGAAGTCAGGCAATTTCAAGCATTGGAGAGGATGTGGAACTGTAACTGCTGGTGGGACTGTAAATTGGTACAACCTCTTCAGAGAGCAATTTAGAAATATTTAGTGAAATTGAGGATATATCTCTTTTATGATTCAGCAATTCCATGTTGGGTGTGAACCTTAGAGAAGTGAAATACTGTAACAGGGAAAAACCAACAACTTAAATGTCCACCAATAAAAGAAGAGAGAAAAGATCCAAGGAAAATATAATAGAACATTAAAGATTTGACAGAATTTGGTATGGGTATAGAGCTCTTCCCTGTCACTAAGTCATGTCTGACCCTTCTGCTACCTCATGGACTGTAGCCTGTCAGGATCCTCTGTCCACTGGATTTTCCAGGCAAGAATACTAGAGTGGGTTGCCATTTCCTTCTCCAGGGGATCTTCCCAGCATAGGGATTGAACCCCTGTCTCCTATGTCTCCTGCATTGCAGGCAGATTCTTTACCCACTCAGCCATCAGGGAAGCCCATGGGTATACAAGTAATAATAATAAGAAAAGCACTTAGACTACTGCTTGGTATATAATAAATATGTAACAAATGTTAGCTATTCATAATAATAATATTATTATGGGTATACAAGTAATAATAATATTATTATTATGAATAGCTATCATTTATTAAGCACTCATCATATACCAGGCACTAGTTTAAGTGCTTTTCATATGAGGTAGGTGCTATTTTTATCCCCACTTTGTAGATGAGGAAATTGAGATACAGAAAGGGTAAGTAATTTATCTGAAGATCACACAGGTAGTAAGTAAAGAAGTGGGGAGGTTTGACTCCAGAGCTCTGCTGTTAACAACTACACTACCTGGATACGTTATTCTCTAATAAGCTTTTTAGAGAATATCATGCTATTTTTTGTACTTTTTTCCTATCCTTGAAACATTTCATGATACAAAATTAACTATTAATATATAAAGTACAATTTATAAATGTGAACACTTGTGAAATGTACATAAAATTTGTCATCACTACTTATTAATGACAAACTATACAGAAAGTAAGTCCCCTTCCTAAGGGGATTTACCAGTTCTAAGAATCTGTGATCCTATGAAGTCTAAACAGGAAAATTCTTAAATTTGCTAATGGTTCTTCTCTACAATTCACAATTTTCCAGCCCTAAGATAAATGCCTAGAGAACATGAATAATTATATGGGCAGGCCTATACATATCAAGGTATCTATATCAAGACTTCTAGACACAGACACACAAAGGAATTTAAACATTTCACATATCCACTGTAAGAATGAAGACACACATTTACCTGCTGTCTCTCAGATTCTTGGATTCTCCACTGCACACAATCCTGTGATATGGAAGTGCTTTATAAATATCAATTTTGTTATTACAATTATGAGGGAGTCTTACTCACCTATAGCAATAGTCTTGATATCAACAAGATAAGCCAATTTCTTATTATCCTCCATTCCTCGCTGACGCCTCTCATTAATACGGACACTGAAATACGAAAGGTCAGGTAAGGCAAAATGGGCTTAGGTAGCTAGGATGTTTAACAAGAGCTCTGAAACAAGACATGGGATGAAGACTTTAGATTAACTCAAGGATACAGGAGTTAGAAGTCAAAAAGGAATTCTTTTGGGTTTCAAAAATTTAGAGAACTAAGTGGGGTTACCTGATGAGATGGGGGTTCATGAATTCAGTACGTACAGAACCCAGGGTATCATTACTCCCATATTCCACCAGGGTGAGCTCTCCAGCATTGAAGATCATGCATACCTGGGGATGAATGGGATTGTTATATGGTGGAAAGATTGCACGAAGAAAGAGACAAACAGTCAAGGGAGATACATTGTGAGTTCACAGCAAAGTCCACTTTTCTCTTTATTCTGTTCCTCTATTTCACCTTCCCATTTTATCTGCTGTTTCTTCAACCCCTTGCCACTTGCCATCCTATGACACAGAAGCTAGAAGGAGGTTTATGGTGAATCAAGCTCTACTCACATTTTCATTTTCAAAGA
This sequence comes from Cervus canadensis, assembly GCF_019320065.1. Lineage (NCBI taxonomy): Eukaryota > Metazoa > Chordata > Mammalia > Artiodactyla > Cervidae > Cervus > Cervus canadensis. The sequence goes on along the minus strand of NC_057390.1, from coordinate 68,473,198 downwards.
AATACTTCTCATTGCCACCAGATCCCTGCCAAGCTACCTGTTAAAAGGGAAGAAGACATAAGGAACCCATGGATAACCACCCGAGGCAATGCTGCAAGAACAACAGGGTGGGATGCAGAGAGATCAATCTGGGGAGGTTTGACATTGCACAAGAGGGATGCTATGTCAGATTCTGCCTTGGTCCCTGTGCTTCTGGGAGAAGGTGTTAAAAAAAAGTCCAACAGCGGCAATTCATATTCCAGGATTCTAAACCTCCTGGGTCTCACTCCCTGAAACCAGGTCCCCAACACAGGAATGTTAGAGCATCCCATGGAGACCTTCCCCAGGGACCCTGGCTCACCTGGGCAGCACCTCAGGATGCCCCATTCCCCACCTCTCTCTGTTTGGTTCCTACCTCACTAAGGCGATTCGTGTTCAGGTCCCCCAGCAGCAGTGTGTCTGACGTGTGGGCCACCAGGTAGCGTTCCTTACCCAGGATTTTCACTTCTTCCACCTCGTAGCCATAGTGTGACTTGAGTACCACTCGGGTCCCCGATGAGAGGTTCTTCACAATCACCTTGGTAGGAGATGAGTCTCAGCTCCCCCAGTCCGAAAGTGGGCGGAATGGGCTGTGCCCTTTGCCCTCTGCCACAATGCTAAGCATAAGCACATCTTGTTTCCTTGCCTGGCCTGGGATATTCTTGGTGAAAAGGACATCTCACATTTATAATGCTTTTACTATTTATAAAATGCTTTCATCTATTATCTCTTTTGATGCTTATAATACAAATGATTCTGAAAGTTCCACTGGGTTAAACTAATCACTCACCCTGTGTTCCTGTAGCTCTCTGTACAAACTTATAATTTTACCATGTGTGTTATATTATTTTTTGATACATGTGTCTCCTTCACTAGAATGATCTTCTCGATTAAGGGACAATGTATTACAGATAACCATCTTTGAATTCTCAACTCCTAACAGTGCTGACAGATAAAGAAAAGACAAATATTTCTGGAGAAACGGAAAGACTGAAGGAATCAATGAATAATAAATGAAGGAAAGGAGGGTAGAGGTAGAGAAAAGATAAAACTGGGCTCAGGAACTAAGGCATGAGCTTGCAACATCGTATACAGTGAGTTCAGAGGCCCTAAAACAAATGAATTCAGAATTATAATCCTATTTATCAACTTCCCCAGTTGACATCCTATAGGCAGTCAAGTTTTAAACCAGGAAGATGTAAATGGCAGTCTCTATATTCCTTAAACCTGGTATTTAATCCTTCTCTTACAATAAGCTGGAAGAACTACAGTGGGAAAGTTGTCAGACACATTCTGTTCCTCGGAACAGCTCTGCCAGAGGTTAAATTTGAGTCTATGTTGTGGCCAGACCGCAGGGTAGTACTACAAGGATGAATGAGCCATGGCATGACCTCAGTGTGGTAGGCTATCAGCTGCTTACCTGGCTAGGTCCCACATACGTCAATTCAAACTTATTCTTGTAAATGCTCCTTCGGAGGCAGCAGTCAAACTGTTCCACTCCACCACAAAGTGTGCCCTGGAAGGGAAAGTGGCAGCATAAAGGGTAACACACACAGTACAGAGGCGTGAAGAGGGTATTTAGAGATACTCTCAAACCCTAGGTTCTAGAATCTACAGAAGAGTTGGCAGTGAAAGGGCTGGTAGTTTTTAGAAGTACCAGCAGGAAAGAGGTGGCACTTGCAGGACTCAAGAGCATCACATAGTTAGTGATGGGATATGAGGAAGAAACTAGCCCTGCCTATAAAACTCTTGACCCATGTGACCTCCAATAAAGTATGGATTTCTCTTTCCTGCCTGGAACATCAGAGTTTTAGACTGTGATCAAAAGGGAAGAGGAGATTCTCCAGTGCCAGGAGAGAATGCTTTAGGATAGGTGGGATTTTTCTTAATTTGAAGAAAGTCACCAAAGCAGAAAGGGGTTACTAGTTACATACCGCACAGAGTCGTGAGCCATCCCGCTTCCAGGCCAAGGCAGTGATGGTGTATAAGTTGGCAATCTCCTTGGGCTTTGCCTCTTCCCAGATGTTTCTCCGAGGACTCCAGTTGAGCACCCGAAGTCTGAAATTAAGTATGTGGCTTTTAGAAGAGATGGAGGCTGAGAAAAAGTGAAAATGGGCTTGTAATGGAAGGAAATGAGTTTTGCTACATCAGAGAACAGAGGAAATAAAAAAGAACAGACAAGGTCGGGGGGTGGGTGTCTAGTAGGAGAGGACAAAAATGTTCGAGGGAAGTAAACTGGGAAAATCAAGTCAAAAGTAAAATGGAGTAAGAGAGATAGGAGTGAAAAAATAAAAAGAGATTGTGAGTATTTAGAAAAATGAGCTGTTAGTATAGAGAAATACAGAAAAAGAAAAGAGAATTGCTAGGAGTCAGAGAAGAAAGAAAGGAAGAGACATACATGAGACTGAAAGGGTCAAAGACAGTACTGACAAAGCTGAGGTTAAAAGCACTCCAGGAAGAGACAGGACCTAGAATCCAGCTGTTTATGCACCGTCCCAGCATTCATGCATTCATGCACAAACATCTGAGCATCTATGACATACTAGATGCTAATCTAGGCTCTGGGGACTTAAAAAAAATAAGTAATAGAGGCTCTCTTCTTAAGGGCTCTTCAAATTAGCCAGTTAGACACAAACACCAAAGGATAATACAGTGTGATAAACACAAAGCCAGTAGTCTGAAAAGGCGCAATGGGAATACAAAGAAAGTAGAGATGAAGTCTGCTGTGGAGTCCTGGGGAGAGACAGAGACACACAACCAGAGCACAGTGCATCTTGGAACTGCTGGCATGCTAATGGATGGTGGGAGCAGGAAGAGGAAAATGTGCATGAAATAAAACTTGAGAATCACTTGATTCTGATGCTCAACCAGTCTTCCACTCTGGTTGGGAAGCAAAACTGAGCTAAAGAAGAGTGTACACAGGGAAAGTAGGCAGAAGCCACAGCTGGACAGGGACCTACCTGTCATAGCTTCCCAGCACAACCGACTGGCCCCCAGGACTTGCTGCAGCTGTGGTGAACTCCCGCTCCAGAGGGTCACGGCTGTAGTCAAAAGTTTGTAGCACATGGCCTTCCTTTCCATAGGCCACAATCCTCCGGTCACAACCTGCAGCCACAATGCTGTTGGTTGCCCAAGCCAAGGCATAGGGTGGGCACGGATGGTTCACCAACTTTCCCTGAGAGTAGAAGAGGGTTTCCGTCACTCTGAGGACACCACCTCAGAAATTTCTCATTCCTAGCATCTGACACTCTCCCTTGGACCATTCTACTTGAGGAAATCTTTTCCCCAACATTTTCCTGCCATAATACATCCTAATCTGAAGACTTCACAAATTATCTGTCTTATACTCACACACACATCTATGACATTTTAATATATATGCACTTATCAATTTTATGTTCAAAGTGAAAGTTGCTCAGTCATGTCTGACTCTTTGCGACCCCATGAACTATGCAGACCATGGAATTCTCCAGGCCAGAATACTGGAGTGGGTAGCCTTTCCCTTCTCCAGGGGATCTTCCCAACCCAGGGGTCGAACCTAGGCCTCCCGCATTGCAGGTGGATTCTTTACCAGAGGAGCCACAAGGGAAGCCCTTATGTTTAAAAGGAAACCTCAAAATACTTGTTTGGAGATCTTCAATATTCACCTAATAAGGCCCCCAAAGGAAGCTGACCTATACATCAACCAAAACTGTATAGGCCCACAGGGAGTATACGACTCCTTTATTTTAGGAAGGGCACATTTAATTATTACACCAATAATTCTTATTGTAAATTATTCAAACAATAGAGGATTAAAATATGAACCTTCCTTTATTCCTCTGTATTTTCCCTTTCAAGCATAAACAACTTTTTTCCTTTGAATTTATATACCTATGTAAAACATTTTACATAAATGAGAATAATTTTCAATTTTCATTTCTCTCAGAGTCTTTATTTCCCTTTGCCTCAAGGTCCCTTCCACTTGATTCATCCTTTCCTGTAACTATTAAGCTCTGGCCTCCTAAAAACAAATCCTCTTCTGCAGCCACATCCAGGTGTCTCTCTGCCTGAGGCCTCACCCTTCCAGCCTCCTCCCTGAGCACCATAATCTAAATTCCTGAGATGTCCAACCTCCCCTAGGACAGTGCTTGGGATTTCCTTCTCCCCTCTCCCAGAGCACCCTTTATTCATACCTGTGACTCTCCTGAGCCTTCGTCATCAAAGAAATACCTAACAATGGTGCCATCTGCATGACCAGAGAGAATTCCTTTCCCAGAGCAACTAAAAAGGGGGGAAAAGGAAGAAAGGAGAGACATAAAGGAAGCAGTTAGAACATCCTGCCTCCCCAAGAAAGTCCCCTTCCTCGTCAGACACTACCCTACCTGTGGTTCCTGCTCCCAGCCCTCTCCATCGTTCACACTATGGTCCCCCAAGCCAAGACTCCCCTAGAGCTTTTCCTACCATTTCCAAGCTTCTGGGATACCATTCTTCCTTACTCACTTTGTTGTCAAGGACACCACATAAGAATCTGTCCCATAGATGGTAGATGATTTGTTAGTTTTGGTATTTGCTAAACGAACCTGAAAATGGGAGAGTGGACACAAGTCAGGTTAGGCTACTTTCAACTTGACCCAGGACCTAAGGAACGAGAAATAAAAACACAAAAACTGTTCCCTGTGTGGTCTCCCCCTAATACATAACTTGACCCTCAGGGAGAAGATTAACCATATACCTCTTTCCAGAACCATTACCCTCATCCACAACCTCTCCTGGTTTCTCTCCCTCCTTTACCTTTCCTTCAGCCAGTCCAAAGACAATGATGTATTCTGCTGGCCACTGCAGGCAAGTAACAGCACTCTGGAAGAAAGCAAGAATGAAAAGGATAAGCCTGTCTATGTGTATGAGCACACGGACAGACAATCTAAATCTGAACAGCCTATCACATGCCACCACCCCAACCGCCCATAGGGAAGGAGAGGAGGGGACATGACTGGGCTCTAAGGAGGAAGGCATAGGGGGTAAGCAGCCAGGCAGCACCATTCATGCAGCAGGAAAAGTCAGAGCCAGATATTAACAAATGCCAACTTCTGGCTGTATTTATAAGCAGATATGCTGATATGTTTGTTCCTCCTAATCTCTCAGGGACTGGTTAGAACATTACCGTCTGGATGAACTTGTTACAAATGACTTTCTTGTCACCCCTGCCAAATAAAGGAGAGAAGCATACTAAAAACCACATCCACGAATAATTGCCACAAATGATGCTGGGGGAGGGGAAGGAGCTGCAGACACCATCCTTGGCCCACCAGTGTTGCCTGTCACTCCACAGAAGCCCTCAGAGGAGGCGTAAGAAGGAGCCAGAGTAGCTTTGGAAGAATAATAAAAACAGAATGTCACTCCTGGCTCCCCAGGATCTCAGAGGGCCTCCTTGTTGATCCAAGACTGATTCCTCCAGGGATGGGATCACAGGACACACAGTGCAGGCAAAGGGAGGGCAGCAACAGCAACAGACTCCAGAAGGCCCCTGCCTTCCAAGCCCCAGCTTGGCTCCTTATCCGCTCCATTCCCCCTTCCCAGTGAGGCATTTCTTCCCGCCTTTCCCTTCTTCTCTGGGACACCCCATCTCTCAATCTCTATCCTCACCAGTCTTCTCCAATCTTGTAGACGTAGATGATGTTGTCAGTCTGTCCTATGGCAATCTTAGTGGAATCAGGAGAAAAAGCCATGCCCTTCACCATATAGCTCTTCCTGCCATACTAAGAGTCAAAAAAGAAGAAAAAAAAATAAGAAAGAAAAGGACAGAAAAAAGAAGTAATGAGTATACTGAAAAAAGAAGAAAAGGTGCATGTGTGATGGTAGTGGGCTTGAGGGCTTTGTACTAAGAAAAGGAAGGGCAGGTCATTTCCTATGCCTGTGGCTAGGAAGCAGGCAAGGAAGCCTTCTAGGTTTATAAGGTCCCATCAACAGATTAAGGTACCCGTGAGTATTCCCTTCACCTTCATGTCAGCTGGTTTGGTGGAGAACTTATCTCTTCGCTCCCCATGTTCATCATACAGTAAGACCACGCGATCCACTGTGCAGACAGCAAATTTGGCATTGTTCTGGGACCATGCCATGCAGGTGACCTTTGCAGCTCCATCCTGCAGAGGTAGAGGGGGCAAAAATAATCCAGATGCTGGTGGAGAATGCCATTAGCATTTCTAGTTCCATTACTTCTACTGTGACTTTGGTCAATTTTCCTTCTAGCACAGTCCTTAAAACAAAGAGATGCCCATGATCTATCCAGGTCTCTGAAGCCTCAGAGCCCTGGATAGCGAGAACAAACTGCTTCTAGAAACCATAATGCAAATGCACTAGGAGGTGACACAGTAAGTAAGTACCAGTGTGTCCCTGCAGTGGCCTTCTTATTCCTTCATTCTGCTACTGAAATAAATGCAACTGGTCTGATAAGTTTTGGTCTTTAGCCACTAATTCAATTAATGTTTTTGAGTACCATACTGAAAAAGGCTCTTGGCCAAGGGCTGAGACGTAGAGACAAAGAGCAAAATGTGGTCCCTGCCCAAAGATCTAAAAATGGGAAAAGACCCATAAGGGAGGCACATACAAAGCACTATAATAGTTTTGAAAAGCCTGAGATAATTTTCCATTTAAATGATCAACACTAAGCTTTGAAGAATGGATACAGTTAAGTAGGGAAATTCTCTGAGGTAAAAGAAATGGCATGATAACAAGTTCTGGTGAATAAACAGTCATTTAATTTAGCTGACACTATATTGTAAATAGCAGAACAAAAGGGGTAAGGCAGGAAAAACAGATGGAGGCCAGTTCAGGAAGGCTCTTTGAAGCCAGGCTGAGTTTGGGCTTATTTGGGAGGAAAGGGAGAGACAGTAAAAGTTCTGGAATGGGAAGTAAAATCATCACAGTTGAGACTTAGGATTCAAAAAATGCCTTTGTTTTTTATTTTTATTTCTGTCATTGTTTTTTCCCTTAACAATCCACTTCACAGAGGTCTAAATTAGAAGCGATCAACTCCTGGTGAATTATTCTTGCCATGTCTGTCCCTTCCACCACCAGCCCTGGTGGTCTATGCAGCAGGTTCTGCACTAAGGATTTCCCTCCTAGAAATAAGAAAATCTAGTTTCTGCTCAGTTTGATTAACTACTTGGGCTGTAGAGCCCTGGTTTAAAACATTGTTAATTTTTACTCCTAACCTACCCACTTTCAACATCAGAGGTAAAAAGGGCTTTTTTTCCCATCAAAATCCTCAAACCAGAATCAGAAAATAGTCACCCCACCACCTTTAGCGTTCTCCAACTCTTGACTAAATTAGGTTAGGAGTGTTGAGGGTTCCTCGTCAATTGTTGCTGACCATCTTCCTTCATCATTTTGCCCCATCCTGGGCACTCAGTCCTTTCCAGCATCTGACATCATCTTATTTTGAAAGATTGAAGGGAGATTTCATTTCCAATTATTCCATTAGTGTAAAGGAGTTTTCAAAATACAGATTCAAAGCAATGAGTACACCTCTCTTTCATTCTAGTTTCCTTCTAGTTTCCTAAAGCCACATGCTCTGTGAAGCCTTCCTGATTCCCATAATCAATCAGTTCTCCTTTCTCTACAATATGTACCTCACAGGACTGTTGTGAGGATTAAATGAGTAGAGAAGAGGATAATAGCTAAGTTTTAATGAGCACTACAGATTAGGCACTTTGCTAAGTGTATGATATGCACTATCTCACTATATCTCATTACTGAGGTAGATGCTACTCTTATGCATCTTTTCCAGATGGAGGCACAGAAAGGCTAAGTAATTTGCTCAAGTTTACAAACAGAGTTTAAGTGGCAGTATCAAGATTTAATTCCACGTGTATCTGATTCTATAATCCACAACTCCTTTATTTATGCCACCCTGGTACACATTAAACATTCAGTTATGACAGATATTCTTGCTTTGTATTATTTTGTCCTTTGAAATTTTTTTTTGTCCTTTGAATTTTGAATATCGTTCTCTCTTGTCTAACAGTTTTCATGCTGCTTTTTAGTTTACAAGGTTCTCTTGTGTATTCTACTGCCTTTAACTCTTTCCCCTAATCCCCTAAAGCTGCGATTACTATTATTCCCATTTTCCAAATGTAAAAGTTTGGGTGAGTGCTCAAAGAGCCTGTGAGATAAAGGCTAAAGTCAGGGGTATCTGGTCATTGATTTAAAGTAGCGGTGACGCTAGGACTTGAATTCTGGTCTCCTAACTCCAAAACCCAGCCTTTCTTCAACATGTTCTAGGGTTACATCCCTAGTGCCCAGCCTCTTCTGAATCTGAGATTTTCACCATCAGAACGAACGGTGTGGTCGCCTGCACTCCCTTCGGTGGGACATGCACCTTGAGCGCTCATTTAAGCGATGTAGATTATTGTTAGTTGTTTACACACGCGCCTCCTTCTCTAGTACGAGCCTCTCGAAGGCAAAGGCAACAACTGAGGAAGTTCTGGACCCCCTGGAGCCCCAGCATGGGACCTGGTACACAACTGATCCGTTAAATGAAATGAAACGAAAGCTATGGTGCTCAACAGCCCATCTCGCCTACTTCACACTCTATCGACGGAGCAGAGTCCGTATCACCGTTAAAGCCTTCGGTCTTCTGCACACAGTAGGCGCTGACCGTTTTTAAACTTCAACCCCCCACTTTCCGTGGAACACTAAGGCTGGAGAGGGAGGGAAGAGGCACGCGACTCCTCACCTGAGGGCTCAGCAGCGTCCTCAGGTGCTTCAACTGCATGACGAACACCTGTCTCTCAGATGCCTACAGACAGCGACAACTCCCGTGGTTACCTGGACAACCCGCCACGCAGCCGCAGCGACGGCCGCTGACGCACTAGCGACCTGAGCGCGACACGCGTCGCAAGGTCACCACGCAGTTTCGCAGCTTAGCAAACAGAGCGCGCGCAGGCGCGTTGAGATCTAGGGCGGGCCCCTGAGAGGGTTTGCTGAATTCTCTCCTCGACCAATCCCGTCGCGGCATGCAAACCCAAACTCCAGCCACGCCCACAAGCCTTCCGCAAACTCCGGGGTCCTACGTAATCGTAGTCTCTCTCGGTGTTTGATGTACGTAAACGCAGTTGAGCGCTCTCTTTTAATCCTCACAACCCTGGATGAAAGCAGGGCAGTTGCTCTTATAGGCCTTTTACAGTTGACAGAATTGAACCCAAATAGGTTATATAACTTGCACAGGATCACAAGGCTGATAATGAATACTCAGCATGTGTCTGCCAGGTACCGTGCGAAGTGTTGTACATGTCTCACTTAATTTCAAAGCCACGTTTTGACGGGGATAGCATTATTAGTCCCACTTTACATAACAGGAGACTCAAGATTAGAGGGCTCACTTGTCTAACCTAATACAGCGGGTTAAGGACGAACTGGGATTCAAGCCAGAGCTGGTACGTTTATACACCCTTGGATTCTTTCTCAGTGTCTAGCTCCTTATCTCCGTGCCATGCTACTGTATATCGTGTGACACTCTCATCCCCAGAAATGATGTATCCAGAGTCTGAGAGATATGTGCTTTGGAACCAGTGGTCAGAGGGAGGTAAAGCACCCTACTTTTGAACTGAAAAACGGTGGGTTTAAGACTGCTGCTTAGATCAGGATGCTTTTATGGTTTAGGGCAGAGGGCAGACCAACGCTTGGCTCACCTCACAAATTTAGTCTTGTGATAACCGGGGTTGGAGCTTGGATAAGTATCAACGATACTTCTTGACTTTGTTTGGGTTGGGGTCCCTTTCAGAGTTATTTACGTAATTTCTTATAATAAAGTAAGAGTGATCAAGATGCAGAAAAGGGAAGTTATTCATAAGCCTCCGCTGGGAGGGTCATACATTGACTGATCACACTAAAACTGTTACCTTCCAGACAGTGTAGCTTGTGCTGTCCAGAAAGATTCTGGGTTCTGAAGTCTTTCCCCCTTAGTGTTACAGATGTCAACAGGTATTTCTTTCACTGGCACCAACCTCCCCTTGGAACTTGGGGAAAAGTGGAGGACTGTCCCTATTTTCACAGGAAACAAGTAGGCCCCAGAGGCCAAATTATAATTCTTTTGACAGGAGAGTCCCAACCCCAGTTTTATTTCCAGAATGCTCCTCTGGATATAATGGCAGAAAGTAAATATAAACTCATTTATTCTTTATAATTATTATTGGCTTTGACTGAGTGAACAGAGATACATACAGACAGACAAAAGGGAAAGCAAGGACAGGGATATTCAGAATAGGCACAGAAATGCACAGGAGAGAAACACTTGGCCCCCCGGGGATCCATTAATCTTTCATTTGTTCCAAAACCCTGTTCAGTCCTTTACTGATTACTAGCTCAGGGTTGATGAAGTCAGTGGAATAAATGATGAAAAGTTGGGCTGCCAATGTGGACAGTGGAGATAAAAAGGCTCCTGGCCCTCTCATGTAACATAACTTTATTTTCCACTGGTGCACAAAGAATTTATATCCTCCATTTTTTCCCCTGTTCCTCCTTTTTACCGAACAAAAGAATCGAGGGCCCTAGTTTTCTATGCTCCTTTCTGGCCCCTCTCCACCCATTCTAGATGAAGAATCAAAGCAAACACCTTCAAATAAGAGTCTGCTCCTGTCAAGTTGGTAGTGGTGGTGTGAGAGGCCCTTGTGGTCAGGGGAGAGGCAGTAGAGAAGTGTCTTCAGCATACTAGACAGTATTGCATACAGTCAGCTGCAGTTTGTCCAAGAACCTTTATTGGAAAAATGTCCAAGGGGTGAGACCACCAGCAGCTGGAGGGGCTGCCCGTGAGAGGGGGAGCACCTGAGGCTCCATGGAAGACGTTGGAGTAGTGCAGTGCAGCGTCTGCCTCCAGACCCAGACAGTTCCTTTTATTTTCTGGGGGAGGGGGAGTACCCACAGAAATACTGCTCTCTGAGACCCGGAGGCAAGATGTGGGGGCAGCAGGGGATGCCAAGGGTCCTGATGTAGGTGAAATGGGGGCCCCATTTGGGACCTAATGGGATAGGGTTGAACAAGTGACCCTCCTCTGGACCTGGGGGGTGGAAGGATATATCCCATCTGACTCCCCAGGTCCAGGGGCTCAGAGCCTAACAGACCTACCTTCTGGCCCTGCTCACAGTGGAAAGAGGATGGATACCAGGCCTGAGATTGTGGGAGTGCCATTACCCTCTGGGAGACTGTGGGATCTTTCAGTCTTGGGCAGATCACCATCTTGGGCTCTCCCTGACCCCAGCCCCAGCCCCAGATTATTAGGGCATCCGTCTTCTGGTTCTGCTTCTTCACTCATACGTCAATAGTATTGATGGATGGTGACTTTTTCTGTGAAAGAAGATGGCCTGAGTCTCTAATTTCAGGAAAGTGATAGTTTCCTCCATCCCAAATTTCCATTCTCCCTCTTCTCCTGCCCCTCTGTGACCCTTCTCCCTTTCCCTTGATGCTTCTAGACACAAGCCCCACCCCCCACCTTCCTGCCCTCACTGGCCCCACATTACCTGTCTTGTCCCCACTGGCCTTCCCTGAGGACTCTGTTCCGGTCCCTTCCCCTTCTCCTTGGGGTTGTTGTTGGAGTCATTGTCCTTGATGATGTCATACTGACGGCAGAATAGCCCGATTACAGCTGAAACACAATCATACAATCTGAGCCTTGATCTTGACCTCCCCACTCATAGCCCTGAAGGGCAGTGAGATACCTGCTGTTTCTAGAAAATCAAAGAAGAAACTCTTTGAATTCCTGTTTCCCATGCACATTATATTCTTCATCATCCTCTCTGGGCTCCCAACAGCCTCCTTTTCCCTTTCTTCAAACTTTTCCTGCTTATCTCCTACAACTGAACATCTCCCCACACCATTGCTCTCACCCTGTTTTCTCCCGACAACCTTCACCAACTCCTGCCTTCACTCAGCCCCACTCAATCCACGGTCCCCCGTCCAGCTGCTTACTCACCAGCCCACATGAGCAACACCACCACAATGATGACCACCTCCCCCGTCTGCAGTGGTCGCTCTCCATCCAGACCCTCCACTGTGATGTCACCTGAGAAGGAAAAGAAGACAGACCCCAGGTTCTGGGGAGCAACTAGAGAGCTATGCCTGTGCAGACAGTTCAGGATGGAGATGCTGGGGACTAAAGCCAGTGTAGACCTGTCGCAGCACTGTTGCTGGTAGCCCCTCTCTGGGAAGCTGTTGGTGGACAGGTGGTTAGAGACCAAACAGCAGGAGGGCTGCAGGTCAGGTGCCCACTCATGCAGGCTGCAGCTGCTATGAACTGAGGCTGGGTAAAAGGAAGCTTTAAAGCCCTTCCCCCAAAACAATTCCTTACCAGCCTGTCTATACTCAGTCTCCTGCCAACCTGCTTTCCTTCCTTTCCTGGCAGTACAATGAATTATATCATCCTTCTACTCATCTAAGCTAGACTGCTGCTTGCTTTCAGGAAGTAAACAGGAGGCCAAAGACCAGGTAAACAGTCAGAGAATCCAAAGCTTTAGGGGTTGAGGAATAATCGAGACTCTCACCTGGGCTTGAGCTGTTGGAGGGTAGCCGGTCAGACCCCTTGAGAGTTCGGAAGTGCACCCGTGGCCCTGGGGGGCTTTCTCCCCGGAGGCCGATGCTCCTGACCTGCACTGTGTAGTCACTGTCTTCAGCCAGGCCCCAGAGAGCACAGGCCCGAGTCGTGGTGTTCACCTCTCGGATCACACGTTGCCCAGGGCCATTCTGTCGCTGCAGGGAGATGATGAGAGAGGAAGACAGCCTCACCCTGGTCCCAGGCCACAAGGCTTAGCCCAGGATTCTTGAACACCCAAGCACTCCAGAGGACTGGGGTGGAAAGGGTAGCTTGAGCCAGGGAACCCCAGCTCCCTGTCTCCCAGGGCAGGGAGAGGAGCTGGTGGGGGTGGGGGGCGGCTACCAGAGGGAATGTTCAGAGATCCAAGGACACAGGTTGGGGCAGCAGAAGGGTGATTCATACTTGCTGGGAAATGGAGTAGCCAATGACGATGTTGCCTTCTGGGACGTCCCAGGACACAGTGGCCGAGTTGGCTCTGAGGTGAGTGACTGTCACATTCACAGGAGACGGAGGCCGGTCTGCGGGGGCCAGTGTGTGAACAGGTTACCAGGGTCCACCCTCAGACTAGCTCTGGTGACTCCTCACCCGCTCCCCTTTTACTCACCTGCTCGCACAAAGCCCAGGTCACAACTGACCAGCAGAAGGACCGTGGGGCTTAGATATGGGGAGAGGGGCATTAGCGAAGCCATGGTCCCCACCGAGTCCGCTGGGAGGCACCGGGGCATCCGTTTGACATCCAGGCGGGGCTCCTGGAGGTGGCAGGAGTTGGGGGGGGGGTGGTCAAGGACTTGCCAGAAAGCACAAGCGGGCAGCCGCTCTCCCTGCTCCCCACAGCCCACAGCTGCCCCAGAACCCCCCTTTCCCCTTGCCTTGCCCACCCCCGCAGCCCTCAGTTCGCGCCTCTGCTCTGCCCACACCCACCTCCGCCGGTCCTCGCGGTGGGTCAGGCCTCGGGGGGCTGCTCGGTGCCCAGAGGGCGGCCCATCGCCGACTCCGTGGCGCTGTCCCTACCCCATCCCGGCGCGGGCCCGGCCAGGCGGGCAGCGCGGGACCGAGCTGCGGGCAGAGAGTGGAGGCGTAGCGGGTGCGGGCCGCGGGGCCCCGGAGCCCCCAGAGCTCGGACCGGCCGCTCAGTCTGTCCAGGAGCAGGGGGCGGTGCCCGCGCGGCCTGGCGGCTGGCCTGGGTCCCCGGGGCGCGAGGCAGTGCGGCTGCCCCCGCCGGCCCCTGCAGCGCGATGTGACCGTCCCGGCGCGCCAGCCGCCGCCTTCTGCAGAGCTGGCCTCGGTCGCTCAGCCGCAGCCCGGCCGGGACGTGCGGGCCCGCCCCGCCCCGCTGGGGTTCTCGCCGCCGTCATCACCGCCCCCCCAACCCGGTTCTTTCGGGGCTCCTCCCACGACCCTCTCATTGGCGGCCTCCAGGGCCCCCCATCCCTCCTGATCCCGGCTCCCGTCTGCTGAGCCCCCGCAGGGGGCTGGGGGGAGGGGACGTCCGGAGAGGCGCAGGTGCGAGGGTCTCGGGATCTGGGAGGCCCCTCCTCCCCAGATGGAATTAGCCAAGTTGGGAAGAGGAATTCCACCTCCGGTGCGCGAGGGGACAGAGTCATGGAGATAATAATTATTTTGACAGTCTCCTACTTGTAGACTGCGTCAGCTTTTAACTCTCTTCCCCATTCATGATCTGATATTCATTCCCTTCCTTCTCTCATTCATTCTTCCACTTATTAGGCAAATATTTATAGAGCTTTCTCTATGTGTCTGGCATGTTAATAGTTGGAGATACAGCGATTATTAAGGGTTCTGGGTTTATAGGGGAAATTTAAAGAGCGACAACCTGTCTCAGCTCTGTGACTTACTATGTGGCCTTAGGCAAATAGGTTAATCTAAGTTTCAGGTTTCCCACCTGTAAATCAGAGCATGCAAAACCTCACAGGGCTGCTGTGAGGATCAAATGACACAATATTGGGGAACGATCTTTAAAAATCTCATGACACTGTGTGAAGAGAGATTATTCTTAATTTGCACCAGTTTGTTAGTTACTTCATTTATTCAATAAACATGTAAATCCTTAAGTTATTTCACGCTTTGGTTGAGCATGAGGCCTGGAGTGAGAACCTGGGTGTGAGTCCCAGTTCTCTCAGCTGTGTAATCTTTAGCAACTAACTTAACCTCTCTGAGCTTCAGTTTCATCATCTGAAAAATGAGCATGTCAATATCACCTTTTTTTAAAATTGAATTATCAGTTCAGTTCAATTGCTGAGTCGTATCCTACTCTTTTCAACCCCATGGACTGCAGCACTCCAGGCTTCCCTGTCCATCACCAACTCCCAGAGCTTGCTGAAACTCACGTCCATCTAGCCGGTGATGCCATCCACCCATCTCATCCTCTGTCATCCCCTTCTCCACTGCCTTCAATCTTTCCCAGTAGCAGGGTCTTTTCCAATGAGTCAGTTCTTTGTATCTGGTGGCCAAAGTATTGGAGTTTCAGCTTCAACAGTTTTTCAATGAATATTCAGGACTGATTTCCTTTAGGATGGACTGGTTGGATCTCCTTGAAGTCCAAGGAACTCTCAAGAGTCTTCTCCAATACCACAGTTCAAAAGCATCAATTCTTTGGTGCTCAGCTTTCTTTGTAGTCCAACTCTCACGTCCATACATGACTACTGGAAAATCCATAGCTTTGACTGGATGGACCTTTGTTGGCAAAGTAATGTCTCTGCTTTTTATTATGCTGTCTAGGTTGGTCATAGCTTTTCTTTCAAAGAGCAAGTGTTTCTTGATTTCATAGCTGCAGTCACCATCTGCAGTGATTTTGGAGCCCCTAAAAATAAAGTCTGTCACTGTTTCCATTGTTTCCCCATCTATCTGCCATGAAGTGATGGGACCAGATGCCATGATCTTAGTTTTCTGAATGTTGAGTTTTAAGCCAACTTTTTCACTCTCCTCTTTCACCTTTGTCAAGAGGCTCATTAGTTCTTCGCTTTCTGCCATGAGGGTGGTGTTGTCTGCATATCTGAGGTTATTGATATTTCTCCCAGCAATCTTGATTCCAGCTTGTGCTTCATCCAGCCCAGCATTTCACATGATGTACTCTGCATATAATTTAAATAAGCAGGGTGACAATATACAGCCTTGACATATAATAAAATCATCATTTTTTAAAAATTGAATTATAAAAAAAAAATTGAATTATAGTTGACTTACAATGTGTTAGTTTCAGGTGTACAACAAAGTGATTCATATGTATATGTGCCAGTGTGCTCAGTCACTCAGTCCAGTCATATCTGACTCTTTGTGATCCTGTGGACTGTAGCCTGTCAGGCTCCTCTCTCCATGGAATTGTCCCAAGCAAGAATATTGGAGTGGGTTGCCAGGAGAAGGAAACGGCAACCCACTCCAGTACTCTTGCCTGGAAAATTCCATGGAGAGAGGAGCCTGACAGGCTACAGTCCATGGGGTCACAAAGAGTCGGACACGACTGAGCAACTTCACTGTGTGTATCACATTACTTTACTGTGTGTGTCACACTAATATATATTCCTTTCTAAGTTATCACAAGATATTGAATATAGTTCCCTGTGCTATATAGTAGATCTTTATTGTTTATCTATTTTATACACAGTAGTGTGTGTCTGTTAATCCCAAACTCCTAATTTGTCCCTCCCCTCCTTTATCGTTTGGTAACCATAAGTTTGTTTTCTATATCTGTGAGTCTTTCTCCATTTTGTAAGTTCATTTGTATCATTTTCTTTTTAGATTCCACATATAAGTGATATCTAATGATATCTGTCTTTGTCTGACTTCACTTACTTCACTTAGTAAGATAATCTCTAGATGCAAATGGAATTATTTCATTCTTTTTAATATCATCTTCTAATGTATCAAAGGAGATGCTTTATGTGAAAAGTACATTGTTCAGTGTAAATAAATGTTGGCTAAACTTGTATTTAGGGCAGATACTTTGGTTTCTAAGTCTCACTGCACTATTTCTATTTCTGTGGCCCTTTCCCCTGTAATATCCAGTTCAGTGTGTGCACCCCTGGGGCTCTGAAGCTTCTGTTGCCTTCTTTCTGAGAGGAGGGTGAAATGGTGTATGTGGGGCAGGGAGGACTGTGTGATCAGGGAAGACTGTGTGACCTGGTCTTCTGACCTTTGCTGACCCTGAGGACCCTGATCTCTGGCTTCCTGATGCATCCTAGTTCCAGAGCACTGATACCCAGGGATTATCTCTGCCCTGGGCCTGAGTATTGTCCTTCCAGACCCCAGGCCCTCCCAGAGAAGAGGCCATTGTCTGAAGGGCAAGAGTAATGAACCTTGGGTCTTCCTCTTCAGGAGCAAAGCAGAGGCTGGGGACTCTGGATGCCTCTAGAGAGGGACTTGGGGAGGTCCCTGGGGGTGACCAGAGGGCTGGGGGCCTAGTGATCAGGAAAGGATGCAGGCAGAGGTGTTCAGAGGGGGTGGTGCTCAGAGAGGCCAGGGTACTTGGGTTAATCATCACTGTGCCTCATTAACACTGTGTCTGATGAGATGGTCAGATGGCATCACCAACTCAATGGACCTGAGTTTGAGCAAGCTCTGGGAGTTGGTGATGGACAGGGAAGCCTGGCATGCTGCAGTCCACGCAGTCGCAAAGAGCTGGACTCCACTGAGTGACTGAACTGACTGTGCCTCAGGTAAGGCCCTGCCAACTGGAAGCACAGTCAGTGTGACACAAGGGGTTGTGTGGCTGAAAAGGCACACAAGACCGTGTGTCCACAGCATCAGACCATGCCAGGCACAAAACGGTTTCAATTTGTGATTGAGACCCTGGAGCCTGGCAAGTGGGAGGTGAGACACTTTCTCCATGTCGGCCTTCTGTGCTGATTCCTAGAATCCTGTCTGTTCTAGGCTTCCCTTCCCCCTGAGTTTCTGCTGTTCCTGCCCTCCTTCCTATCTTCCTTCCTGATTTTCTTTCATGGATAGGCCCAGAGTACCAACTGCAAGCTAAATGCTGTGTGTGTGTGTGTGTGTGTGTGTGTGTGTGTGTGTGTGTGTGAGTGTGTGTGTGCATGTGTGTATGTTTGTCTCAACACTGTGCCTGCAGCCACTCCCACCTCCAGTTCAGCAGGCGTGAATGAAGCTTTGGCTCCCTGCCCTTATCCTTGTCCCCGCTTCCCTCTCCTTGTCTGGGTATGAGGCAGCCCTGCCAATCACAGTGAAGTCAAATCATTGACCCAGGACATGAACAAAGCTGATGCTGAGCAAATTGTTCGATTGCTGGGGCAATGTGATGCTGAGATTTCCCAGGAGGAGGGGCAAGTCATGCCCACATACCAGGTGACCCAGACCCATCCTCTGGACACTGCAAATAAAGATGCCAACCCCAACCCCACCTCAGCCTCTGCCCTCTCAGGCCATGGTTCCTTATTTTTGAAACCCTGAGAGCCTCTCCACCCCCACCCCCAATCCATTGTCCTTTCCTTGGCTGCTGATGCCCACCTGTTGCCTCCAGTGACTCTACAATGAGTCAACTCTGACCACCATGGAACAAGTGGCTGAAAAAGTTCAGAAAGTGCTGAAAGTACCAGCTCTCCATCTCCTCCCTGCTTAAATCTGTGTTTCCCTCTACATTTCTCTTTTCTTGGTCTCTATGTTTCACTTTTATAGACTTTAGTCCTCCTTTCTTCCAGTCCTCCCTCTTGGATCCTTATTGTCATCTTATCAATCAATAGTAATTATAATAAATATTATTGCATACTACTTTATGATTGACCATGCACTTTCACATCCATTACCTTCACAAAAACCTGTGAAATGGGTGTTATTGTCTCCATTTTTTTTTTTTTTCAGATGGGAAAATGAAGACTTAAGATAATCATAGTGGTGCTGGTTTAGTCTCTAAGTCATGTCCAACTCTTTCGACCCCTTGGACTGTAGCTCACCAGGCTCCTCTGTCCGTAGGATTCTGTCCATAGGGTTTTCCAAGCAAGAATGCTGGAGTGGGTTGCCATTTCCTTCTCCAGGGGAATCTTCCCGACCCAGGGAGTGAACCCAAGTTTCCTGCACTGCAGGCAGATTCTTTACCAACTGAGCTACCAGGGAAGCCCATAGTAGCTTGCCCAAATATACACAACTAATAATTGCTGGATAATGCACTTCTATCTATCTACCTATCTAGGACAAAACTGCTTTCAGTCCTTTTTTGGATTAAGTAAGGGTTTGAATAAGTAGCTAAGCAAGAGTTTTGGGTTAAAATTAATTTTTTCAAATCCGAGGTTCTTTCTACTGCACTGCACTCTCCGTGTTCTGTTCACTTTTGTGATAACAGGAGAGTTCTCTTATCAACAAAGAAGAAAGCATACTTTTCCTAATGGGCTGGGGCCTGGAGACCTAGGCATTTTTCTTTTCTCAGGAGCCTGGGGTGGGGCGGGAGGCTGAGTGGTGCTGAGTGAAGGGGGCACCTCTGGCAGGATGGCATTCCTCATGTCCGTGAGTATTTCAGTCCCTGGTTTTGCTCTCTCTGCCTTCTTGGGGTGACCCTCAGGACCATAAAACTCATCATGGCTCAGCTCCCAGGCAGACCCCCTCCAGCTCTGACTCTATGGAGCCCCATTTCTTCCAAGCCCATCTGAGCCCCACCAGTCTATTGCCAGTGTCTCTATGGCCCACACACCCCTAGTCAGTCATCTCCAAGCAGTGTCTTTAAGTGTCAGATTCCAAGCAGTACTGGCTAAACACTAACCTAAGAGAATCATTATACAACCTCTCCTTTCCAGGTATTGAAAATCCAAGATAATTGTTCCTTCCTTGTCTTTACTACTTCATGTTCTCTCCCCCTTGGCAGGTCTCCTTTAACCAGCTGATGAAAGGTCTACCTTGTTGTTGGTGGTGACAGGTAAGCTAAGTTGGCCTATGACTACTGTGTTTGACCTGAATAACTTCTTTTAGAAATTGAATTTGAATGCTTTTAGGCGGAGATTGTGTCAGTTTGCTTTCCGCTTTGCATTCTTATGTTGCCTGACTAACCCTCATAGGTATTTCAAGTTTTTCAACCCTACCGAGTATTTATCATGGTGCTCAACAAATAGTAGGTGCTCCTCAGTGATAGTTTTCCCTTCATTTCCTCCTCTCAGAAGCAGCCTTAATAAACCATAGGCTTCTGCTTCCCAAGCAGTGCCACTGACCTTGCATGTGTCCTTTTAGGTCTGTGATGGCCTCTAGGGAGGGGACAGAAGATAGTGCCCTGGACAGGATTGAGGAACTGAAGAAGGTCTGTGTTTTCCATTGACACTCAGCCAGAGTCCTCTGTCCCTTCCTTCTCATGGGGACATCAAAGCCCCAGCATCCAGCCAAAGCCCATCCCCCACCTCTGCCACCCCTCCCCCACACAAATCCCTGCCCTGACATCCTCACAGTAGGTTTGTATCTGGAATCCTCTTGGTGGCCTCCCCTCCTAGGTGGCTGCTGGGAAGAAGAGGGTGATTGTCATTGGTGTTTTGGTGGGACTCTGTGAATATGAAAAAGGGTTATATGGATCAATTTTACAGGAATGCAGGCATAGGAGTGGAATAGCATGGAAGAGATGCTGACAAGATTTATGTAGATTTAGCTCGAAAACAGAAAGGATTTTTCGTAAGGAAGTTTGATTTTATGGTTAATTAGGATCCAGTTGTATGAATGTGGTTAAAGGGAAAGGGATCCTATCTTAGAATAACTGTGTACCAATCCATTTCACAACCAAAACAGAGAAGTCCAGGGGTCAGCCAACTATGTTGGTAGGTCAGTCCAACTGCTGCCTGTTTTTGTAAATAAAGTTTTATTGAAACAGCCATTTATGTTTACATATTGTCCATAGCCACTCTCATGCTTTAAAGACTGAGTTGTGCAACAGAGGTCATAGGGCCCAGAAAGCCTAAAAAATTTGCCTTCTGGCTCTTTACAGAAAAAGCTGACCCAGGATTAGTCCTTTGCTACTTAAAGTGTGGTCCTTACACCAGCAGCATCAGTATTACCTGGGGTTTGTTAGAAATGCAGAATATCAGTCCTCCCCACCTGGGATTTCCTGAGCCTGAATCAGCATTTTAACAAGATTCCCAGGTAGTTTGAGAAGCAGTGGGCTAGAGGACCCCGAGTTTCCTCTCAGCTCCACAGCTTTGACTCTGACTCAGCATTCACTCAGTAGAGCCTGGGCCCCAGCAAGGGCTGGATGTGAAATGAGGCATGTGAGGAGAGCAGGACACTGACCTCATGGAGCTTTCAGTTCAGTATTTTCAGACTTTCCTCCAGATTTTTCAGAGGAATTTGTTAAAAATATTAAGTCCAGGGCTTCCCTGGTAGCTCAGTGGTGAAGAATCGGCCTACCAATGCAGGAGACATGGGTTTGATCCCTGATCAGGGAGGATCCCATGTGCAGCGGAGAGGCTGGGCTTGTGCACCAAAAACTGTTGAGCCTGTGCTCTGAAGCCCGGGAGCCGCAGCTGCTGAACTCATGTGCTGCAATTACCGAGGCCTGCGAGCCCTGGAGCCTGTGCTCCCCAACGGGAGGAGCCACCATGGTAAGGGGCCTGCACACCACTAGAGAGTAGCCCCTGCTTGCTGCAGCTCGAGAAAAGCCCTCACAACAAAGACCCAGCACAGCCAAAAATAAATAAGTAAAATTTAAAAGAAAAAGAAAATTTAAAAAATGTAGGTCCAAGGCATTCCCTGGTGGTCCAGTGGTTAAGATTCAGTGCTTCCACTGCTGGGGGCCACAGTTCAATCCTTGGTTAGGGAACTAAGATTCTGCAAGCTACATAGTGCAGGCAAAAATAAAAATAATAAGACAAAAAAGTGTAGGTTCATGGGGTTCTCCCCTTCAAATTCAGATCCAGTAGATTTTAAATGGGCCCAGGAAATTGCATTTAAATAAGCATTTGGGGGTATTCTGATGCACATGGGCCCTGGGCAGCAGTAAAGTAACCCCCTTATTGTGCCCTCCTCCCTCTCTAGGCTCCCTTTGTGCAGGCCAGATGGACTACTGCGTGGATAACCCAGACGTCTTTTTTGCCAGTCCTGGTTGGTTTCAACCCATTGAGCATGGCCAGGTGAGCCTTCTGTAGTGAAAAGTCATGTCCAGAGCCCCGGAGGAGGTTAGGAGGGAACCTATGAAAATTACAGGATGACCCACTGGAAAAAAAAAATAATAATAAAAAAAAAAGAAAATTACAGGATGATCACAAAAGAGAGGGCAGGGCGAATATAGCCTTGTTCACCAAATCTCAGAATAAAAAAGTAAATAAAGGGTGTTTCTAGCTTAGAAAGCTTTTGGTTGGTTGGTTGGTTTGTTCTCTTATTTCAGAAAGGACTGAAGGCAGCTTACAAAGGATAGATAAAATATACAAAAGCATACATTGAAAGCAGAGGGAAGAGGCAAGAAAAACACAGGTCAGAGGACAGAATGAGTTCAGGAAAATGATCCCACAAAGACCAGTACTTTCATCTGCTATGGGCCCCAAGCCTCTTTTCAAAGAAGAAGTAGTGAGTGCTGACTGGCGTCCTACTCTCTCTCCTTTGCCTATTTTTCTTATTTTAGAGCCCTTTCTCCTTCATTCCACGAGCCCCTTTGGTCTCTCTCTGGCTACTCACATTCCCATCCTGTTTCCCTTTCCTGAGATCCCTGTGCCTCCAGATGACCTCCCTCTTATTCTCTGTCTAAATGGCCACTTTGATCTCAAGAAGGTCAGCATATTAAACCAATAATGCTAATTGTAATTCTGTGGATGCACTGCCTTGAGAGTATTAAAAAAAACGTAAGAAAGATTTTTGTAGGAGAGGTCTGATGTAGGCTTGAGGTAAGGTCCTGAAATATCCAAATTTTGGAAGCATCCTTGGAGATTCTGATGTACAGCCAGGCTGGGGAAACTCTGCTAAATAAACCATTGGAGTGGGCCTCTTGAAGAAGCCGAGGGTTTCCTGTCACTGGAGGTATTTCGGCAAAGGCTTGTTGATTACTCAACAGCTCCTTTGTGTATCTAGTGGTGGTCTTGGGGAGAGGGACAGCTGAATTCTTTCAGAGACTTTTTCAACTCTCAGATTCCAGGCATGTGGTGTAATTAATATGAAGGTATAAATGATCTCTTTTAATGGAGGACCTTCCTTTACCAAAAATGTTTCTGCTGCAGTGGATGCTAATTTCAGGCACTGTGACTAAGTGAAATGAAGGATTTCAAACAATGTAGGCGTGGAGATCTTCCAGTTGTTCCTTAAATCAGTGGCTCCCAAACTTGGCTGATCTTCAGCATCGTCTGGGAAGCTTTTTAAAAATACAGATTTGGGGGCTCCACTCCAGAACTTCTGAAGCAGATTCTCAGAGTGGGCATGGAACCCAGAAATGGGTAATTATTAAAAAAAAAAAAACAAAGCTCCCCAGGTGATTTTGATGACCAGCCAAGTCTGGGAATCTCAGTTTTCAACCACACAGTAAACACTGTCTCCTCTCTCTGCTTAGGTCTCCTCTGTCTGAGGTCTCTAGAAAGTTTCAGAAGTAGTTTGAGGACAAGTTATAGAAAACACTTTACCCAGTAGGTATGTAACATATAAAACTTGTTTGACCCAGAAGTAATGCAGATGAAAAACATATTAAAATAGTTCAAGAAGGGATGGAACTTTTGTAGGAATGCCATGATAAGAGGAAGTTAGGGAAGCCATAGACAGAAATAACTTTTTGAGCTCTTGCCATGGTGAGTAATTCCCAAATTATCCCCTTTCAAAGCCTGGAGAGCCAACTACAGAAGATCCCCATTCTTTGAGATTCCGTGGTTGCACCTGTTGCTCTCCTCATCCACACTTCGTCATGTTCCTGATTAACTTATTCAAGGGAGGTTCCCAACTGTTAGGTGCTACACTTCAGACCTTGTAGCTTGGTTCTCTCAGTAGGAACTTCAGCTAGTGAGGGGTTCACTATTTGGAGAATTTCCAGAATATATTTCCAGGAATGCGAAAAGCTTCTGACGGACCCTAAAACTGAATAGGTGGTGACTTTGACATTTGGTTGATAGGCATTCCCTTAGGTACCTGCAGAGGGTGTAGCTAGTGTGGTCATGGCAACGAGACCTGTTCAAGGACCAGGTCATGAGGAAGTTCTGGTCTCAGGCTGGAACTTTACGTTTGAGTGTCGGTTTTGCTCTGGGCTTCAATTGCTGAATGTTTTATTAACCCTCATCCTTGAGGTTCAGGGACACAGTGCTCCTATGGGCATCAAAGCACATCTCTCTAGGAAATTGTAGACCTCTGACCCCAATCCCAATGTGGTCTTTGATCTCAACTCCCATCTAAGGTCCTTCCTTTAGATTCTTACAGACAATCCCCCCTCTGTCTCTCTTTGGGCCCTAGAAATGATCCTATTGAAGACTAGAGTTCAACATTCTGACAAATTGTGGAGCAGATGCAGAAACTGCAAGAGCAACAGGAAGCTTTTGTGCTCAATCCTGCAATTGGGGTGAGATCTGCCACTGCCCCTACCCCTTGCCCCCAACTCAGGATGGTTTGCCATTGCGGGCCTCTGATTTTAGTTTCCGTTACATTTTGTCTGAATTCCTGGCATTGTGTGTCTACTGAAATGTTGTAAATCACATCCTATTTTCTCATTTTGTTTTTCATCTTAAGATGTGTTATTTCCATTGTGGCCCTGTCGCTTAAATCAGTAATTGTTAAATACCTAAATGGTCTAGGGGAAGTTTCTATTTAAAGACATTCTTTTGCATCTGTGTGTGTGTGTGTGTGTGTGTGTATGTCTGTGTGTGTTTTGCTAAGTTCCTTCAGTCATGTCCAACTCTTTGCAACCCCGTGGTTGTAGCCTGCCAGGTTCCTCTGTCTGTGGGTATTCTCCAGACAGAAATGTCAGACTGAGTGGCCATTTCCTTCTCCAGGGGATCTTACCATATAGAAAGTATCAAGTAGAGTGGTGAACTGCTTTATGTCTCTTTTATATGTTTAAATTTCAAATATGGGATTTTAAAAACAATGGGATGCAGTTTCACTCTTCTGCCTTTCTAAAAGTCTCCAAAATTGACTTGGGCTTTCTAAGCCTCCTGTGCTCCTGTTCCTTTTGTCTCTGGATTGTGACTGCATCTCACTAGCATCATCTTCTCTTCTTTTCACCTTACAAAGTATCTTAACCAAATCCCTGATCCTCTCTGCCAGGGATGGGCACATCAGTGACATTTCCTTGACCTTCCTTCTGCGAGATTGGAAGGCAGGAATTCCATATCACCCAAAAGTTCTGTATCTTTCATCTCCCAGGGACTCATCTCTCCTCCTCTCTGCAATTATTTACTTTTAATCTCCTATTCTCAAACACTGCTTTTTATCATTCTCTTTGCTGTCATCTCTTTATCTCTTTGGTGTGTCATGTTACATATCATGTTGTGGCTGCTTCATCGGTCTGTCCAAAGGACAGGAAATGTGGTTAGTAAATGCTAATGGTTAGTAAATGTGTGTTAGTAAATGTGGATTAGTAAACTGCTATTTAAAAAGGGGAGGATGTAGGAGGGAGAAAGTTCTTGGGAAAAAGAAAAACCCTCTTTGAAAACCCTTATCCCCAAGTAACGGAAGACCCATTATTCTGGCTTTGTCTCCAAAGTCCTGAATGTACCATAGAAATGACCAAAGGGGGGCTCTTTCTCTCTCTCTTCTCTTCTCTCAGTTAAACTCTCAACCCAGCATTCCTCATCACAGCACACTGGGGGCCACTAGTCCTACTAGTACCTGTGCAGTGGCCACTAACCAGAGCACATGTCCAAGAGCCACTGTAACCAGACTGCATGCACAGTGGTCACTAACTAATAAACTCTAGGACCCTCTTTCCATTCCCAGATTCTCTGGGGTGTCATCATCACTCCCCAACCTGAGGGCCTCAGTGACTCCTTCTGGATGAAAGGTTGAAATGCCACCAACATCCTTCTGGAAGCCCTGTTGCCAGCAGCCCACAAGACTGTGGACCATTGTAGCATCAGGACCATTGGACCATTGTAGATGGGGCATTGCAGCATTTCCAAGGTAGGGAGGATCTGGACCAGAGAGAGATCAGAGTTGGGCAGTTGGTGGGACAGTGCAGGTGGAGAATGGCAGATCCAGACCTGGAGACTGGGCTTAGCAGCAAGACTGAGGCCCTGCTGGTCCTTCCCTGAGAAGGGAGCTGACTGGGGACACTGGTGGTCCCATGACACAGTCAAGGCATCTGACTTGTTCCCAGTGGACCCTGAGTTCCTCATGTCCAGACCTGATCCCTTTGCCCACCTGAGACATCCAAAGCTAACATGGCTTCTGAGAGTCTTTGCTGTGGGGATGGTCCAGGCCATGTGGGGTAGAGGTGATATTGCTGTGTGCCTGGTCCGCTCCCCAGGGTCTCTTGCCTGGCTTCCACATGGTTCACTTACCTCCTTGTCAACTCTCTGATCCCATCCTCCTCTCAGCGCTCTGGATGCTCTCTCCCACTCTCTGCTCTTTAGTCTTCTTCCCACCAAAGCCCTTCCTGCCCCTCTTGAATGCAATCTGGCCCTTCTTTCTGCACCTCCACCAGGGACCAGCAGAACTTAGTTTCAAGGGAATTGTGCCGTCCCTTGAATTGGGTGGGAGGGACCTTGGTTTTCTGAAGGGTGCACTGGGCCTGCCCTGGGAGATGGTCACCTTTCTCCCAGATGACTTTTGGAAATCCTGCAGACATTTGAGCAGGCTTATCAAGTGACCTATGGTCAAAGCCCCAAGATTGCCACCCTGATGAAACAGGCCAGCACCAGGTGTGTAGATGTATATTTGGAGGGAGGAAGTGGCCTGGGCAGAGAATATTCTGAGAGCAGGGGAGAATCTATGGGATATGTTAATATGGGAAGGTCTGGGGATGGGGGCCTGTGTGTTGGAGGGTCAGGATAGGCTTTTGGTTCATTTATTCCTATGCTCTTCCATGTGTATTTTTCTCTGATCTCTGGACTTTTTTCACCGTGATCTCTCCTTTCACGTCCTGACCTCTGACCCACCCTCAGCCTGGCGAGAAAGGCCGAGTGTACCTGGTTGGCTGGCAGACCCTGGGCATCATTGCCATCATGGATGGAGTAGAGTGCATGCATGCCTTTGGTGCCGATGGGACTCTTGTCCAGACTTTCCTCCTGATT
This sequence comes from Cervus canadensis, assembly GCF_019320065.1. Taxonomy (NCBI): domain Eukaryota; kingdom Metazoa; phylum Chordata; class Mammalia; order Artiodactyla; family Cervidae; genus Cervus; species Cervus canadensis. The sequence goes on along the minus strand of NC_057390.1, from coordinate 68,446,492 downwards.
CTTCCTGATCCAAACCAATTGGTCTGCTATCCAAATTCTTTCCTACTCCAACCCATGGCGGGGCTCCTTATCCAGTTTTCATCCTGCTCTATCTAGGTAGGCATTCAGTCAAATGCTCCTTCTTTTTGAACCTTTACTCAGTCCTTGATCCCTTGCTTAGCTATGGCCTCCCATGTGTGTTACTCCACATCCTGCACCCTACTTGCCACTTTCCTCCCAGTCCCACTGACACCTTCCCAAGCCTAGAGCCTTCCTGTCCTATGAAGCCTCTCACTCCTCTCTCCCTGATTTCCGGGATGTCCATGGATTTCTCATTGCTGATCGCAGTGGCATGTTTAACCAGGAGGCTGAGCTTATCAACCAGGTGGAAAGATGATGGGATGTGGGGAAGTTGGGAAGATAACTAGTGTGCAGAGGGTGGGAGAAAAGAGGAAGTTAGAAACAGGGGAATACCATGGGATTCCTTTCTAGAGAAGGGGAAATGGGTTAAAGGTCGTGAGGCTTGGGGCAGCATGGGGACAGTGTGGGAAGCTCTTTATTCACCCCTCTAACCTGGCTCTAACGGAGAAGGCAATGGCACCCCACTCCAGTACTCTTGCCTGGAAAATCCCATGGACAGAGCAGCCTGGTAGGCTGCAGTCCATGAGGTCGCTAAGAGTCGGACACGACTGAGCAACTTCACTTTCACTTTTCACTTTCATGCGCTGGAGAAGGAAATGGCAACCCACTCCAGTGTTCTTGCCTGGAGAATCCCAGGGACGGGGCAGCCTGGTAGGCTGCTGTCTTTGGGGTCGCACAGAGTTGGACACGACTGAAGTGACTTAGCAGCAGTAGCAGCAACTTGGCTGTAGTCCAGAGCTCTTCCATCAGCTGCGTCATCTTGGACAAAACACTTTTTACTTCTTTGAGTCTTGGTTTTTTATTGTACATCCGTAGATAAAAGCTCTGGACTCAATGTCCTCTAAGGGCCTCTTTGGTCTCCAAGTCTGTGTGTCAGAGTTTTTCATGGGAGGCATTCTCTCCTCTTTTTCTGCTCCAGGGTCCCCATTTCTCCTTCTCCCAGGAAGACTTCCTGACTCCCATCCTGCCGTCCCTCACAGAAACTGACACTGTGCTCTTCATTTTCACCCTGGATGGTGAGAGGGAAGGTGGGAATGGTAGGGTGAGGGGCTGGAGGCAGCAGAGTGACTCAGAGGAACTATCATTTGTCCAGGTCTTAGGGTGCCTGCTCAGAGGTGGGGGCAGCAGTATGTATCCTGACTGGGCCCCAGGGGAGGAGGAAGAACTGCCAAAGAGCCAGCCCTTCCACTCTGATGGCCTCTCCCTCTCCTTAGACAACCTCACAGAGGTGCAGACACTGGTGCAGCAGGTGAAAGAGAAGACCTCCAACATCCAACGTCCAGGCCTTGGCACACAGCACCGTGGGGCAGTCCCTGTCAGTGGGGGGCCAGCCTTGAGGAGGGGACCCCGGGGAGCAGTGACAGCCAGGTCTTCCTGGAGATGCTGCTCCTGCTCCTCTCTCTCTCTCCAGATCCCTCTGAAGAAGCTCTTCCCCTCCATCATCAGCATCACATGGCCACTGCTTTTCTTCGAATATCAAGGGAACTTCATCCAGGTATGAGGGATGAGGAGGTAACGTCTACAGTGAGGGACACAGAAAAGGAGGGATCCCAGGAATTAGAAAACCCAGCGCTAGGACTTCCCTGGTGGTCCAGTGGCTAAGACTCTGCTCTTCTACTGCAGAGCACAGGTTCGATCCCTGGTTGAGGAATTAAGATCCCACATGCTGTGTAGGTGGTGCTAGTGGGAAAGAACCCGCCTGCCAATATAGGAGACGTAAGATATGTGGGTTTGACCTCTGGGTTAGGCAGATCCTCTGGGGAGGGACATGGAAATCCACTCCAGTATGCTTGCCTGGAGAATCCCATGGACAGGAGAGCCTGGTGGGCTACAGTTCATGGGGTTGCAGAGTCAGACATGACTGAGCCATTAACACTTATTACTTATGTTGTGTGGAATGGCCAAAAAAACCCCAAAAAACCAGAAGAACAAGGAAAACCCAGGGCTGGAGGGTAGAAAGGGTTGTTTGACTTCCACGAAGCCAGCTGGGCAAGTTCTTGTGTTACCAGGTCACTAATCAGAGTTTTCAAGTCAATGGGCTGCTGCACTCAGTTCTCTTGAGAAAAATGCAAAAATACAGGATGGGCCACCAGTCAGCTGACAGATACTCTTTTATCCTTTTTCACAGGTTAATTATCAATACCACAGTCATCTACACTATGCAGAAGCCTTTGAGGCATATTTTTTTTGCAAGTTGTCCTATGAGTTCACTGCAGATAACAGTACACTGATACAGTCCCTGCTCACTAATGAAATTATGATCAGTACAAGCACTGGTAATAACTGTAGAAATAGTAATCACTTTGGGTGCACTTTGCAGTTTAGGGTTTGGAGTGAGCACCAGGATGTCTGGATGCCACTTCAGCTCTGCTTTGCAGCCCAAAAGAAAAAGCAGTTTTACACATCTCTGGTCCTCAGTTTTCACACACAACATCCCTTATCCTCCAAAGGGCAGAACCAGGCTCCTGAAAAGTGGTGGTGTTGCTGGAGAGATGTGGTCTCATCCATTATTCAAACCACTTCCTCCAGGAAGCTTCCCAACTTGACCAGACAACAGCTGGCGTGCTCCTTACCTGCCCTCAGAACTCAAAGGAGGTCCCTCTCTGAGCAGGGAATCCACACCCCTTTCAAAGTGTATCTTTGTCTTTCCTTCTAAATGGTGTTCATTCATCATATCCCTATTTCTCTTGGCATGCTTTCCACATTCACTGTTGCTTTTGAGCTCTCACATCTCTCAGAAGTCTTTTCCAATTACACCCACCTTGTCTAGACCCCTTCCTTTTACGTTATATACTTCTTTACACTTATAGGTTCCATTGCATAGTCATAATACCTCATACACAGAGGCCTTTGCACTTTACAAAATATGTCATGTATGTTATCTCAGTTCTCTTAACAATCTCCTAAGGATTGTGTGTTTAATGTCTCCATTTCCCAAATGAGAAAGCTGAAATGAAGACATTAAGGGGTTGTAATCATGACTACACAACTAAGACAGGAATCAGGCTTTTTAAAAATCAATTACTATTATTTTTTGCTGCACTGGGTCTTCATTGCAGGTGGGTTTTCTCTAGTTGCGGCGAGTGGGGCCTACTCTTCATTGTGATATACAGCTTTCTCATTGCTGTGGCTTCTCTTGTTGTGTAGCACAGGATCTGGGCTTGTAGGCCTCGGTAGTTGCAGCGTGTGGGCTCTAGAGTGCAGGCTCAGTAGTCGTGGTGTGAGGGCTTAGAAGCTCCACAGCATGTGGAATCTTCCTGGACCAGGGATCGAACCTATGTCCCCTACATTGGCAGGTGGATTCTTATCCACTGCACCATCAGGGAAGTCCAAGAGTCAGGATTTGAACCCAGTTTGAATCCAGGTTTTGTGACTCTAAATCCGTGGTTTATTTCACCATATGGTATAAATTTCAACCATGTTCATGAGTTGTGTGAGATTCTTTTATTTATTCATTCAGCAAATAGTTTTAGAGTACCTGTCACATGTCAGGTACTATCCCAGGGATAGGGGATATAGTAGGGAATGACAATCTGTGATATTTTAAAGAACTGTATTTTTAAAGAATATTGTAACTATGGTAGCAATTTGTTTTTTTTATTGTCAAAACTTTCAGAAATACAGAAATCAAAGAGAAAAAAAAACATCCATAATCCATCTTCTTCCAGGAAAACCCCTCAGACAAATTTTAGAGAATATCCCTCTATTTTTTAGTGCATTTGTAAAATAGTTATATAAAAACAGTATCATACTCGGCATGCTGTTTTTAACTTGCTTCTCTTTATTTAAAATTATAAACACCTTTCTGTACTAATGTTATTTACCTCATAATTTCATTTATTTATTTATGACTGTGCTGGGTCTTGGTTCCTTTGAATGAGTTTTCTCAGTTGCGGCGAGTGGGGGCCACTCTTTGCTGTGGTGCATGAGCTTCTCACTCTGGTGGCCTCTCCTTTTGCGGAACACAGATTATAGAGCACAGGCTCAGTAGTTGTGGCCCACGGGCCCAGCTGCATCCATGGCATGTTGAATCTTCCTGGACCAGGGGTTGAACCTGTGTCCCCTGCATTGGCAGGTGAATTCTTATCCGCTGCACCACTAGGGAAGTCCCTACCTCATCATTTAAACTTTTATTTATTTACTTATTTAGTTATTTATGGCTGTGCTGGGTCTTCTTTGCTGTGTGCAGGCTTCTCATTGAGGTGGCTTCTCTCGTTGCAGAGCACCAGCTCTAGGGCACTCAGGCTTCAGTCGTTGTGGCATGTGGGCGCAGTAGTTTTGGCTCTGGGCTCTAGAGCACAGGCTCAGTAGTTATGGCCCACGGGCTTAGTTGCTCTGAGGGACATGGACTCTTCCTGGACCAGGGATCATACCCATGTCTGCTGCATTTGCAGGTGGATTTTTTACCACTGAGCCACCAGGGAAGCTCTCTGCTTCATCATTTTTAATGTCAGTATAGTATTCCTTGGAATGGGTGGACCATCATTTTTTTATTCTAACCCTAGTCATCAGATGTTATGGTTTCAACATTATGGCTTTTCTTAAAATGCTGCATAGAATATCCTTATACACACATTTGACACTCTCATTAGTATAAACCTCCAAAAGTGGAATCACTGGGTTAAAGTATGTCTAAAATTTTAAGGCTTTTTGATGCATACTGGTATCTCCAAAAAGGTTCGTAAATAGAGGGTAAAATTGGTTGTTCCCCCATACCCTTAAAATACTGGGTAGCATTGTTCTTTATAATCTTCAGTAATCAGCAAAGGAAAAAACAAAAGGCATTGAAGTGTGAATTTATATTTCATTACTTTGGAGATTGGCTGCTTAAAGATATCTGGTTGCCTTTGAATATATATATATATATATATTTTTTTTTTTACTGCACTCTGCAGCATGTGGGATTTTAGTTCCCATAACCAGGACTGAACCCACACCCCCCTGCATTAGAAGCAATTTTTATTGCTTCCTGAATATTTTTATCTTTTTGTATTGCTTCTTCATATCTTTTGGGCATATTCACCCATTCTTTTTTAGGGTATTTTTTTATTACTAATTTATAAGAGGGAGTATTTATAGCAAGGATGGTAGCCCTTTTTTCCCATTCTATATTTTCCCCTGGTTTATCATTTTTAATTTCTATGTTTCTGATGTAGAGACATTTTATTTACACTTTTTTTACATAGTCAGATCTATCAGTTTTTTTGTGTGTGTTTGTGTGGTTTTTGTCTTTTGCTTGATTCTGGTTTTTTATCTTTTACATGTACCGACATTGTTTAAAATAAAGAGGCTTCTTTTAAAGCTTATAAATCTTTAGTTGTAGAAATATTTTTGATGTAAAATCTGCCCACACTTTTATTTTGAAAACGTTCAAATCTGCAGAAAAATTGCAAGAATAGTACAATGAACCCCCATATGCTTTTCGCTAGATTACCAGTCATTAACATTTTGCCACATCTGCTTCATCTCTTTTTTCCCCTGAATCATTTGAAATGTAATTGGAGATATGATACTTGACACAAATTACTGTGTTCCCTAAGAACAAAGGGCATTTGTCTCCATAATTACCACATAATTATTGCTCGAGAAAATGACAATTAATACAACATGATTATCTCAATACAGACTATATTCAGATTCCCCCAATTATTCTTGTATTGTTTTTATCTTCCGGATCCAGGATCTGATCAAGAACAATGTGTTGCATTGCATTTCATTATGTTTCTTTAGTTTCCTTTAATCTGGCTGAGTCCCTCAGTCGTTTTTTATGTTTTTCATCAAAACAGTGATGTTTTAGAAGTCTAGACCAATTGTTTCCCAGTATGTGCCTCACTTTGGATTTGCCTGATTGTTTTTTCATTATATTCACCTTAAATTTGGGGGCAGGAATCCTGCATAAATGTGGCTGCTCCTTTATCAGTGTATCACATGGGGAGGTTCCTGATATCAGTTTGTCCCTTTGTTTGGTGGTGCTATGTTTGATCATTTGGTCAAGGTGGTATCTGTTAGGCTTCTTTTTATGTTATTCCTCAGCATCTTTCACCCATGATTTTAGCATCCACTGATGATTCTTCATTGAATCAATTATTACTATGACAGTTTTCAAATGGTGATTTTTCTATTTCTACCCTTCTGTCTACATTTATTGGTTGGCATTCTTCTGTGAAGAAGAATCTCTCTCCTCTCCCCATCTTATCTACATTTATTTAGTATTGATGTAAACTCATGAATTTTTGTTGCTCAGTGTGTTTTAATCTATTCCTGTTATTACTCATTTTAATGCTCAAAATGTGAGCTCATTCAAGCTGGCCCTTGTGTTCTTGTGACATATCTATCCACATTAGCATTTAGACACTCTACTGTGCTGCTTTTTGCAAAAAAAAATTTTTTTCCTGTTCTCTTATGCAACATACATACTCTTTTATGCCTTGCATTTTTGCTTAACAAGATATACTGAAAATCTCTCCAGTTTATAAATCTCTTCTTCATTATTTACATTTGTGTGTGTGTGTGTGTGTGTGTGTGTTTATGTACCCAGGGGAGAATAGTATAACTTACAGTTGACTCTCTGTATCCATGGTTTCTCCCTATCTACATGTTGTTATTAGTCACTCAGTCATGTCCGACTCTTTTGTGATCCTATGGACTGTAGCCCGCCAGACTCCTCTGTCCTATGGATTTGCCAAGCAAGAATACTGGAGTGGGTTGCCATTTCCTTCTCTGGGGGATCTTCTCGACCCAGGGATCAAACCCATATCTCCTGCATTAGCAGGCAGATTCTTTATCAGTGAGCCACCAGGAAAGCCCCTCTCCACATGTAGGAGCACAAGATGTAGGGGCACAAAAATGTTGGCCCAAGTTCACCTTATAATTTCCCTGATTCCAGCCGTGGAATCAATCATTTTCCAAGGAACCCTGATTGTTAGTAGAAACTGATATTTAGAGAGCTAGGTACTTGGTATGCTCACTGCTCCTGGCTTGTTTTGCCTCCAAGCCCTTTCAGTAGAAAGAAAAGGAAATATATAAAGACATATGTTTTCAAAGACACATATATATACATGTACTCTGCTCCAACATCATCAGTATATTTATGCATCTGTTCAGTCCTGCAGTGAATACCAGTTTTGGAACTACTACCCTCGTACCACTGTCATCAACAAACTTACCAAGAAGTGGTCAAGATTTTTGCAGTTCTTTTTGTCCTTTGGTCACATCCCACTCAAGATAGATAAAATGTTCAAAAGTCACTTGTAGTAATTTTTTTTCTTTGTGGTTATGTTATTAATGTGAGATACAGTTAGGTTCATTTGTTTTTATTTGTTTTCAATTTCAGATTTTTTTTCAGTGTTTGATCTAATTTTGTCTTTTGAATATGTAAAATGTGAAAGTAAAAGTCACTCAGTTGTGTCTGACTCTTTGTGACCACATGGATTATACAGTCCATGGAATTCTCCAGGCCAGGATACTGGAGTGAATAGCCTTTCCCTCTTCCAGGGGATCTTCCCAACCCAGGGATTGAGCCCAGGTCTCCTGCATTGCAGGCAGATTCTTTACCAGCTGAGCCACAAGGGAAATATAACATGATTTAAAAGTCAGAACTTAAAAAGTTGTCTTCTTTTCTATTCCTTCCCTCCCATTCCCACTCATCCCTGCAAGTAACAATTTCATTTGTGACTGATTTCTCCTCCTGTGTTTTTTTTTTTTTTTACCAAAAAAGTGTGCGTGTGCGTGTATGCTTTGCACTTCTTTCTTATACAGGAGGCAGCTTACTATATATACTCTTCTGTGCTTTTGTGAGGCATACTGAAAATAACTGCACTTTGGTTTATAGAACTCTTTTTTGAAAAGCATCTCTATTTTTATTTTTTAAAAGAAAGTGGTTTATTTATAAATTTATTTTTTAACTATTTTGGCCATGCTGTACGGCTTGTGGGATGTTAGTTCTCAGACCAGAGACTGAACCCGGGCCCTTAGCAGTGAAAAGCATGGAGTCCTAACTACTGGACTCCCAGGGAAGTTCCTATAGAACTCCTCCTCATTATTTTTCACATTCAGGTGTGCTCTACATGTGCAAGGTTATTTGGGTAGTCTCTTCTGCAGGGCACTTGAACTGTGTGTTTATGTATATACATGCTGCTGCTGCTAGGTTGCTTTAGTCCTGTCCGACTCTTTGCTACCCTATGGACTGTAGCCTGCCAGGCTCCTCTGTCCATGGGATTCTCCAGGCAAGAATACTGGAGTGGGTTGCTATGCTCTCCTCCAGGGGATTTCCCCACCCAGGAAGTCTCTTTTGTCTCCTGCATTGGCAGACAGGTTCTTTACCACTAGTGCCACCTGGGAAGCTCTGTAAATATATGAAATACACTCATTTTCTAATGATTTGGTGGTCTTGATGATCCTTTGATTGTGAATTCTTTATAAATTAGAGATATTAGTCCTTTACTTCTGATATACAGTTAACAATTGAACAAGGCAGTGGTTAGGGGCACTGACCCTCTGTACAGTGGAAAATGGTATAACTTATAGTCGACTCTGTGTATCCATGATTTCTCCTTATCCACATTCCTGGGATAGGAACATTGTAGTACTGTGTATTTACCATTGAAACAATCCATGTATAAGCGGCCCCTCGCAGTTCAAACCCATGTTGTTCAAGGGACTCTATATATTATATTTTCTATGAGTTTTAACAATACAAAAGTCTTTGCTTTAATATTTCTGGGGTAAAACTTATCAGTCTATCTTTTATTGAATCTGTATCTTGAGGAACAGAAAGCACCCCTCACCTTACCCCCACCCCCAGACTGGAAAGGAACTCCATCTGTGTTTTCTTTTAGTACGTGTTTTCTTCTAGTAAAAATGGTCTTTCTCTTGCTCTCTTTTATCAAAACCATTTTTTAAGTGGAAGTCTGTTTATTTTACAATGTTCTGTTAGTTTTGGGTATACAACAAAGTGATTAAATTATATAGTATATATAATTCTTTTTCAGATTCTTTTCCATTATAGATCATTATAAGATATTAAATGTAGTTTCCTGTGCTATACAGTAAGTCCCTGTTGCTTATCTGCTTTATATATAGACATGCTTAAATGTTAATCCCAAACTATCATTAGGAGTTTATTCTTATGTATAGGGTGAGGTATGGACTCAATTTTATATTTTTCTGAATGACTATCCAATTGTCCCAGTATATATTTTTAAAGTTAATCTTTTCCTAAGTGGTTTGAGATGCTACCTGTATCAAACACTCAGTTCCCAGGTGCAGTGGTTTATTTCTGGAAATTTGTGTCTGTCTATCGATGTGCTGATATCATACTGTTTAAATATAGATACTTATGGTATATTTAATGTCTGATAAGGGCTAGTCCTTTCTTCAATACTCTTCTGTATAACTACTGCCCTTTTTCCACATGAACTTAATTTTTTATAAGATTTATTTATCTTTATTATTTTTTGGCTATGGTGGGTCTTTGTTGCTACATGCAGGCTTTCCCTAGTTGCGGTGAGCTGGGGCTACTCTTTGTTGCAGTGCACAGGCTTCTCATTAATGGTGGTTTCTCTTGTTGCAGAGCATGGGCTCTAGGGCGGAGGCTTAGTAGTTGTGGCACATGGACTTAGCTGATCTGAAGTATGTGGGATCTTCCTGGACCAGGGATCGAACTAGCATCCCTTGCATTGCAAGGCAGATTCTTAACCACTGGACCTACAGGGAAGCCCTCCACATGAACTTTAAAATGAACCTGCCTAGGTTCAAATATGTAAAACTTAAAGTATTTTTATGTTTATTTGTGTGTGCTCAGTCCTGTCAGACTTTTTGTGACCCCATGGACTGTAGCCCACCGTGCTCCTCTGTCCATGGAATTTCCCAGGCAAGAATACTAGAGTAGGTTGTCATTTCCTATTCCAAATGGTTAGTGATATAACTCAGATTTGATTGATATCTCCCCAGCTGCATAGTCTGACATGTAGCCGATAGCATCAGTACTGCATACTGGCCAGCTTTATTCTGATTGGTCAGATTTCTTTTCTTAAACTCAAGAGTGTTTGTTGATCACTTGTTAAGTATTTTCAATATAGACCTTGCCAGGGGTTTGTGTGACCAGCTATTTATAGAGTTGCAGAATAAGGAGGTAGTAGTAGTAGTAGTAGCCTGTTTCCTCAGCCTGGTTAGAACCAAGTACCTAATCCCCTCAGTTCCTTTACTGGACTCCTGGTACCCTCAAAGATGTTATAAATGCAAGATATGAGGACCAGGAACAGGTGATAATTAACACAGTCCCATGTATTTGTACAACTTTTCAATTTTCATTGTGATTTCATATCCAGGAAATGATCGTGGCTCATCACTAAATCAGAAGACCTGGATTTAGGTCCTGATTCTATGTTTCACTATTAAGTTATTTTACTTCTGACTTCTAGTTTCCATATATGTAGAAATGGGTATAGAAAAAAATCTATTTCATAGGATTGTTTTAAGAATTGAATTAATTATTCAATAAACATCACAGTAACCATGGTATTGATCAGTAACGATGTATTAGCCATTACCAAAGCAAATTTTGTCTGCACTTTTGATCCTTGGATTCCTGTCTTATAATAGGGCCCTGTTTATTCTGCTGCTCTACTGATCCCTCATTTTTCATATTCCCATATAGCTGCCCTATTTAGAAGTTCCATCATGAGCTAAGCACCAAGTGGGTGCTGAATGCAATGAGTACAGGGGGTGCATGTGCTTTTCGGGCAGATCCTCCAAAACCACATGTTGGACCTCCTCATTCATAACTTCAAGCTCTTCTGGTGAGCCCTGGCCATACTGCAGGTAGGATGTGATGGGGTGGGGCTGGGTGGGGCAGGGTGGGGCCTGGCCCCAGTGCCTAGGCTGCCATAGGAAGCATGTTTCAGAAGTATGGAGATGTGTAGATGTGAGGGCTGACTTTTCTTCTGTGCCTCTCCTCCTCTTCCTATCAAGTCCATCATCCTCTCTAAGAAGTCTACGTGCACACATGGATGCGTGTTTGTGAAATTATAACTATTAGGCAAGAGTCCCAAGGTAGCTAGATCCAGATACGCAAAATGATGTGCTCTAGAACTGTCAGCCCTTAGCTTGTTTTCCTCTGGGTCACTCTTACTCTTAGGCAGGTGTTCTCCACTAGGTGGCAAACTGGCCACCAGCAGTGCCAGCCTAACATCCTACCCGTCCAGCAACCCTGGTGGAAGGAGTGTTTATCTGTCCCCGTGATTCCTGCAAATACCCGGGGGAGGGTTCTCATTGACTTGTCTTGGCTCACATGCCTATCCCTTAGCCAATCACTGTTCTTTAGGGGAAAGCAGCCCTCTGCCCAGGCCTGGGTCATGTGTTCCAATGGAGGAAGGGGCAGGAAGTGAGCATCAATCAAACATAGGTCACACATGTCTATGAGAATGGGGGAACAATAATTCCCCAGAGGAAAATCAAGGTGCTGATGCCAGGAGGAGGAGAAACGGATGCTGAGCAGATAGCACAACAGATGGTCCTGAAAGTAGGGTTGCTAGATATAGCAAAGAAAAGTACAGGACACTGGTTAAATTTGAATTTCAGATAAATAAAGAATAATTTTTAGTGTAAGTATATTCCATGCAATATTTGAGACATACTTACACTCTCTCTCTCTCTCTCTCCCTATACACACACACACACACACACACACATATATATTTATTACCCATCTGAAATTCCAACATTTTAATTTTCTAAATCTGGTAACTCTACATGAAAGGAATCAATCAACGGTCATTTAGTGAGCAACCACCAGGGCCCCAAAACAACTTTTTAAAACGAGTAAAGCCAACCAGTCAACTGGGAAAAAAAAAATCCTTCATGCTTTTCTTGTTTCCAAAGTTGGGGCAGGTCAGGGGAGCCAGAGTATATATGATCCAATCCTTGCCACCCCAGTATCGCCCAGCTAATGGAGGAGAGACAAAGCCAGTACTTGAAACAGAGAACAATTAAGTGTCAAATTGCATGATCCTTACTGAAGTCCAATAGAATGTCAGAGAATGTAGGATCTAGGCACTATAGCAAGGCAGAAGGCTTCACAGAAGAAGCGATGTTTGAGCTAGGCCTACAGGTTATAGCTCGGGAGAGGTGAAAGGCAGAAGGGCATTCTTGTGAGAAGAAACATTAGCCAAGGCCCAGAATGGGGATTAGGCATGATATGTAGGAGAAACAATCTGGAGTCATTTTCACAGAGTGGTGGTGAGGGGTGATGCGGGAGCAGGAAGGTGATCAATTGTGGAAGACTAAAAACCAGACAGGAATTTAGACTTGCCAAATGTAGCTAGATCTGGGCTGTCCAAGATGGCAGCCACTGGTCATACATGACTACTGGAGCCCTGAATTGAACTGAACTCTACATTTTGTTTAAAAAGTGAAACAGTATAATTTTTTTCATGAAATACAACTTTATTCTTTTGGTAGGACTATATTTCACTTTTGCATTGAAATTTAGCACCTGAACTGAAATGTGCTGTGATTGTAAAATGAAAACTGGATTTCAAAGACATGGTACAAAAATATTATAAAATACCTCACTCATAGTTAATTTTTAATACTGTTTACATGTTGAAATTATATTTTGGATATATTGGACGAAATAAAATGACCAAAATTGATTTCACCTGTTCCTTTTTTAATGCAGTACTAGAAAATTTTAAATTACATATGTGACTCACATTTTATTTCTATTGAACAGAACTGAACTACATAGAGAGGAGAAGGGTGGTGAAAAAAAATAGAAGCAAAGTTTGCAGATGAACAGTCCTGCAGCAGCATAAAAGATGGAGTGGTTTGGGAGGAAACCAGAGGGAATGAGTTCAGTTTAAGATGATCAGCCTCTGGGGTTGGTGGGACATGGCCAAAAATGTGCTCAATTTGCTATTAATTCTCCAGTTTAACCCAGCCAATCAAGACCCACCACCAATGCTTTTAGCCCAATTTTCCTTTATATCTGGGGATTTGAGTTTGGGATTGCTTACAGGGATGAATACTCTATGACTGGTCTTCGAGGTCCCATCCTCCCCATCTCCTGATTGCTTTTCCTTCCTTGGCCCCATTTTCAGCTCCCCTGGCGTTCTAGCCCAACATTGACCTTCCTGCTTCTTCCACAGCGGTTCTCCAGACAGCCCAAGCATGATGGTTCAAGAGCCTCCTTTAGGTGATCCACTTCCCTCAGCCACTGTTGGATGATATGCGGGAAGCTCCCATCTTCCATGTCCAGGTTGCACACGAGAAGGAACATGTAACTCGTCAACTGCTAGTCATTTAGCAAACACCAGTGGCAACCCACTCCAGTATTCTTGCCTGGAGAATCCCATGGGCAGAGGAATCTGGCAGGCTACAGTCCATGGGGTCGCAAAGAGCTGGACATGACTGAGTGACTTCACTTTCATTTCTCTGAGTACTTATGGTGTGTCAGGAACTTGACTTGGCACTGAATTTACAAAGCTCAGTGACACTCTGCCAGGAGTTCCCTGCTCATGGAGGCAACATGGGTTGTGACAAGTATCACAGAAGTGTGAAACAGGTACTATAGGAGTGCAGAAAAGGAGTCTTCAGTTTTGCTTGGAGGGGAGTTAGGAAAGAGAGGGAGAAGGGGTCTTTGAACTGGGTCATGAACCAGGCCTGGATTAATAGGAGTTTTCTGGATCAGGATGAAGGCTTCTCTCTGCTCTTGACCCACCTCATTCTAATTTCTAGTCTTTGGAAACTCCCTTCTATTCTTTCATCCAACCTGGTAGCTTCTGACTCCCACACTGAATACGCAAGCTCCTCCAGGGTTCTTCCTCAGATGACCTTGTCTTCCCAGGCTTCAGTTCTCCCTGCCTCTTCCCTATGGGTGATCCCCATAGCCTTGCTGAGCCTCCTCTTCCAGTGCTCCAGTGCTCCATCCCCGAGGCCTAGGCACATGTGGCTGCAGCTCCGTCTGTGGGGCTGTCAGGAGCGCCCTCTCTGGGCCAAGTCGGAAGCGCAAGGCAGACCCGCTGGAGAGCCTAAAACCTGCCCTGCCGTGAATTGGTGTTTCTGGGCGTGTGGAGGGGGCACAGCCCAGCCCAGCCCAGCCCAACCCAGCCCACCCCTTGGAGACTTGCTGGGCCAGCAGCAAGTGTGGTGGGAGGAGAGGCCCATTCTTCAGGAACACCAGCTGTCCAGGGTGGGGAGATGGTTTCTCTCCTTTGGGGAGAGCTTGTTCTGGAGCCAGTGGTCTCCACTTCCCCTGGCATATTCTGATTTCAGAAGTAAAACTAAATGTCTTCTTCTGAAAAGTTAACTTTCCACTCTCAGTTGATCAGAGTCAATAGATCAGAGGGGAACAGGAAGAATGGCATGTGTTGGTCCCAATAACAGGCTTGTTTCTGTTCTTCTCCACCTACCTCCCAATTCCATTTTCAGTGGCCACTGACCCAGATCTTATTCCAGCTTCTTTATATCCCCCCATCTCCAGCATGTAGGTACAAAAGTGCGCGTATGCACACACACACACACATATATTTCACTCCCACACAGGATCACACAAGGAAGGAGCAGTAGGAACTTAGATAAATCCAAGGTAAGAGAGAGGAAACTGTGTCCCCAACAGAGGACATCCAGAAAATAATCCCAGTTAGGCATGACAGGATCCTCATCACTAGAATGAATCCTACATCCACACATTTTAGCATGAAGTGAGCATTGCATCTCCTAGCCAGTGTTTGCAAAGGAATGTAGGAAACTCTGACAGTGCTGAACACCTTTCGATGGTGGACCCAACACACACTAGAAACCCCAGTACATTTTAGACCTCAACTATCACCTGTTTTGACAAACCAGAGGCACCCTGGCCCATCCCAGACCCCTGCCAGATCTTCAGTGCCTATGAGGTATGATCCCTGTAATAGAGAGCTGGCTCCCCCTTGTGGCCAGAGAGTACCTTGGTGCTAGATACCCAGGAACTCTCAGGGGACAAAACTTCTCTGAAGCTCACTTGAAACTTTTGGCACAAGGGTGAATGCTAAGGAGCCAAATAGATTTCAGTTTTATGAGAATAGAGTATTCAACCCCTTAAAGACAGCCATAAGGGCCTGCTCTATACCTGTGGGCCTCCAGCCTCTATTTGAACTCCTTTTCTTGCTCTACATTTATGTGGCTACCTCAGGTCTCTAACCAATGTCCCCTTCCTCAACATCATTTCTATAGGGCCTTCTGATGGTCATCCATTTGGTTTTTATCCTCCACAAACACCTCTTCCTAACCCTACAAGTCAAGATGGGTAAAGTCAGGAAAAGGCCCTGCAAAGGCTTTCAGTTTCTCTTTACCCACAGATTTCCCATGCTGGGTAAATACTTCTCTCCTCTTGGCCTCATGAGCAGGGTCAGGTCAGAGACGATACCCAGCTTTCCAGGACTGGAGGAGGCAAAGCCAACATGTGCAGTAGGTCTCCTCCCACATGTGGAATGGATAGAGTGCAGGGTCAGATTTCCCCAAGGCTGAATGCAGGACTACTCTGGAAGTCCAGAAAGTTTTCCTCTTTGTGTTTTTAGTTTACTTGCCAAGTACTTGGATGGTGCAAAGACAGCAAGTGAATTCATTACATGTGCAGTTGCATGTGACACGTGTTATGAACAAGGTGACCACAACTCACCTTGGGAAACTTTAGTGGCTTGGCTATGCTCTGGCATTGTAGAGCAGACAAAGATGACTAAGATCTGATCCCTACCCTGTAGGAACTCACAAGCATATATGAGCAATTCCAGTATAGGGCAGAGATCACTGAAGTGGATTAGAATACCGGGCTAGGTACAGAGAACTGCCGGAATTATTCTGAGGAGATTACAGAGTAGGGCAAGAGTCAGGGACAATTTTGAAAGAAGATTGGGGTGGGGTGAGGGAACATTCAGAGAAAACCTAGGAATGTCTGGAAACTTGCATGGGTGTGTGGATCCAGCATCAGAGAGTCAGGTCATTGCCAGTGGAACCTGAGTTCTAGGAAGAGCTAAAGAGATTCAAAGATCTTTCTTAGAACTATCCAGAAACAAAAGATAAGATGATAATTTTTACCACTGTATTTAGAAAAAGCAAATATCTGAGGTCATGAACAGCTGGAGAGTAATCTATAATAACACAAGGCAGTGATCTATCCTGAAATGACTAAAAAAGTCTATCCCAGAAGACTGGGTTGGATTGTGGAAGATGATGGAAACAATTTCCTGCTACATCCATTTGCTAGATCAAAAGTAAGAGGTGAAGAGGCAAAATATATCTGGACATTGCATATACTTCATATTTAATATATTTAAAAATAGAACTCATGCTTAACATATTTTAAGTCAACTATACCTCAATAAAACTAAATTTTTAAAAAAGAAACAAGAATGTAAACTATCAAAAAATAAAGTCCATCACAAGGCCAGAAGAGGTAAGGGGGACATGACAAGTTAATACAATATAATGCCTTGGTTGTACCCTGGGCAGAAAAGGGCCATTAGTGGAAAAACTGATGAAATTCAAATGATGTTTGGAGTTTAGTTTATAGTGAAGGTACCAAATCACATAGATTTTTTTAATGTACCAAAGTTCGATGAGATGTTAACATTCAATGAAACAGGATAAATGCCATATAAGAACTCACTGTGCTATCTTTGCAACTTTTCTGTAAATTTAAAATTTCCAAAATAAAGTGTTTTTTCTTTTAAGGTCAAATTTATTGTCATAAAATTATTTGTAATATATTATTATTCTTTTCTGTGTTGTTTATATGTTTTAAATATAGCAGGGGGTGTATACATGTCAATCCCAAACTCCCACTCCATCCCTCCTGTTCTCCCTCCCCCAGAAACCACAAGTCTGTTCTCTATATCTGTAAGTCTGTTTCTGTTTCATAGAAAGTCCATTTGTATCATATTTTATTAATAGATGCCACATATAAATGAAGTAACAAGTAACATATTCAGATTTTGGTTTATTTTATATTCAATATTACAACACGGGATATAGAAATGTTGAAAGTAAAAGAGTGGATGAAAATATACCATGCAAATATCAACCAAAATAAAATTACTATAGCAATATTATTACCAGACTCAATAACTTAAGGCAAAAAGCATTACTAGAAGTAGAGGGTCTTCATAGTGGTAAAATAATTCACCATGAATAAGTTACAATTTTAAATAACAATTAAAAAATATTTAAAGCAAAAACTATAGTACTCAAAAAAAGTACAGTACTCCAAAAAAGTACAGTACAACAGAGGATGAGATGGTTGGATGGCATCACCAACTCAATGGACGAGTTTGAGCAAGCTCCAGGAGTTGGTGATGGACAGGGAAACCTGGTGTGCTGCAGTCCATGGGGCCACAAAGAGTCAAACATGACTGAGCGACTGAACTGAACAGTACTCAAAGGAAAAATAGATTCACAGTCAAAACGAGAAATCGCACACATTTGTCTCAGTTGTTATTCACTCACTAAGTCGTGTCTGACCCTTTGCGACCCCATAGACTATAGCCCGCCAGGCTCCTCTGTCCATGAGATTTCCCAGGCAAGAATACTAGAGTGGGTTGCCATTCCCTTCTCCAGGGGATCTTGATGACCCAGAGACTAAACCCATGTCTCCTGCATTGGCGGGGTGATTTTTACCCCTAAGCCACGAGGGAAGCCCCTTGTTTCAGTAGGTGGTGGAAAATAGCAGCCAAAAGTTTAGGAATAATATGGATTTGAACATTAAGATTAGCAGAACTGACCAAATGGACATAGAGGGACACTGTCCTCACCACCTCCCACCCCCCACCTTGTCCCATATGCAGAAGAGGAAGCTCTAAAGAGACACTATTTTTAACACTTGAAGAATATATCTTATCTTTCAGCACACATAGAATTTTTAAAATTGACCATAAACTGGGAATAAAGTCTTAAAACATTTCAAAGGATTGCAATTAAAGTGCATATTCTGACCACAATGAGACTGTTAGATAACCAGAAAATTCCCCTTTGTTTAGAAATGTTTAAATGAACTACTAAATAGTCCATGGATGAAATAAGAAATCATGATGGAAATTAGAAAATAGTTAGAACAGGATGATAATAAAAATTCTATATATCATAACTTGTGGCATGAAGCTAAAGTAGTAAGTAGGAGGAAATTTATATCTTCAAATGCACAATTAGAGAAAAGGGGCTAAAAGTGAATGATCGAGTCATTTATCTTAAGAAGCAAGTTAGAAAAAAAAATCCAGCAAAATAAATTCAAGGAACAAAGAAGTAATTATGTCAGTTATATCTTAATAAGGCTGGGGGGGTGGCAGAAAGTAGAAGTAAGGAAATAATAATGACAAAAGCACAAAATACTGAAATAGAATACAAACATTCAGAAGAGTTGGTTCTTTGAAGAGATTACTTGACAAATTTCTAGCAAGATAGATACAGGAAAAGGAAGAGGGGGAGAGATAGGAGGTACAAATAACCAATATCAGAAACACAAAAGAAACAGTACTATATTTGAATAGCTGTATGTCAATACATTTGAAAGAGTAAATTAAATAGAAAAATCGCTAGAAAATACAGCTATGGTTTTTCCAGTAGTCATGTATGGATGTGAAAGTTGGACTATAAAGAAAGTTGAGCGCCAGATAATTGATGCTTCTGAACTGTGGTGTTGGAGAAGACTCTTGAGAGCCCCTTGGACTACAAGGAGATCCAACCTGTCAGTCCTAAAGAAAATCAGTCCTGAATATTCACTGGAAGGACTGATGCTGAAGCTGAAACTCCAATACTTTGGTCACCTGATGTGAAGAACTGACTCAATGGAAAAGAGCTTGATGCTGGGAAAGACTGAAGGCGGGAAGAGAAGGGGATGACAGAGGATGAGATGATTGGATGGCATCACCAACACATGGACATGAGTTTGAGTAGGTTCTGGGAGTTGGTGATGGACAGGGAAGCCTGGCATGCTGAAGTCCATGGGGTCGCAAAGAGTCGGACACAACTGGGCAACTGAACTGAACTGAACAGCTCTCCAAAGCTCAGTCAAAAAAAAAAAAATCCCCAAACAAATTCTCAGTTGTATTATAACCTTCAAATAAATTGAATCTGTGGTCAAAAATCCTCACCCACAGAAAACTCCAGGCTTGTATGGCTTTGCTGCCTAGTTGTACAATCACTGAAGTATCAAATAGTTCCATCTCATACAAACTCTTTCAGAGTGTAAAGAAAAAGGAAACATTTCCTAACTCATAAGTCTAGCATAACCTTGATATCAAAAGCCTGACAAAGACAGAACAAGAGAAGAAAATCACAGGCTGGCCTCATCCTTGTAAACAGGTCACAAAAATCCTAAACAAATTCAATTGGAATGTAGCAGTACATTTAATGACAATTCTCAATTTACTTAAGAAGACGTGTTTACAAATTAGTAATTATTAGTAATCAGAAAAATTTAAGTTATAACCACTATGAAATATCATTACCATATATACCTAAATGGCCAAAACTAAACAGTCTGACAGTTACAAAGAGTCAGACACGACTGAGCAACTGAACTGAGCTGAAACAGCCTGACTGACAATCCCATGGACAGAAAGCCTGGTGGGCTACAGTCCACAGTATCGCAAAGAGATGAACATGATTGAGCAGGAGACAAAACAAAACAAAAACAGCCTGACAATACCACATGTTGTCATGAAAAAGAAAGCAAGAAGAACTGCCACTCACCACTGGTGGAATTATTAATTTATATAACCACTTAGGAAAGACAGTTTGGCACTGTCTTCAAGGTTGAGTTATACCTACACTATAACCTAGCAATATCATTCCTAGATCGATACTTTGATCAGAGATCCTCAAAGTATAGTTCTTGGACCAACATCATCAATATCACCTGGAAACTTATTAGAAATGCCAAATTCCTGGGTTCCAGTCCAACTTAATCAGCAATCAGCATCCTGCAATCTGTGGTTTAACAAGCCCTCCAGATGACTCTGATACATGTTAAACCACTGCCATAGAGAAATAGAAATATATGTTCACTAAGACACATGGACCAGAGAAGGCAATGGCAACCACTCCAGTACTCTTGCCTGGAAAATCCCATGGACAGAGGAGCCTGGTAGGCTGCAGTCCATGGGGTCCCTAAGAGTTGGACATGACTGAGCAACTTCACTTTCATTTTTCACTTTCATGCATTGGAGAAGGAAATGGCAACCCACTCCAGTGTTCTTGCCTGGAAAATCCCAGGGACGGGGGAGCCTGGTGGGCTGCCGTCTATGGGGTCGCACAGAGTTGGACATGATTGAAGCGATTTAGCAGCAGCAGCAGCAAGACACATGGACAAGGATGTTTTTAATAGCATTGTTGATAATGGCCAAAATGGAAAACAAGCCAAATGTCCATCAACATTAAAATGGATTAAAAAATTATGGAATAGCTATATACTGCTACATATATTAGCTATATAATGCAATGCAATAATAATGTGAATGAATCTCAGCTTTACAAAATAGCATGAATGACTCAAAATGGTGAGTGAATATTTAAGACACAAAAATATATTTTAATAGAAATATATTTATATAGAAAAAGTTCTTGTTGAGATATACACATGTGTTAAGACCCCGAAACTGTACCTTCACCCCTAATCTTTTTTTTAGAAATGCAGTACCTGTCACGTAATGTGTGCTCTTATGACAGGCTTCATTCCTTATAATCTTTATGGTGACTGCAGAGTATTTCATAATACGGATATATCACATTTACTTAACCAGGTCCTTGTTGATGGGCTTTTCAAGAATATTATTTTGGCTGCCTCAATAGACTGAAAGTTCTATGAGGTGAGAGTCCATGTCTGTCTTCTTTTAAGACAGGGCCTACTATTCAACAGTTATTGCATTGTTTTTCCAAATGAATTTTCCTATAAGAAAAAAAATGCCCTGGCCAGTTTTATTTATCTTTGTTATCTACTAGACCATTCAGGTATGACCTAAATCAAATCCCTTATAATTATACAGTGGAAGTGAGAAATAGATTAAAGTGACTAGATCTGATAGACAGAGTGCCTGATGAACTTTGGATGGAGGTTCGTGACATTGTACAGGAGACAGGGATCAAGACCATCCCCAAGAAAAAGAAATGCAGAAAAGTAAAATGTCTGTCTGAGGAGGCCTTATAAATAGCTGTGAAAAGAAGAGAAGCGAAAAGCAAAGTGAAAAAGGAAAGGTATACCCATTTCAATGCAGAGTTCCAAAGAATAGCAAGGAGAGATAAGAAAGCCTTCCTCAGGGATCAATGCAAAGAAATAGAGGAAAACAATAGAATGGGAAAGACTGGAGATCTCTTCAAGAAAATTAGAGATACTAAGGGAACATTTCATGCAAAGATGGGTTCAATAAAGGACAGACATGGTATGGACCTAACAGAAGCAGAAGATATTAAGACAAGGTGGCAGGAATACACAGAACTACACAAAACAGATCTTCATGACCCAGATAATCATGATGGTGTGATCACTCACCTAGAGCCAGACATCCTGGAGTGTGAAGTCAAGTGGGCCTTAGGAAGCATCACTAGGAACAAAGCTAGTGGAGGTAATGGAATTCCCGTTGAGCTATTTCAAATCCTAAAAGATGATGCTGTGAAAGTGCTGCACTCAATATGTCAGCAAATTTGGAAAACTCAGCAGTGGCCACAGAACTGGAAAAGGTCAGTTTTCATTCAAATCCCAAAGAAAGACAATGCCAAAGAATGCTCAAACTACTGCACAATTGAACTCATTTCACATGCTAGTAAAGTAATGCTCAAAATTCTCCAAGCCAGGCTTCAGCAATACATGAACTGTGAACTTCCAGATGTTCAAGCTGGATTTGGAAAAGGCAGAAGAACCAGAGATCAAATTGCTAACATCCGCTGGATCATCGAAAAAGCAACGGAGTTCCAGAAGAACATCTATTTCTGCTTTATTGACTATGCCAAAGCCTTTGACTGTGTGGATCACAATAAACTGTGGAAAATTCTGAAACAGATGAGGATACCAGACCGCCTGACCTGCCTCTTGAGAAACCTGTATGCATGTCAGGAAGCAACAATTAGAATTGGACATAGAACAGCAGACTGGTTCCAAATAGGAAAAGGAGTACATCAAGGCTGTATATTATCACCCTGCTTATTTAACTTATATGCAGAGTACATCATGAGAAACACTGGGCTGGAGGAAGCACAAGCTGGAATCAAGACTGCTGGGAGAAATATCAATAACCTCAGATATGCAGATGACACCACCCTTATGGCAGAAAGTGAGGAAGAACTAAAGAGCCTCTTGATGAAAGTGCAAGAGGAGAGTGAAAAAGTTGGCTTAAAGCTCCACATTCAGAAAACTAAGACCATGGCATCCGGTCCCATCACTTCATGGCAAATAGATGGGGAAACAGTGGAAACAGTGGCTGACTTTATTTTTCTGGGCTCCAAAATCACTGCAGGTGATGACTGCAGCCATGAAATTAAAAGATGCTTACTCCTTGGAAGGAAAGTTATGACCAAATTAGACAGCATATTAAAAAGCAGAAACATTATTTTGTCAACAAAGGTCCATCTGGTCAAGGCTATGGTTTTTCCAGGGGTCATGTATGGATTTGAGAGTTGGATTATATAAAGAAAGCTGAGCACTGAAGAATCGATGCTTTTGAACTGTGGTGTTGGAGAAGACTCTTGAGAGTCCCTTGGACTGCAAGGAGATCCACCCAGTCCATCCTACAGGAGATCAGTCCTGGGTGTTCATTGGAAGGACTGATGTTGAAGGTGAAACTCCAATACTTTGGCCACCTGATGCAAAGATCTGACTCATTTGAAAAGACCCTGATGCTGGGAAAGATTGAGAGCGGGAGAAGAAGGGGATGACAGAGCATGAGATGACTGGATGGCATCACCGACTCAATGGACATGAGTTTGGGTAAACACCAGGAGTTGGTGACGGACAGGGAGACCTGGAGTGCTGCAGTTCATGCAAAGAGTCGGACACGACTGAGCGACTGAACTGAACTGAACTGAATAGCATGGGTTGATTCCTTGTAAATTTTGTTTTCAGTGAATTAGCTCTAGAAAATCCAGTCAGTTCTGGATGTGATGACAAAATGGAAGTTCTAGACTTGGAAAATGTTACAGACTTAGAGTAGAGTGATCCTCTAAGTTCATTTAATTTCTCTATGTGATATCTTTTCTCTGTCTCAATGCAATAACAACTAGGAAATGTGTCAAGCATCGGATTAGGAAACCATATATCACACATTTTCTGAGAGTACCTACTTAAAGTATTCTAGCTTTCTTAAATGTGCTTGACCCTGTATTCTAACGTCTGGTTTGAAACATTTGGCACCATACCTGGACTTCTAGGGAGTAACTGGCTCCAGAGAAGACACTTACAGGGAAGGGCATGCCATTTGGAAGGCTTGCTCTTTTGAAACCTTGCCACCATATTCTCTGGTCTATAACAAATGGTCCAGTCCAATTCTAGAAGAATCATAAAGGAGCTTCCTTGAGCACTGGCTGTCAGAGCAGGGCACAGAGGCAGCTGCAGAAAAGGGCAGCAGGTGTGTGACTCAGAGAAGGGACTCAAGCAGCAAGCACATTGGCTGGACTCTTGGGATGCCCATTGTGACGTCATATGGAGTTACAGCCTTGAAGGATAAAACTGTTTGGCTGATACGGGCATGGGGTTGAGTGATGGCTCCGATTTGGGGGCTCACCATCCCACTGCCACCATATGTCAGCCTTCTACTATTATTTGGTTCCCTTGTCTGGGGGCTTTGGATGCTGTTTTCTGGGAAACAGAATAGGGAACAGGTGGCAGCCAAGACATGCTCGGAGGTACGTGATGCAACAATCTCTTGAAACTATCTGCTCCTTGCCTCTGCTCCTGGAGACATAGAAATTCCTAATCTTGGCCTGTGGGAGGAACTGACAGTGGAAAGAGGGGAGTTGAGATAGTGCCTATGGATGTCTTCCTATAAGTCACTCTCAGTCCTTTTCCTTTCAATTCATTTCAACAAACCTTGAGCACCTATTATATATGGCAGCATACTGGGAATTGAAGAAGAATAAAACACCATCTCCACCTTTTCAAGGTGTAGTGGGGGAGACAGTCAGACATATATACATATAGCCCAAGGAAAGAGAAAGGGATGAGTTAATAGATGTATAAATATTGCTAAAGAGATGAGAGGTAAAGAGTATTGTAAGATCTATAAAATATCTTTGGGGGGAGCTTAGGTTTGAGTTGTGCTTCAGAGGAAGGATAGGATTTTAAAAGTGGGTAGGATGGGGAGAGGAGGGTAATGGATGGCTTTCTGGACAGAAGGAATTGATTGGGGGAAAGCAAGGGAAGCAGAAGAGTGTTGGCAGTGTTTTGAAGAGAGGTGAAGACACCTACCTGAATGGAGTGTAGAAGTGTAGAGAACGGTTTGGGGAAAACTGAGAAGAAAAGAGGTTAGAAAGAGGAAAGAGGTTAGAAGTCCCCTTGTAGAGGGATTCAAATGCCAGACGAATAGTTGGCATAAATACTACTCTGTCTGCAATTGAAAGATATTAAAGATTTTAAAGCCAGGTGAAAGTGTGCTTAGATCTGTGCCATCTAAAGATCTGTGCTATCTAAACAGAATTTAAACTTAAAAAAATTTAAGCTTTTTCCCTCAGACTTATCACCTGGGAGTCTAATTAAAAAGCAGATTCTGATTCAGTAGTCAGGGGAAGGGATCGACAGTCTGCAATTCTAAGGAGCTCCCAGGTGATGCTACTGCTGTTAAACTGAGCACCATACGTTGGGTTTTCTGTTCATATTTGTACTTGTTTGGTGTTTTGTTTTGTTTTGGTTTTTGGCCACGTTGCCTGGCAGAAATCTTAGTTCCATGAGCAGGGATTGAACCCTGGGCCGTGGCACCGAGTCCTAACCACTGGACTGCCAGAGAAGTCCCAAGTACCATACTTTGGATGTGAGGCTTTACATACCTCCAGGGAGTGCTTCCCTAGTGGCTCAGCTGATAAAGAATCCACCTGCAATGCGGGAGACCTGGGTTCGATTGCTGGGTTGGGAAGATCCCCTGGAGAAGGGAATGGCTACCCGCTCCAGTAGAATTGCCTGGAGAGTTCTAGGGACAGAGGAGCCTGGTGGGTTACGGTCCGGGGGGTCCCAAAGAGTTGGACAGACTGAAGTGACTTAGCACAGCACAGTGAGTGTCTACGGTAGTTCTCTGGCTTGGTTAAACCAATAGAGGCTACGTTAAAAATGTAGTGAGGAGAGAAAAGGAGGTGAAAGAGTCAGAGCAGCGAGATGGGAAACAGGACCTTGATTCACTCCCCCAGCGTTTATCACCTGCCACCAACACCATGTACAAGGCATTCCTCTGGGAACCACGGATGAAGTTAATGGAAGGAACGAAAATCTGCCCTCTGGGCTGTAAAAGGAAAAGGGCCTCGGGTGAAAATTTGGATGTAGGAAGCAAGGCAGAAAGAGTGAAGGGGGAAATTCCAATGGTTAGAACTCTGAGCTTCCACTGAAGGGAGCATGAGTTTGAGCCCTGGTTGAAGAACTAAGATCCTGTCACACTATGTGACCAAAAAAAGGACAAAGAAAGAAAGTAAAGAGACTGAGTCTTTTTTCCTGATTGGACCTTAAATACAAACAGTTGACTATAAACATTATCATCATTTTCCTATGAGGACTATATTCATCTTTGTATCCTCTATGCCTGGTATACTACCTTTCATGTAGTAAGCACTCCACGTAGGTTTGTGAAATGAAAGAATGGCTTCTCAGTTTTAACCCTGAATGATTGAAAAGATGGCATTTTAAACAACACAGGAAACATCTGACAAAAGTTACAAGTGTGGCAGGAGGCAGAAAATGTATGTAATGTGGAGATATTAATCAAGCTTCTCAAATTAATAGTCTAGACTTGGGCTATCCAGTCTAACATCTGTTGGCTACATGTGGCCATTTAAATTTAAATTGACCAAAATTAAATAAAATTTAAAATTTGGTTCCTTAATTGCACTACCTACATTCAAGTGTTCAGATAGGATGATTTCCATCATCATAGAATATTCTGTTGGGTGGCATTAACCTAAACTTTAAATCTTGGAGATAGATAGTGGCTGTCTATGTATTTGGACACAAAATCCTTTTATTTTTTTTTCCTCAGAAACATTTCTCAAGTGTGGCAATCCAGATTCAGTGTCAATGTTTTAACTACAATTCCTCTTGAACTGTTTTCAGTCTCTAAGTGGTTTCCTACAAATGTTTTCCAGCCTAAGAGCATAGACCCTGGCTCTACAAAACAACACGAGAGCACACACAAAACCTCCCAAAGCTGATTGTGCCACTCCACTAAAAGTAACTCAAGAAACTGATAGGGACTTCCCTGGCAGTCCAGAGGTTAAGACTGTGCACTTCTAGTGCAAGGGGTACATATTTGATCCCTGGTTGGGGAGCTAAGATCCCACATGTCTCCTGGCATGGCCAAAAACAAACAAAAAGAAACTAACAAAAATTTCTCAGCATCCCACTGCCTGCAGCAGCATTTCTTAAACTTTTTTACTTTCAAACTTCTTTGCCAAAATTTGTCAATCACCTTAAGAATTTAAAAATTGTTTCATCACTTTTTCATAATATTTAAGCGATTTGGGATAAATAATATTTCATTTTAAAACACTGTGTTTTCTTAAAATTGCAAAGTTCATTTTAATATCATCTGTTATAGATAAATGTTCACCTTTTCTCATGTAACAAGTGATGCATGACATTTAATTGACTTTAACTTAACAGATATGAACCCCCCCTCCACATTTAGGTATGAAAAATGGTAGATGTATTTCTTTGTCTACATCAAATATAATCCAGCTTAAACTTCCTATCACCTAGGTTGGCACAAAGTCTAGTATCTGTTTTTCTTCCCCAATCTGTGTGCCATATGAGAACCCTGGAGTGGGTGCAATTTATCCAAAATACCAGAGGGCAGGTCCTTAGCTATGGAAACAGCTGTTGCTTTTCTTCTTTGCCATCTTAAGGCAAAAATTGCAGTTGTGTGCCAAGCTTGATCACAGAGACCTTTGCCAAAGACCCCAGTCCACTATATCTGAGCTCTTAAGAGCAAGAGGAATAAATTGCATCAGGCTGAGGGCCTCACTGCCCAGCAAACCTGTAGTGTCCCTGTTGTTTCCCAGTTTCAGTGAGTCAGCTCATCTCTTCTTAACTCCAGAAGCACCAAACACTAGACCTCTGGCACAATTCAACTTAAAATCCTCCACAGACCTAGTTTTATATGAGGGTTATCTCACATATTGAGATATATCATACACTGGAAGTTCCAACCAATCTTTTCAGCACCCAAAAACTAGCTCCCTACTCTGGATTAGGAGAAACAAGACTGTAAGAACACATTCCTGGCTACCTTTTTCGGTGAGGGGAAACATTAGTTTCTCTCAACAGAAGAATGCAGCAATAAACACAAAGTGGAGTATAACTTATTCCATGCTGCTCTTCTACATAAAAAAAAATTCTCACTACGTATTTATGTAAGAAGAAGCTATTTTTTTCAACAATCCTACTTTTTATTCAGATACACAGGTTCCCCTTGACTTTTACCACAATAAAAAAATTAAAACAAAGAAAAGTAGAGTGAGTCTATGAAACCTTTTATAAGCCAAAATGACACAAAGAGAAGAGATTACCTTAGCACATATCTTTCTAATGGATACATAGAATAAATTGAGATAAAGCGCAGATGCTCACAGACACATTTCAAAGCTATGACGGCCTGATGATGAGATGCTGAGTGTAGTTCTCAGGGAAGCTGTGTGGCAGGGCCATTCTTGCTGCTGGAGTGCGTGCTGCTTCTACAATAACTCGCCACAAAATGAATGTTGAATGATTTTTGCCTTTGTTTCCCCTATAAAAATAAAAATCCTCTGTAGATTTCTTTCAGTTAGCAAAAACATACTAATAAAGGTCTTTCTTAAAATGGAAGCAGCATAAGACAAATTTTCAAAAAGTGGAGGATACTTGTAGTTACATGCAGTAAAATGCACAGATACTAAGTGTACCGCTTGATGAATTTTGATAAATTCATACACCCATTAACTAACACCCCAGTCAAGGTACAGCAAGCATTGCCATAATCCTGGAAAGTTCCCTCATGTTTCTTTTCTACTCAAAGGAAACATCATTTCTGATTTATATCATCATGGATTAGTTTTGCCTATTCTTGAAACATGTTTAAATACACAATGTTTTAATATACAATGTATATTCTTTACTATCTGGCTTCTTTTTGCTGAGCATATTTTTGAGGTTCATGTATGTTGTCAACAATAAATTCTGAAGTGCCATTATGTCATGCTTATTAGTTTGGGGACCTAGTGTATATTGAAATATAGAATGATATTTAACTACCTGTTGGCATAAAAAATAGACCAAAAAATTTCATTCCATGATCCAGTGGCTATAATTCTTGCATCTTGCATTTCAAAAAGCCAGTTGTTATTTTATACTTAAAAATTAATATCTATATGAGAAAGTGAGGTTTCAGGATGTTCATTGCAAATAACACATTGTTGATATGGAACCCCATTTCCAGTAGAAGACAAATTGCTTGGGCAAGTGGTAATATGTTTAATTTTAGTAGATGATGCTGAACAGTTTTCTAAAGTGATTATATCCATTTACACTCCCACAAGTAGGGTACGAGTGTTTCAGTTTCTCCACATTCTTGCCAGTACTTGTATCTAAGTTCAGTTACTCTAACGAGTGTGTTTGGTATTGCATTGTGGTTTAATGAGCATTTCCCTAATGATTAATGATATGGAACAACTTCTCAGGTTTTTTGGTCTTTTGGAAATCCTGTTGTGAACTGTCTGCTCAATTCCTTTGCCAATTTGTAAGGATTGGGTTGTCAGCCTTTTAAATCCTTATTGATTTTTAGGAATTCTTTAATTATGCATATGAGTCTTTTGTCAGTTATTGGTATTAAAAACAAATCCTCATTCTGTGGCTTACCTTTTCACTCACAGTGGTGTGTTAATAAACAGAAGTTCTTAATTTTAATGAAATCTAATTTATCAATTTTGGGTTTATGTTTAATGATTTTTCTGTTTTTTCCCAGTGTGAAAATATTTGCCTATTGCTAGGCTATGATGATACTCTTTTATGTTTCTTCTAAAAAGCTTTTTTATTCCTTTCACATTTAGATCTATGATCCATCTCAAATTACTTTTTCTGTATGATGTAAGGTAGCGATAAAAGTTCTTTTTTGTTCTACACAGATATCCAATTCCTCCAGTAGGGCAGGGACTCAGTGCAATTTAGTTGCTCAGTTGTGTCTGACTCTTTGTGACCCCATGGACTGCAGCATGCCAGGTTTCCCAGTCCATCACCAGCTCCTGGAGCTCACTCAAAGTAGGGCAGGGATGAGTGTGAAATAAATGAGGCACTCAACTTGGGGACAACATTTAAGGTCACCATAAAACTTTGTGATTAAGATAATATTTAATGCAATATTGTTTAAAAAAGACAAACTTAATGTGGAAAATCTATGATGAACAAAACATTAGAATTTTAAAACTGACTCTGCACTTACATGACCATACATCACCACCTCACTCTAAAATCCTGGGCCTTTCTTCCAACACCATTTATTGAAATAGCCATCATTTTCTCATTGACTTGCATTGGTGACCCTGTCATAAATTAGGTAATTACATATAAGTGTGGTTCTGTTTCAAGAGTCTCCTCTTTGTCACACTGGTTTATTTTCTATGCTTGCACTGACAACTGTTCTTAAATATATAATTATTTTGTAGATAGTCTTGAAATCTGGTCTAGTAAATATTCCAACTCTGACCTTCAAAATTGCCTTAGCTATTCTAGGTCATTGAACAAATTTTAAAATCATTCTGTTAATTGTCTCATAAAGACATTCAGGATTTTGATTGAAATTGCATTGGATTTGTAGTTCAGATTAAGGATAACTGACTTCCTAAAAATAATGAGTCATCTGACCTATGAATGTATTTGTGTCTCCATTCATTTAGGTCTTCTTATTTCTTCCAAAAATACTTAGTTTTCAATAAAGAGGGTTTTTAAAAATTACAGTAAGTGATTGTTTTTCATTTTTATTAGGAAACTTTTCAAACAAATCAACAGCATACAGAAGTATATAGTGAATCTTCATGAACCCATCACCCAGGTTCAATTCTCGTAATAATTTAATTATTAATAATTAACCACATAATTTTGTAGCAAATCTCAGATAATATAATTTCATTAATAATTAAATATGAGTATCTAAAAATTAAGTGTTCTCTGAAAATAATAATAATATCATTATTATGCCTAAAATTTTAATAACAACTCTTGAATACCACCAAATATCATCAGTATTCAAATTCCAATTGTCTCATAAATGATATAAATTATTGTTTACAGTCTGTTTAACTCAAGATCAAATAAGGTCCACATATTGAGATTGATTGGTGTGTTTCTTAAGTTCTTTCTAATTTGTATTAATAGATTCTCCACCTCTATATTTTTCTTTGCATTATTTTTTTTCTTTCCATTTTTGTATTAAAGAAAGATTGGTTGGTGGTTTCTTACATTCTTTCTAATTTGTAGATTCCCCACCTCCGTGATTTTCTTTCTTTCCATTTTTGTATTAAAGAAAGGGATTGTTTATCTTCTAGAGTTTTTCAAGCAGAATTTTGCTTATTAAATGCTCCAGTTGTCATTTATCATGTTTTTTTGTCTTCTGTGTTTCCTATAAATGAGGAAGTTGGATCTAAGTCTTATCAGAATTAGGTTTGTTTTTGGGGGGCAAGATTATTTCATAGACGATGGTGGTTATCAGGAGGTTCAGAGCGTTTGGTTTGGTATAGTATAACTGTCATCTTCTAAATGATGCCAATGCTTGGAAATAAGTAGATGTTTTTATATTGATCTTCTACTCAGTGAAGTGAAAGTCGCTCGCTCAATCGTGTCTGACTCTTTGCGACCCCATGGACTATACAGTCCACGGAACTCTCTAGGCCAGAATACTGGAGTGGGTAGCCTTTCCCTTCTCCAGGGGATCTTCCCAACCCACGGATTGAACCCAGGTCTCCCCCATTGGAGGTGGATTTTTTACCAGCTGAGCCACAAGGGAAGACCAAGAATACTGGAGTGGGTAGCCTATCCCTTCTCCAGGGCATCTTCCCGACCCAGGAATCGAACTGGGGTCTCCTGCATTGCAGGTGGATTCTTTACCAACTGAGCTATCAGGGAAGCCCCCTTATGCTCAGAGACTTTGCTAAATTTGCTTATCACTCCTTGAAACTTATCTATAGATTCTTGTTTGAAAAGTATATTGTGATATTCTACACAACCATATTGTTTGAGAGTGATAATTTTATTTCTTCCTTTTCAATCCTATGCCTTTTATTTCTTTTCCTTGCTCTTTTTGCACTGACTAGAACTTCAAGTACATTGTTCAACAGAAGTGATGCTAGTGGAAATCTTTATCTCCTTTTTATATATTTAAAAAATATATCTGCGTATCTATTTCTTTGGCTGCATCAACCAGAATCTTGGGCAGAATCTTCTGTTGCAGCACACTTAGTTGCTCTACGGCATATGGGATCTTCATTCCCTGACCAGGAATCAAACTCTCATCCCCCAAATTGCAAGGCAAATTTTTAATCACTGGAGCACCAGAGAAGTCCCTTCTTTTTTGTTTTTAATACAGAAGGAGGTTTTCCTTACCTCATCCTTCATGTATATTGTTTGCTATGTGATTTTTGCAAATGTTCTTCATTAGATTAAGAAAGCTTTCTTTTATTTCTAGTTTGCTAAGGATTTTAGCATGAATGGGTATTGAATTTTATCAGGGTTTTTTCTGCCTCTATTGAGATGCTCAGATGCCTTTTCTTGTTTATTCTACTAATGTGCTGCATTACAATTAATGTCTAAAATATTAAACTACCTGTGAATTCCTGGAATAAATATGACATGTTTGTGATGTTGTTCATGATCTTTTTTATGTATTAATAGTTTGCTGATATGTCATTTAGAGTTTTTACATCTGTATTTTTAAAAGTATCTTAGAAAACATTTGCATTTTTTTGCACTTGTAATGATGAAAATGATTGACCTATAATTTTCCTTTCTAGTACTATCTTTATCAGATTTTAGAATCAAGGTTATTCTAGGCCCCTACAATAAAGGGAGAAGTAATCCCTTTTTCTTTCTCATTAACATAGCCAAAGCATTTCTATCACTCAGGAAATTCCAAGGGTTTTTGGACCTTTGGGCCAGGAACCCAAGACAAACACCAAATATATTCTTTATTATTACACACGACACTGCTGTGTGCCGTGCTTAGTTGCTTAGTCGTGTCTGACTCTTTGCGATCCCATGGACTGTAGCCCACCAGGGTCTTCTGTCCATGGAGATTTTCCAGGCAAGTATACTGTAGTCGGTTGCCATGCCCTCCTTCAGGGGATCTTCCCAACCCAGGGATTGCAGGCAGATTCTTTACCATCTGAGCCACACACAACACATGCACACCTGAACACATATGTGAAAGCACGAGAGAGAACTGGCTTACATAATCATACAGGCTGACAAACCCAATATTCTTATGGCAGGTTGAAAACTCAGGGTTTCTATTTTTCAATCTTAAGGCAGAATTCCTTCCTCTTCAGGAAACATACCTCATTCTCTGCTCTAAGGCCATCAACTAATTGGATGATGCCCACCTGCATTATGTAGGGTAATTTCTTTTACTTAAAGTCGACTGATTTTAGATGTTAATCATATCTTAAAAATACTTCTCCAGCAACATCTAGACTAGTGTTTGGTTATAACCAGGGGCACCATTGCCTAGCATATAAAATTAACCATCACGACGTAAAATTAACATAAAACTAATCATCACAACCTTTTTTTTTTGAAGAATGTTATAGTTTTGGCTCTGCGATCTAAGTCTTTGACACATTTTTAGTTAATTTTTGTAAATAGAATAAAGGGTTCAACTTCATTCTTTTTATTTTTGTCTGTGCTGGATCTTCCTTGCTGTGTGGTCTTTTCTCTAGATGCAGTGAGCAGAGGCTACTCTCTAGTTGTGATGTGTGGGCTTCTCATTGTAGTGGTTTCTCTTGTTGCAGAGCCAGGCTTTAGGGCACGTAGGTTCAGAGTTGTGGTTCCCAGGCTCGAAAGGACAGGCTCAATAGTTGTGGTGCATGGGCTTAGTTGCTCCACGCCATGTGGGATCCTCCCACATCAAGGATTGAACTTGTGCCTTCTGCAATGGCAGGCAGATTCTTTACCACTAAGCCACCAGGGACGCTCCACCCACCCCCACAACTTCATTCTTTTCTATATGTTTATTCAGATGTCCCAGCACCATTTGTTGAAAGACTGGTCATTCCCTATTGAATGGTCTTGGTATCCTTATAGAAAATCAATTGGTTGCAAATATGAGAGTTTATTTCTAGACTCTCAGTTCTAGTCCATTAATCTATATATCCATCCTTATATTAGTACCAAACTGTTTTTGACTACTGTAGCTTTGTTGAAAGTTTTAAAATCAGGAAGTGAGAGTAGTTCAACTTGTTTTTCTTTTTCAGGATTGTCTTGGCTATTTAGGGTCCCTTGTAATTTCATATGGATTTTAGGATCAGCTTTGCCATTTCTGCCAAAATGAGAAATAAGAGGCATCAAAATTGGAAAGGAAAAAGTAACTGGGATTTTGATAGGATTATACTGAATCTGTAAATTGCTTAGGAGTATTGCCATCTTAACAAAATTAAATCTTCCCATCCATTATTAAGGCTGGACTGCAAGGAGATCCAACCAGTCCATCCTAAAGGAGATCAGTCCTGGTTGTTCATTGGAAGGACTGATGTTGAAGCTTAAACTCCAATACTTTGGCCACCTGATGCGAAGAGCTGACTCATTTGAAAAGACCCTGATGCTGGGAAAGATTGAGGGCAGGAGGAGAAGGGGATGACAGAGGATGAGATGTTTGGATGGCATCACTGACTGGATGGACATGGGTTTGGGTGAACTCCTGGAGTTGGTGATGGACAGGGAGGCCTGGCGTGCTGCGCGGTTCATGGGGTTGCAAAGAGTTGGACACAACTGAGCGACTGAACTGAACTTTCCATTTAAGTCTTCTTTAACGTCTTCAACAATGCTTTGTAGTTTTCAGTATGTAAAACTTACATCCCCTTGGTTAAATTCATTTCTACATAGACAAATACTGTATGATATCATTTATGTGGAATCTAAAAAATAATACAAACAAATGTATATATAAAACAGTGTCACAGATATAGAAAAAAACAGTCATTACCAAAGGGGAGAGGGAAGGGGGAACAAATTAGGGGTATGGGATTAAGAAATACAAATTACTATGTACAGAATAAGATATATATATATATCATATAGTAATATTTTATATTACTATGTATAGAATATATACATTGTGCATAAGGAATTATAACCATTATCTTGTAATAACTTTTAATGGAGTATAATCTGTAAAAATACTGAATCACTATATGCTGTACACCAGAAACTAATATTATATTACAAATCAACTATACTCCAGTAAAAAAAATTAAGTATTTTATTTTTTAATTAAAAAACTTTTATTCTTTATGATACTAAAAATGGAATTATATTCATTTTCTTTCCACATTGTTCACTGTATGTAGAAATACAACTTATTGTTGTGTGTCAGTGTTGTATCTTTTAACTTTTAGAGGTAAATTTATTTGTTAGCTCTAATAATTTTTTGTGTATATGTGTTCTTTAGGATTTTCTGTCAGTAAGGTTATATCATCTGTGGACAGAGATAATTTTACTTTTTCCTTTCCAATTTGGGTGTCTTTTATTTCTCTTTCTTACCTAATTGCTCTGGTTAGAACTTCCAGTACAATGTTATGAAGAAGTAGTGAAAGTGGGCATCCCTTTTTTAAATTGAATTATAATTGATTTACAATGTTGTGTTAGTTTGAGAATGTCTCTTTTTCATATTTAATTTTTAAAAATGTATTTGTTTTTTTATTTGAAGGATAATGCTTTACAGAATTTTGTTTTCTGCCAAATGGATAGTTTCATTGAGTAGAAAGGTCTGAGTAGTTATTTTCTTTTAGCATACTGAGGATGTCATTCCACTGTTTTCTGGATTCCATTATTTCTAAAAAGATATAAACTATTAATCTTATTGCTCCTTTGAATGTTATGAGTCCTTCATCTTTGGCTCTTTTAAAAATTCAGCAACTTTGGTTTTCAGCACTTTCTAATGTACTTAAGTTTGGCTTTTCTTTGTCGTTACATTGCTCATAACACTTCTTGCATTTATAGCTTGAATCTCAGGCTTTCTCAGTTTTGGAAAGTTCCCAGGGATAAACTTTCCCCCTAATACATGCTTTAGTTTTTAGAGCAGTTTTTAGGTTCACAGCAAAACTGAGCAGTAAGTACAGAGAATCCCCATATATCCACTACACTATTAAATTTCTCAAATATTTCTCTATTCTCTCTCTTTCTCTTCTGGAATGTCTATCACTTTGTCCTTCACATTTCTTGGTTCTTATATCTTTTTTCTCTTTTTTTCCTCACCATGCTTCAGTATGAATATTGCCTTCAGACTTCTCTTCAGTTAGTTGTGTCTAATCTGCTGTTACACCCATTTTAAGTTCTTTATTGTTGTTCTAGAATTTCCATCAGAATTATTAAAATAGATTCTAGTTCTTGGTTAAGATTCTCCATCTTGTCACTTAATTTCGTGAAGACATAAAGCATATGTATTTTAAACACCATGCCTTTTTAACAACATCTGGATTGCCTGAGAATTTGTTTGTAGTGCTTGTGTTTGTCTCTTAGTTTTCAATCATTCAGTCTTATCTTCAAGTATACATGGCAATTTTTAGTTGAATAATAGATATTTTAAAAGTAAAATTTAAGAGATAATTCAAAGCTCTGGATAAATTACTTTCCTCTAAACAGTAGAATTGTTTTTGCTTCTGGAAGTCATCTAGAGTAAGGAAAGATGATCTTAATCCAATCAAGGGTTAGATTCATTGAAGGCTGAGCTTCAGTTTTAGAGACTAGTTTATTTCAGGTTTATTATCAAGATATGGCCATTTGGAGATACCAACTAAAAGCCTGGAATTTCTATTAAGGCCCCTCCTTCTTGGTCCCTGAAGTCAGTTTTTGTCCATTAGCCATATAAAACTACTGAATGTTCTGCTTAGACTTTTATACATAATTTAAAAAATAATTTTATTTATTTATTTTTGGCTGTGCTGGATCTTTGTTGCTGCATGGGCTTTTCTGTAGTTGTGGTGAGTAGGGGCTACTCTCTAGTTGCAGTGCAAGGGCTTCTCACTGCCGTGGCTTCTCTTCTTGCAGACAGAGTATAGGCTCTAGGGCACTCCAGCTTCATAGTTGGGGCACATGGGCTCAGTAGTTGTGGCTCCCGGGCTCTAGAGCACAGGCTCAATAGTTGTGGCCCATGAGCTTAGTTGCTCTGTGGTTTGTGGATTCTTCCCAGAACAGGGATCAAACCTGTATCTCTTGTATTGACAGGTGGATTCTTTACCACTGAGCCACCAGGGAAGCCCTTGCTTAGAGTGAACATCAACATTTTAGGAGTCAGTGAACTAAAATGGACTGGAATGGGTGAATTTAATTCAGATGACCATTATACCTACTACTGTGGGCAAGAATCCCTTAGAAGAAATGGAATAGCCCTCATAGTCAAAGAGTCTGAAATGCAGTACTTGGGTGCAATCTCAAAAATGACAGAATGATCTCAGTTCATTTCCCAGGCAAACCATTCAATATCACAGTAATCCAAGTCTATGCCCCAACCACTAATGCTGAAGAAGCCAAAGTTGAATGGTTCTATGAAGACCTACAAGACCTTCTAGAACTAACACCAAAAAAAGACATCCTTTTCATCATAGGGGACTGGAATGCAAAAGTAGGAAGTCAAGAGATACCTGGAGTAACAGGCAAGTTTGTCCTTAGAGTACAAAATGAAGCAGGGCAAAGGCTAACAGAGTTTTGCCAAGAGAATGCACTGGTCATAGCAAACACACTCTTCCAACAACAAAAGAGACAACTCTAAATATGGACATCACAAGATGGTCAATACGGAAATCAGACTGGTTATATTCTTTGCAACCAAAGATGGAGAAGCTCTATACGGTCAATAAAAATAAGACCAGGAGCTGACTGTGATTCAGATCATGAACTCATTATTGCAAAATTCAGACTTAAATTGAAGAAAGTAGGGAAAAGCACTAGGCCATTCTGGTATGACCTAAATCAAATCCCTTACACTTACAGAGTGGAAGTGACAAATAGATTCAAGGAATTAGATCTGATAGAGTGGCAGAAGAACCATGGACAGAGGTGTGTAACATTGTACAGGAGGTGATAATCAAAACCATCCCCAAGAAAAAGAAATGCAAAAAGGCAAAATGGTTATCTGAGGAGGCCTTACAAATAACTAAGAAAAGAAGAGAAGCTAAAAGCAAAGGAGAAAAGGAAAGATATGCCCATCTGAATGCAGAGTTTCAAATAATAACAGGGAGAGATAAGAAAGCCTTCTTAAGTGAACAATGCAAAGAAACAGGAAAACAATATAATGGGAAAGACTAGATATCTCTTCAAGAAAATCAGAGATACCAAGGGAACATTTCATGCAAAGATGGACACAATAAAGGGCAAAAATGGTATGGACCTAACAGAAGCATAAGATATTAAGAAGACGTGTAAGAACACACAGAACTATACAAAAAAGATCTTCATGACCCAGATAACCACAATGGTGTCATCACTCACCTAGAGCCAGACATCCTGGAGTGTGAACTCAAGTGGGCCTTAGGAAGTAGCACTAGAAACAAACCTAGTGGAGGTGATGGAATCCCAGCTGAACTATTGAAAATCCTAAAAGATGATGGTTTTAGAGTGCTGCACTCAATATGCAAGCAAATTTGGAAAACTCAGCCACAAGAGGCCACAAGACTGGAAAAGGTCAGTTTTCATTCCAATCCTAAAGAAGGGCAAAGCCAAAGAATGTTCAAACTACTGCATAATGCTCTCATTTCTCATGCTAGTAAAGTAATGCTCAAAATTCTCCAAGCTAGGCTTCAACAGAATGTGAACTGAGAACTTCAAGGTGTACAAGCTGGATTTAGAAAAGGCAGAGGAACCAGAGATCAAATTGCCAACATCTGTTGGATCATCGAAAAAGCAAGAGTTCCAGAAATCTACTTCTGCTTCATTGACTATGCTAAAGCCTTTGACTAAGTGGATCACAAGAAACTGTGGGAAATTCTTCAAGAGATGGGAATACCACATCACCTTACCTGCCTCCTGAGAAACCTGTATGTAGGTCAAGAAGCAACAGTTAGAACTGACCATGGAACAATTGACTGGTTCCAAATTGGGAAAGGTGTATTTCAAGGATGTATTTTGTCACCCTGCTTATTTAACCTATATGTAGAGTAAGTATACCATGTAAAATGCCAGGCTGCATGAAACAAAACCTGAAATCATAACTGTGGGGAGAAATACCAATAACCTCAGATATGCAGATGACACCACCCTTATGGCAGAAAGCAAAGAGGAACTAAAGAGCCTCTTGATGAAGGTGAAAGAGGAGAGTAAAAAAAGCTGGTTTAAAACTTGATAGTAAAAAACTAATATCATGGCATCTGGTCCCATCACTTCATGGCAAATAGATGGGGAAACAATGGAAACAGTGACAGACTTTATTTTCTTGGGCTCCAAAATCACTGCAGATGCTGACTGCAGCCATGAAATTAAGAGACACTTGCTCCTTGGAAGAAAAGCTATGACAAACCTAAACAGCATATTAAAAAGCAGGCACATTACTTTACCAACAAATGTCTATCCAGTCAAAGCTATGGTTTCTTCAGTAGTCATGTATGGATAAGAGAGTTGGACCATAAAGAAGGCTGCGCACCGAAGAATTGATGCTTTTGAACTGTGGTGTTGGAGAAGACTCTTGAGAATCCCTTGGAATGCAGAGATCAAACCGGTCCATCCTAAAGGAAATCAGTCCTGAATAGTCATTGGAAGGACTGATGCTGAAGCTGAAGCTCCAATACTTGGCCACCTGATGCAAAAAGCTGACTTATTAGAAAAGACTCTGATGCTGGAAAAGATTGAAGGCAGGAAGAGAAGGGGATGACAGAGAACAAGATGGTTGGATGGCACCACCAACTCAATGGACATGGTGAGTTGGTGAAGGACTGGCATGCTGCAGTCTATGGGGTCGCAAAGAGTTGGACACGACTGAGTGACTCAACAACAACAACAACAATAGTCATGGTAGTTGTTTGAGGTTTAGGATGAAGATCTTTCTCAGAGAGTATCTCATCTGTTTTAGACTATGGTGCCATCAATCCAGGATGACTTCAAAATCATGGTTTGGGGACCATGCAG
Source organism: Cervus canadensis (assembly GCF_019320065.1). NCBI lineage: Eukaryota > Metazoa > Chordata > Mammalia > Artiodactyla > Cervidae > Cervus > Cervus canadensis. The sequence goes on along the minus strand of NC_057390.1, from coordinate 68,406,867 downwards.
ATGATGTGAACTTGAGCTGCAAATTACACAAAAGTTCATGACAGAGGATGAGATGGCTGGATGGCACCACCGACTCAATGGACATGGGTTTGCGTAGACTCCGGGAGTTGGTGATGGACAGTGAGGCCTGGCGTGCTGCGATTCATGGGGTCGCAAAGAGTCGGACATGACTGAGCAACTGAACTGAACTGAACAACCTGTAGTTACAACTTCTCAGATACTTCCTTCCAGTCCTCTTAACTTCTCAGGGTCAAGGCAACTTTCCCTTCAGGCCTCTGAGGTTAGAAGTGGCAGATTTGTCATTTTGTTGTCCCAGTTGGATATGGTAGTCTTCTATGGATTTTTCCCCCCCATTCTGGTATTTTCTTTAAGACGTTATTCTGTGCCCTAGGTCACAATGGTTTTCTCCAACATTTTTTTTTAAATTTTCTAGTCTACCTTTCACATTTTAGTTTTTAATACATTTAGAGTACATCTCTATATGCAGTATTAGAAAGTGATCCAATTTTATTTTTCTGTTTATATTGAGCCAATTTTCTCATCACTATCTGTTAAAGAATCTTTTTCCCATTCATTTGTAGAATTCCTTTTTTTCATATTAAGTAGCCATATATATAGGAGTCCCTTTTGAGTTCTCTATTCTGTTCTATTGGCTTACTTGTTCTTGTTTCTATTACTATATATTGTAGTGTGTCTTAGCTTTTGGTACAGCAAGTCCTTTCTTTGCTCTTCTTTTCAAGGTTGATTTAGCTGTAAATAGACCTTTATTTAGCCATACAAATTATAGATATTTTTTACAAGTCCTTGAAATAGTCCAACTGAAATTTGAATTGGGAATGTATTAAGTATAATTTAATTGGGGGAGTACTGACATCTTTATAATCTTAAATTATTCCAGCCAGAGCCTAGAATGTCTCTTCATTTATTCAGACTGTGCTCTATGTCCTTTAATAGAGCTCTAATAATCTTTTACATGATGCTGTTCTGTCTTTTTAGTTAATATCTTGGTATTGGTCATTTTATTGCTATTGTGAAAAATATCTCTCATTATTTAAAATTACATTTGTCTAGATTTTTTGCTACAGTAGAGAAATGCATTTATAAGACATTTATAAGTTGTGCTTGTATTCAGAAACCTTTGGTGAGTTCTTTCATTAGCTCTGATGGAGAATGTCTTTGATTATCATTTCAATTGCTTTCATGCTTACTGTCCTACTCGATCTATTTTTTCCCCAATTTTGATGTTATATTTTTTCTAAGAAGTTAACCATTTCACTAGGTGTTTCACATTTATTATTACAGTTATTCAAATTATTTTTCTTTTCTCTTTTCTTCTACTTCAATTTTCAAGGAGCTTTATATTTACTTTTGCCTTTTACCCAGGCCCACTTTTATTTTCAGTTTGAGGGCTCCTGACTACACAGGGCATATAAATTAGAATTTCAAATCAGTATGAGGGTAGATTCTTGGTTAAAAATTTCAAAGAAGGCTTTTTCCCCACCCAGAGTTCAAGCTTCCTTGTCTGGCAATATATATTTTTTTAATTTTCTTTTTTTGTCTGTACTGGGTTTCTGTTGCTGCTCGGGTTTTCTCTACTTGCAGTGAGTGGGGGCTACTCTCTAATTGTGGTGCAATGGCTTCTCAATGTGGTGCCTTCTCTTGTTGGGGGAGATGGAGTTCTAGGCATACAGGCTTCAGCAGTCGTGGCACTTGGGCCTAGTTTCCCTGAGGCATGTGGAATCTTTCCTTACCAAGGATTGAACTGCATTTTTTGAGGAAGGACTTCCTGCATTGCAAGGCAGATCCTTAACCACTGGACCACCAGGGAAGCCCTGGTGGCATTTTTTTCTAGCTACCTTTTTACCAAGTGTGTAGTAATTTGTGAATCCTGGCTTTTTTTCCCTGGGGTCTCATTTAAATACCACTTCACACAGGCCTTGTCTTTGTCCCCACCTTGCTGTTCCCTCAGTGGCTGACACTGCAAATGACCGAGAGCATTTAAGTATTAACAAGTTTCCATTCTTGTTTCTCAGTTTTCTCCTGATTTTTGGCCTGGAGATTTCCCTTACTTTCTTGTAAGGAGCTACATTCTGCATTTAAAAAGATGTTTGTTGTATTTTATTCAGCATTACCAAGTGTTTCATAATGGGAGATTATTTTAGGTCTATAATACATGGAGATCATTTTGAGATAAAAATAGAGAAAGGTTATATGTAAATATATCAACTTGTATTTCAACATTAATTTTCCTTTTGCTTATTTTTTAATCAACAGTCCATTATGGATGTAAATAACATATCATGAAGTATAAAATCAATTTTAAACTGTCTAAAAGTAAAAACTACCACTGCATCTAGGACTATTCTACTGAGTAATAAACTGAGTTTCTTCATTATCAGCATATTCATGAATTCCCAACTAATTGTTGTAGGCTCTTTTAATACACTTTCAGAGACTGATAACCTAATTTAAAGAAAAGAAAAAAAAATGTTTAGTTGAAATTGTAACAATGTCACTTCTGCCTTCAAAAGCACCTGGAACACCCTTGCAGAAATATTAGGAGTTTATTACCTACTGGATGGGAAATTCTGACCTGCAGGATGAAATGAAAATCCCATATAATCTGGCTTCCCACCTATTTTTTCAGCTTCATCTTTCACTACTTAGCAAAGATGCATCTGACAGGGACTTCCCTGGTGGTCCAGGAATTAAGAATCTGCCTGCCAATGCAGGGGACACAGGTTCGATCTCTGGTCAGGGAAGATACAATATGCCGTGGGGCAACTAAGCACATGTGCCACAACTCCTGAGCTCCTGCTCTAGAGCCAACGAGACACAACTAGAGAGAGAGGGTAGACCTCACTCTTCACAACTAGAGAAGGCCTGAGCACAGCAACAAACACCCACCACAGCCGAAAATTAACTTATTTAAAAAAAGTACCTGACAATTGTGATGCTCAGTGATAGTCCTGCTTGCCTGGATGGCTCTTTCTTCACCTAAAAACCTTCTGTTGATTCTTCAAACTCCAGTTCAAATGGTAACATCTTTGAGTAATTCTTCCTTTCTCTCCCAGGCAGTTAATCACTATCCTTTTTATGCCCTCACATTTCTATTTATGTTACAGCATTTACCCCATGGTATTGTAACTTACCTGTTTAGACTTCTCTTTTCCCTACTATAAGTTCCTATTGTAACTTACCTGTTTAGACTTCTCTTTTCCCTACTATAAGTTCCTAGAACACAGGAATCATATTTATCTCTACAGTTCCAGCACCCCACACATCACATTGAACATAGTAAGTACTCAATAAATGATTCAGTATTAAATGAATGAAGTAACTGTTGCTGTCTTTATGAATGCCAATTGTTTATATTTATGTCTATCAATAAAGTCTCTAACCTAGAGCATTACTTGATTTTATCTGTTCTTTTTGTGCCTTTCTAGGCTTCAAAGCAGCATATATTGAAAAAGATCCAGAAATTCACAGGTCAGAAAGATCTTTTATTCTTCAGTTCAAGACTAATGACAAATCAACTGCAGGGTCTGCTTTAAGACTTTAACCTGTAATAGCAGGTAGAAGGAAGAAGGTTGAAAAGATTGTGTTATTGGAAGAAATATGCCTACTCTTTCTAGCAACTACACTTCTGAAGAAATGTAAATGGCTTCATAATTCTTTTCATGAATGAAAAGAATCATGAATTCTTTCATCTCTATCCTCATACTTTCTTTCCTAATCTCCTTTTGTGCAAAGCTTATTTAAAGTATCAGGAAAGAAACTCTGTGAGAGGGGGTAACTGTGAAGAGTTTGGTCCAGGAAGTTTTGATACCTTTTTTCTCTACCATAGAGACTGGATAATACATATCTTTTCCTCCAAAGATATGTATTTCTCTGTTTTCCCCACTTCTCCTTACCATGATTATTCCTGCTGCTTCCAATGGCTTACAGTGACTACATGGTGAAGACAGCATACTGTAGCTTAAAAGAGAAACAAACAAAAGGAGACATTGGTTAAATCTGAGCTCTTCCACTAATTAGCCTTTTGATCTTAGGCATGGTTTTGTCTTTGTTTCCTTATTTGCAAAATGAGGGGATTGAACTAAGGTAAGGCCAAGAGTCATAATTCTAACAGATTCTTCACCTCTACTCCCAGATCCACAGTTGGAAAAAAATCTCAGGATGAGTTGCATTGAAGCTAACCTGAAACAGTGAGTAAAATCAATCTTCTCTGTGCCTATTTTTTCTCTCTTCAGCTTACCCTACTGATAAATCCTGTGACAGTCAGGAGTAAGATACCTGGGATTCTGTTTCACTTTCCTCACTATGATAGCTGTCTCCTTTCTAAGTCTCTTTTTTCATTGTTCTCTTACCAGTATATTAATATCACTTCAATTACACTAACACACTCTGCTGCACCCAGTTTTTCAGAACTCCCTGTGGGATGGACCCAGGAATATGTACTCTGGTCAATGGACAGGAGTCTTCAACAGATCTTCCAACACCTGGAAAGTACAAGGTCAGGTGGTTTCTGAGTGGAGGTTGAAAGTGGTAGAGCTTTTAAGAGGGAGGAAGGAAGGGAGTGAAGGAAGGAGGGAGGGAGGGAGAGAGGGAAGGAGGAAAAGAGAGGGGGAGGGAGAAGAAAGATGGTTAGTTTTCGTAGTGGGGCAAAGTTTAAGAACCACTGGTTTGTGAATCATTTCTGATTGGAATGGGGACAAATGCCTCCCTTTTTCCTGGTGGAGGAATTCTTTCCATAAATAAGCAATTAATGTTGGGGAAAGCCACCTTTTTTGTTTTCCCTCAGTCCAAAATATTTTGCATTCAAAATGGCCATTGTCTTTCCATTTTCCTACTTTTTCCTGTTTCAAAACAAATGGGAACTTTTCTCTTTATTTCTTAGATCAAGTCTTATGGAATTGGGTTTGCCTGAACCACAGGATATGATTTCTTCTTCCACCTCCTCTGTTTTTGTGGCTCAGGAGCCTGTTCTACCCTGTTGTGACTGTAAGAATGCAGAACATTCTACTGACAGTAGTATCTCCTCTGGATCATCCTACAGCTCGAGCCTGTCTCACCTTCCTGTCTTTTCTGAAGAAACAACTTGGCAATTCCGGAGCCGTAGTTTACCTATTTTACCCCAAAATCAACCTCCTGTGTTCAGGAACCAAGGCAGATCTCTGCCTTCTTTTAGGCTTTCAGAGCTTGGGAAATCAGAATTTTTTCAGAATTTGGAAACTCTTTCATCCTTAAGCCATCAAAGCACTTTTATCAACTCTCTTTTTGAATCCCCAGATCTCCACAGACAAGGAGAAAAAACAAAGGATAAGAGAAGGAGTGAGAGTGATTTGACATCAGATTATAAGCCAAATATTATCTTCAAAGAGAGACCACTATTGTCAGGGTCAACTCCAATCCAGCTCTCTCCTTTGGCTAGGTGGGAGTTAGAGGGACATATGGCTTGGAAGGTTTGTACTTTGCGGGAACAAACAGTGCCTCTGCCTGTGAGGGAATCATGGGCAATGCTGAATTATTTAATTGAGGTGCAAGGAGGAGTCCCTGAACCAGAGAAACCCCAAATCCAGCTATCTATGCCCATTCATCAAAGCACTGAGCAAAATATCAACAATGAATCCCCAGACCTTCCATCTCTTCAGCTCCAGGGGAACACTGGAGTGGAATCTGGATTAAATAGAACAGAAACAAGAATTTCTCAGACTCTTATCCCAGGTAAGCAGTCACAACCTGGATATGGCCCGCAAATCCTTGCATCCAGGCCATTAATGACATCAATAGATATTCTACCTCCCAAAAGCTTAGGAGCTGACATCACTCAAGAGGAAATGACTTTACTGAAGAAGGACCCAAAACATGTGCTAGAGCTTAATATAAAGCAGAGGGTCTTAGGTCTTCCAGAAAAAAGGATACAGCAGCAACAGACCCAGGTGCCTAATATGGAGCTGACCCCACAGCGACCATACCAAGTCACAGATAGTGTAAAAGTTACTCCACTGGCATTACTTCAAGTCATGGATTCAATGGGGATGATTCCAGATTCACATTCAGAAGTGATAGAATCTGTGGGTTTGTTCCAATGGCCATCAAATGAAGTTGTAAAACCAATGGAAGCCATGGAAACAGTGCATGTAAACCAAAAACCATCATATCAAGTCATTAAATCAGTGGAGGTAACCCCAAGACCTCAGCAGCAGGTTATGGAATCAAGAAAGATAACTTCAAGACCGCTGAATCAAGTCATAGATAATGTGAAGGTAACTCCGATAGCATTGCTTCAAGTCATGGATTCTATGGGGATGATTAAAAAATCACATCCACCTATCATACAGTCAATGGGAATGACCCCAACAATGCGATATCAAGTTGTGGAGTCAGTAAAAAGGAGTACATTGTTGGACCATCAAGTCATACAATCAGGAAAGATGAGTCCAAGACTACGACATGCAGTCATAGAAACTGTGGAAATAACCCCAAGGCCACATAAAGTTATGCAATTAGTTGATGTAACATCAAGGCCACAAAGTCAAGTCACAGAATCACTGAAGATTACTCCAGGGCCAGTATGTCAAAATATGAAATCACTTGAAATGATCCCCAGGCCACTGCATCAAGTGATGGATTACATGAAAGTGACTCCAGTAGCACTATTACAAGCTATGGACTTTATGGGGATAATTCCACCAACAAAGTCACATGTTATAGAATCTGGGGGTTTGATCCCAGATACACAGTCTCAAATTGCAAATATAACCCAAAGGGCAATTCAATCAGATGGTTTGACTTCAAGCTCTCTTACTACTATTGGTACACTTGGAGTGGTAGAATCTGTGGGCTTACCTCCAAAGCCACCACATAAAGTCATGGTATCAGGAGGAGTGATCCCAATATCTCAAGCCAACTCCAGGAGTCTGGAATTGACTCCTGGGTCATGTATTCAAATGCCAGACTTTAAGGGAATGACTCCACAACCGTATTATCGAGGCACAGAATCTATGGCATTAATACCAGGGCCATCTCATCAAGTCACGGAGTCTTCAAGGTTGACCCCATGGCATCAAATTCTGGAGTATTCCGAGATGAGTCCAAGGCAAAGTCATCATGTCATAGAAACTATGGAGTTGACCTCTGACTCCTGGCTAAAAATGGAGAAATCTGCAGAGGTGACACATTCACATCATCAAATGATGGAATCTTTAGGGACAATCCCAAGGTCACTGGGTAGAGGTACAAAATCTATGGGAAAGAGCCAAAAGCCACTGCCTCAAGTCACAGAATCTGCAGAAATGTCTACTACATCAGTTCAAGATGTGAACTATAGAGAGATGAAATCAATCCCACAACTTAAGGTTATGGGTTCTATGACATTATCCCCAAGATTGCAAAATTTGAAGTCTGGGAAACTGGTTTTAGCACCAGAGTCACAAAATATGAAATCTGTAGACATAACCACAGGTTCAGTCCCAGAATTGGGAAATTACAGACAGCCAGTCTCAACTGTGAACTCTATAGAATTGGCCACAGAACCACAACAGCAGAGTGTAAAACCTGAGGAGTTGGCCACCACACCACAGGGGCAAAATGAGAAATCTGTGCAGTCAGCCCCAGGGGCTCAGCTTCATGGTGCGAAATCTATCCAACTGATGCTGGGACCCCAACAACAAAGTAAAAAATCTACTGGGTTAGTTCCAGCACCACAGTTGCAAAGTAGGAAATCTATAGATTTGGTCCCCAGTTCACAGTTGCAATGTATGGAATGTGGTCATTTGGCTCTACCATCAGAGTTTCCAGGTATAAAAACTGTGGAATTGTCTCCAAGAATAGTACAAAAAGATGTGAAACCTATGGAGTTGGCCCCAAAGTCATGGTCACAAGATATAAGATCCGAGGAGACAGCCCCAATACCATTGCTTGAAGATGTAAAAACTCCTCAAATGGTAGAAAGCACAAGACTGACTCCTAAGACACAGGTAGAAAGTATGAAAAATGAGGAACTGATCCCAAGAGCACACATTCAAGCAGTAAACTCTGTAGAGGTAGACTCCAGACCAAATCATCAAGTCACAGAACCTGAAGGACTGATCTCATGGTATCAAGCTTCAGAATCTTTAGGGATGATCTCAGAACCAGGATATTCAGAAACAGAAGCAAAGCTAACCTCTGACACTGGTCACCATGCGAAAGAGTCTATGGGGTTGATACAATCATCTTTAGGAAGTACCCCCAGGTCATTGAGCCAAGCATCTATGCAGATGAACTCAATGTCATTCAGGGGCACTCTTGAGCCAATGTTCCAAAGTGTGAGAGCCATGGACGAAACTCCAGTGTCAGAGCACACTACACAAGAATCTCTGGAGTTGGTACCAGGATCAGAGATGCAAGGTATGAAATCAAAGATGTTGACCCCAGAGCCTCAAGATACGAAGTTTGTTCATCCGAATCTAGGACCATATTCAGAGGTTATGAACTATGAGGAACTTATCTCAGAACCACGATTTCAAAATGTGAAATCTGTGTCATTGACCTCAGAACCACAGTCCACAAGTATAAAACCTGAGGAGTTGACTCTAGGGCCATTAAGGCATGATGATAATTTTGTGGATTTACATATACCACTGGAAGAATCTAGTAGGTTAATTCCTGAGTCACAGTTACAACATGTTGAATCAAGGAAAGTGACTGTGGAACTGCATTTACAAGAACTGAAATCTGTGGGTCTACCTTCCAGACCAAGGCATCAAGACATAGCACTTACAGAGTTAGCTGCTGAGAGCTGGCCACAAGAGGAGGAATCTGTAGTCTTGAAACCTGGTGGTGTGATGCCCAGGCTGTGTTTTCAAAAATTTTCAGAGTTGACTCCAGGTCAAGATCGTGAAGACACAGAAACTGTAAGACTGATTTCTGAGGCTTTGCCCCAAGTTAATTTGCCCCAATTAGTGCAAAAACCAACAGATCAAGTTATAGAATCTGCAAGAATGACTCCTCTAAGGCCACATCTTCAAGATACAGAATCATCAGAGATATCCCTAAGGTCAGAATATGCAAACACAGAAAATGTGGGGTTAGCAGCATTTCCAGTTGAAAACATCCAGGAGGTAATACCAGTACAACCAAATTCAGAAAAAGAATCTCTGGAGTTGACTTTAGAACCAAGGATGCAATATGAGATATCACAGCCACTACTGCAAAATTTGAAATATGTGAAGTTAACCTCCGAGTCATCCCCATTAGTGGTGGAATCTAAACAGTTTGTTACAGGACCAAAACCACAAGTTACCGAGTTGACTCCAGAGCCACAGTTCCAGGAAGTAACATCCAGGCAGTTGGAATCAGAGCCAAAACTACAAGACATGAAATATGTTAATTTAATTCAACAGTCAACTACTACCAAAATGGTAGAATCAGAGAAGCCAATACAAGAGCCAGTGCTACAAAGTATGACACCAGAGGAACTGACTCAGGAGGTACAGCTCCAAGGTGTGTCCCTGGGACCAGAGTTGCATAGTGTAAGATTTTCAGAGTTATCTCCCGAGCCACCACTTCAAGGAGAAAGACTTTTAGATTTAATCTCAGGGTCTCCACATCACAGTGTGACATCTGATGAATTGACCCCAGGTTCCCCAATGCAAGAAATAAAATTGTCAGATTGTATCCCAGGACCAAAGCATCAAAGTGTTGTATCTATACAGTTGATGGCAAAACCACAAACTCAAAGTACAAAATTCGCGGAACTAAGCTCAGGACCATGCTTACAAGGTGTCAGATTTTCTGATTTGACTCCAGACCCACAGCATCAAGGTTTTGAACATGTGCAGTTAATGCCAGGAACACAGCTTCAAGATACAAAGCCTGTAGGATTTGTAACAGAGTCATCTTTGCAGTTAAGTCAAGGGCTCCCAGTTGAAAATATGAAATCTATTCTGTCTATTGATGGGTCACAGTTTCACAGCATGAAATCAGTGAAACTGACCTCAGAACTACAATTTCAAGATATGAAATCTGAGGAACTGAACCTAGGGTCAAGGCAGCAAGATGTCAAATTTTCTGAATTGACCTCAGGACCAAAGCTTCAAGGTGTCAAATTTGGGAAGCAAATCCCGGAATCACCGTTTCATAGTGTGACTTCCATGGAGACAACTCTAGAGTTAGGGCTTCAAGATTCTAAATCAGCAAAGATGTCTCCAGGGCTTCAAGGTGTGAAACAGGTGGGGCCATGGCTACAAGATGTCAAATTTTGTGACCTAACATCAGGAGTTCAGTCTCAAGGTGTGAAATCCTCTGAATTAAACTCAGGGCCACAACTACAATATGTGAAGATTTTTGAGTTAACTCCAGAACCAAAGGTGCAAGGAGAAAGATCTATGAAGTTGGCCTCAGGACCTGAACAGCAAGGGGTTAAGCCTGAGATGTTAGGACCAAAGCCACTGTTCCAAGGCATAAAATGTGAAGCAGCAGACCAAATGTCAAGCTTTGAAGGTGACATTTCTTATAAATTAGTTTCAGAGCCACAGAGACCAGATGTAAAATCTATGGAGGTGTCTCCTAGACTCCAGTTGCCAAGTGTAAACTATTCTGAGTTGGCAAGAAGACCACTGTTACAAGTTATGAAATCTTCTGGATTGACCCAAAGACCACAGATGCAAGATGTAAAACCTGCAGTGAGGACCCCAATCTCAAAGGTTGAAGGTTTACAATCTGAGGCACTAATGCCAGAGCCACAGCTGGAAGATACAAAATCTGTGAAGTTAACCCCAGGACCACATTTAGGAAGTATGAAATCCATTCAGTTAACATCAAAGCCACAACTGGGAAATGTTAAATCTATGGTGTTAACCCCTGGGTCAGAGGGGGAAGATGTGAAACCGGTAGAGGTGACCCCAGGCTCAAAACTTCATGGTTTAATATCTGAGTTGCTGTCCTCAGAGTTGGAGTTGAAAGATGTGAACTCTGCAGTCTTAACTCCAGGACAACATCCAAGAGGTATGAAATCTACATTGCTAACCCCAAGTCCACAGCTGGAAGATAAAAAATCTGTGGAGATAACCTCAGGACCACTGAGAGAAGATGTCAAATCTGTGAAACTCACCTCAGATTCCAAGCTTCAAGGTGTGAAATCTGATGTGTTGGCACTGTCCTTAAGAAATCAAGGATTAAAAACTGTGACGTTCATCCCAAGAACGCAACTGCAAGATGTGAAAGCTATGGAATTGAAACTTGGGCCAAGGATGCAAGATGAGAATTCTGTGTTTTTGGCACCATGGTCATTGCTCCAAGGGCCTCAACTGCAAGGTATGAAACCTCGGGAATTGACTGCAAAGCCCCAAATGCAAGATGTGGAAATTTTGCAGCTAACCCCATGTCCAAAGCTTCAAAGTTTAACACCTGTAGAGGAGATTCCAGATCAAGAGCTGCAATTTGCAAAACCTATGAAGTTGACCCCAAGGCTAAAGAAGCAGGTAGTAAAATCTGTGAATGCGAGCAGAAGACAAAAGTTTCAAGGAGTAAAATCTGTGGATTTAGCCCCAAAGCAACAGTTTCAAGAGACGGCACTTGTGAACTTAACTCCTGGGCCAAAACAGGTTAGTGAGATATCTGTAATCTCACCAGAGCAGCAATGTGTGAATTCAGAGTCACTGAAGAGAGGGTCTAAGTCAGAAGATGGGATGTCTTGGGAGTTAATTCCAGAGCTAAAATTTAAAGATGGAAAATTAGTAGATCTCAACTTTGAATTACAGTTGAAAGGTAGGGAATCATCTGAATTGACTCCAGAATCAAATATTCAAGGTGTAAAATCTAAAAAGTTAAAACTTGAACCACAGTTGCAAAGTATGAAGTCTTCCAAGCTGACCCCAGGACCACAGTTACACCAAGTAAAATCCTCAAAGTCAACTTCAGAGCCACAGCTTCAAGATGTGAAAACTGCTAAGTTTAAACAAGAGCCACAACCTGAGAGTATGAAACATATTCAGTGGATACCAGGATGTGAGTTCCAAGACGTGAAATCTGCAGGGTTAAGTCTTAAGTCACAACCTCAAGGAGGCAAATTTGTAGAGTTGAAATCTTCAACACAGTTAAGAGATGCGAAGTCATCTGAATTGCATCTGGGGCCAAAAATTCAAGGTACAGCATATTTGAAGTTCGACCTTGGGCCACAGTTGAGAAGGGTGAAAACTCCTGAGTTGTCCCCAGGACCACAGTTGCAAGAAGGAAAAGTTTTGGCATCAACCTCAGGGCCACAGTTTCAAGGTATGAAAATTGTGGAGTTAAACCAAAAGCCACAGTTTGGAAGTACGAAAACTGTTCAGTGGATGCCTGCACCAGTGTTTCAAGGTGTGAAATCTCTGCTAAATCTTGAGTTGCAACCTCAGTGTGTCAAACCGACAGAGTTGATACAGTTGAGAGATATGAAATCATCTGTATTGACCCCAAGGCCAAAGCTTCAAGATGTACAATCTTTGACATCACTCCAAGAGTCTCAGGCTCAAGGTCTCAATGTGAAACCCTGTCTACAGTTTAGCAGTATGAAATCATGTGACCTGACTCCCAAGTCAAAGCTCTGTGATATAAAATCTATGATGTTCAAATCTAGGCTTAATTTGCAAGATGGCAAATCTCCTATGTTGACCCCAGGACCATGGCTTCAAGAAGTGAAACCATTACAGGCAGCCCCAGGAACACAGCTTCAAGGTGTGAAGTCTCCACTGCTTACACAAGAGCCACAGTTTCCTGAGATGAAATCTGAGGTATTAAGCCAAGGGTCACAATTACAAAGTGATAAAACCATAGAGTTGAACTCCCCACTACACTTGAAAAGTATGAAGTCATCTGAGTTGACTCTTCAGCCAAAGCTTCAGGGTGTGAAATCTGAGGATTTCAACACTGGGCCACAGTGTCAAGGTCTAAAATCTTCTAAGCCACCGTTTGAGACAAAGTCCCAAGATAAGAAAGTTACTGAACTAATCCCTGGCTTACAGTTGCAAGGTACAATGTTTTCTAAACTGACTGTGGGAACAAAGACTCAAGGTGTCAAATATACAGATTTTGACCCTGGGTCATTGTTAAAAGGTGTAAACTCTTCTGGGTGGACCTCAAAGGCCAAACTTCAAGATGTAAAACATAAAGAATTTAGCCCCTGTCCCCAGTTGCAAGTTCTGAAATCTTCTGAGCTGATCCCGGCATCAAAGCTTCAAAATGTGAAATTGGTGGTCAACTCTGAGTCACAATTTCAAGGAGAGAAATCTTCTCAATTAATCTCAGACTCAAAGTTACAAGATGTGGAATCTGCAAAGTCCAAATCTGGGCCACCATCGCAAGGTGTGAAATCTGAGTTGACACTGGGGTCAAAGCTTCAAAAAGTGAAATCAGTGGAACTCAAGTCAGGTCCACAGTTGCAAGATATAAAATCTTCCAAGTGGATCACGGGTATAAAGCTTCAACGTGTAAAATCTATGAATTTCAGGTCTGGATCAAACTTGCAAGGTGTGAAATTGTCTGAAGATATCCCAAGGGAGAAGCTTCAAGGTGTGAAGTCTGTAGACCTGAAACCTAGTCCAAAGTTACAAGGTGCAAAACCTGATTTGACAAGGAAGATTCCAGTTGTGAGATCAGTAGAGTCAGACTCAGGCCAACACTTACAAGATATGAAATGTTCTGAACTGATCATGGGTATAAAGCTTCAACATGTAAAATCTAAAGGGTTAAGTTCTAGACCACACTTTCAAGGTATGAAATCTTCTGAAGCGGTCTTAGGGACAACGCTTCAGGAAGTGAAATCGATGTTCAACTCTGAACCACAGATACAAAGTAAAAAATGTTCTGAATTGACTCAAGGGACAAAGCTTCAAGATGAAAACTCCTTAGAGCTCAATCATGGACTGAAGTTACAATGTGGGAAATCTGATTTAACCCAGAAGAGGGAACTTCAAGGTGTGAAATCAGTGGAGTTCAACCCTCAACCACAGAGACAGGGTGATAAATCTGATTTGAGGCTAGGGTGGAGGCTTCAAGATTTGAAATCTGTTGTTCCACCTCTGCAAGGTATGACATCCTCAGAGTTAACACCAAAGACAAAGCCTCAAAGTGGAGAATCTATGGAATTCATCACCAGGCCAATGTGGCAAGATATGAAACCTTTTGAATTGACTCTTGGTACAAAGGTACAAGATGTGAAATCTTTGGGGTTCAACTCAGCTCCACAGTTACAAGATAGAAAATTATCTATGCTGACATCAAAGGCATACCTTCAAGGTGTGAAATCTATGGAATTCAACCCTGTGGCAGAGTTGCAAGGTGCAAAATCTTCTGGGCCTATAAAGCTTCAGTTGATGAACTCTACAGAAGTCAATCCTGGCCTAGAATTTCAGGTTGCAAAATCCTGTAAGTTGGCCTTGGAATCAAAGATTCACAGTGGGATATCGTCTAAGAGCAATGCTAGAAAGCAAAAGCAAGATGAGAAATCGTGTAAGTTGAATCCATGGCAAGAGCTTCAAAGTGTAAAAGTCATGGTGTTCAGTCCTAGGACACATTCACAACATATAAAATCTTCAGAATCATGCAAAGGGACTAAGTTTCAAAATGTGAAGTCTTTGGAATTCAATCCTGACCAACAACTGCAAGATATGAAATCTTCTGATTTGAGTCTGGGAACAAATCACCAAGGTATTCAATCTTTAGAGTTCAATCCTGGACCACAGCTGCAAGAGGTAAAATCTGAGTTGAGCTCAGAAATGAAGCTTCCAGATGAGAAATTGCTGGAATTTAACCATGAGCCTAAATTACAAGGTGGGAAATGCTCTGAACTGAAGCCAGGGCCACAACTTCAATGGGTGAATTACACACCATTCAACACTGGGTCACAAGTGCAAGATACAAAATCTTCAGAGTTGAATCCCAGTACGGAGCATCAAGGTAGAAAATCTAAGGTGCTCTGCGTTGGGCCAGATTTGCAAGGTGTGAATTCTTCTGCATTCATTTCAGAACCAAAACTTAAGTGTGTAAATCCACCTGGATGCCAGCCTGGGTCACATTTGCAAGGTACAAGCTCTTCTGAATTAACTTCAGTTTCAAAATTTCAAGGTATGGAGTCTTCTAAGTTAAATTCAGGGACAGAGCTTCAAAGTGAGGCATCTATGGTGTTCAACCCTGGACCACATTGCCAAGGTCTGAAAGGAGCAAAATCATCTACGTTGACTTCAGGGAAAAAATGTCAACATATGGGATCTGAGGTGAGACTAAGCACAGAGAATCAGTGTGAGACATTTATGGTGTTCAACCCTGGACCACACTGCCAAGGTTTGAAATCTGAATTGAGGCCAGAATCAAAGTTTCTAAGTGTAACACCCACAGAATGCAACCCTGGGCCACAGATGCAGTGTGCAAAGTCTTCTAAGTTGAATCCAGAGCCAAAATCACAATGTTTAAATTCTATGGGTTGCAAATGTGGGCCACCCTTGCAAGATATAAAATCCCTTGAGTTGACTTCAGGGGAAAAATGTCAATATATGGGAACTGAAGTGAATCCAGGCACAGAGAATCAATGTGAGACATCTATGGGGTTCAATCCTGGACCACACTGCCAAGGTCTGAAATCTGAATTGAGTCCAGAGTCAAAGTTTCTCAGTGTAGCACCCACAGAATGCAACCCTGGGCCATGGATGCAGTGTGCAAAGTCTTTTGAATTGAATCCAGTACCAAAATTACAATGTTTAAATTCTATGGGTTGCAAATGTGGGCCACCCTTGCAAGGTATAAAATCCCCTGAGTTGACTTCAGGGGAAAAATGTCAAAATATGGGGTCTGAAGTGAAACCATGTATAGGGAATCAATGTGAGACATCTATGGTGTTCAATCCTGGACCATACTGCCAAGGTTTGAAATCTAAATTGAGTCCAGAGTCAAAGTTTCTAAGTGTAACACCCACAGAATGCAACCCTGAGCCACAGATGCAGGGTGCAAAGTCTTCTAAGTTGAATCCAGAGCCAAAATCACAATGTTTAAATTCTATGGGTTGCAAACGTGGGGCATCTTTGCAAGGTATAGAATCCATTGAGTCAACTTCAAGGAAAAAATGTCAAAATATGGGATCTGAAGTGAAGTCATGTACAGGGAATCAATGTGAGACATCTACGGTGTTCAACCCTAGGCCACACTGCCTAGGTCTGAAATCCGAATTGATTTCAGGGTCAAAGTTTCTAAGTGTAACACCCACAGAATGCAACCTTGGCCCACAGACACAGTGTGAAAATTCTTCTGAGCTGAATCCAGAGCCAAAATTACAATGTGTAGATTCTATGAAGTGCAAATGTGGGCCACACTTGCAAGGTATAAAATCTCCTGAGTTAACTTCAGGGACAAAATGTAAAGGTAGGAAATCTTCTGATTTTAATCCGGGGCCAGAACTTCAAGGTATAAAATCTGTTATGTTCAACCCTGTGCACAATTTACAAGACATAAAATGTGAATTTACTCCAGGGACAAAGTCTCAAGGTAGAACCTCAACAAAGTTCAACTCTGACCCACAGCAGCAAGGTGTGAATTCTACTGGGTTGAATTCAGGGTTAGAACTTCAATACTTAAGTTCTGTAAAGTCTAATCCAGGGCCACAGATGCATGGTATGAAACCCTCTGAAATGAACCCTGGGCCAGAATCTCATGGTACAAAATCTATGTTGTTCAACCTGGAATCACACTTGCAAGAAGCAAAATCTCCTGAGTTAACTTCAGGGACAAAGTTTCCAAAAGTCCAATTTTTGGTTAACCATGCTGGGTCAGAGCAACAAGTTGTGCAGTCTGTGTTCACTTTGGGCCCTCAGTTAAATGTTATGAAACCTATGTTATTTTTACCAGAGCAACTGTTTGAAGATATAAAATCTATGAAGATGAACAAAGAGCCACTGCTTTGTGGTACCAATTCTACAAAACTGATTTCAGACTCTGAGCTGCAGAATTTGAAATGGAACGTGTTTGCTCTAGAGCCATGCTTTCAAAAAGTGAAATCTATGGAGTTAAACTCTGGGCCACATCCTCAAGGTATGAATTGTGAGGAGTTGCCCTCACACCTCAGGCAGCATAGTATAAGATCTGTGGTGTTTGCACCAGAGCCATGTTTTCAAGATGGGAAGCCTCTGGAGTTGAAACCAGAGATACAACCTCAAGATGTGAATTCTAATAAATTGATTTCTTGCTTCAGGCAGAAGTCTGTAGTATCTGTATCAGTGCCATGTTCTCAAGATGTGAAATCTATGAAGTCAAACCTACTGCCCCAATCTCAAAGTATGAACTTTTTAGGATCATCATCATGTCTCAGGTCACAATGTGTTAAATCTGAGATCTCTGCACCAGAACCATGTCTTCAAAATATGAAATCTGTAGAGTTGACACCAGGGTCTCAAGAGCAAGGCATGAATTGCCAAGAGCTCACTTTAGGATTGCAAGGTGTCAAATCAGGAATCTCGGCACCAGAGTCAACTAAGAACTTCATACCAGGACCAATGTTGACTAGTGTCAAATTTTCAAATTTGTCTCCAGAATCACAGCAACAAGGTGTGAAACATTTGGAGTTTACTCCAGAACCAAAGTTGCAAAGCACAAGGCATGCAAAATCATCTTCACTGTCTCTGCAACAAGCTATAAAATCTGTGGAGTTAGCATCAGAGTCACTGTTTCAAAGACCAAAATCTGAGGATCTAACTCCAAGAACAAGCTCTCAAATGACAGGCTCCTCTGAAATCATCCCTAGGCCAGGGCATCAGTTTGTAGAACATGCAGAGATGATTCCAAAGCCAATGCATCGAGTCCCTAAATCTGTTAGTTTGACTTCAATACCAATTTATCAAGTTATAGATTCTTCAAAAATGCCACAAAGTTTGGCACATCAAGACACAGAAACTGTAGAGAAATCTGTGAAGATGACCCAAAAACCAAAAGGAAAAGCCATGAAAGCTTCAGGAATGCCTCTGAAACTAAATCTTCAAGTACCAGAATTTGTTGATCTGACTCCAGTGCTAAGGAATCAAGGTTTAAAATCCTTAGAATTAACACCAAAGAAAAGCCACCAAATCCTGGAAACTCTGGAGTTGCTCTCTCAGTCAGGGTCCCAAGTTAAGGAGTCACATACAGGGCAGCTGCAGCAAGTTGTGGAATCTGAAGGGATGACTTCAGGACCCAAGAATCACATTACAGAAACTATGGGGTTGACCTTCAAGACAAAGCTGCAAGGGGAGGAATTTCTTGGAAGGAGTCCAAAACCAATAAGTAAAACCACTGATGCAGAGAGATATTCAAGGCCCTACCCTCAAGCCCAGGAATCTGTGGAGGTGATCTCCGAGCAAAAACTGCCAAGGGGAGAGTCTATAGCATTGATTACAAGGACATTTCAAGATGTCCCAGAATCTTCAGAGATGTCAGAAGGGATACAATATCAAGTTCCTGGGTCTATGGGTTTGACCTGTAAGCAATTCCTAAAGGCGAAGCAAATAGGTCAAGTTGCAGGACACACAGCATCTGCAGAGGTCACCACTGAGACATGGGAACAAGGGGAGGGAAAAATGAAGCTAACCCAGTCACAGAATCAAAGTATGAAATACTTAGAAACAGCCCCAGGACTACTGGGTCAAATTACAGAATTCATGAGGATTAGTCCAAAGCCATTAGAACAAGTCACAAACTCTACAAAGACACAGCTTCAAGTTGCTCAAGCAATAGGGGTAAAGCCAGTAGCTCCCATCAGAGTTGCTACACCTGTGAACGTGACTCCTGGGCCACCATATCAAGTTGTGAAGTCTGTAAAGTTAACATCATGGCCAAACTCTCAAATGGTAGACTGTGTTGAGTTGACTTCAAAACCACAAGATGTGAGACCTTCAACCTCAGGCCTAAGTTTGCAAAATGCAAAATTTAAGAAATTAAGCACAGAATCAAAGTACCAAACTTTGAAAAGAATGGATTTGACAGGGTTTCAAATTGTAAAGACTGTGGGGCCACCACTTCAAATTGTAAAATCTGAGGAATTAGCACCAGGGCCAATTCCCCAGATTGCAGAACCAATAGGAGTGGGGCTTAAGGCAACAAATTACTTGGATTTATTCCCAAGGCTACATCTTCAAGAACCAGTAGAATCTGTAGAATTAACATCAAGGCCAAATACTGAAGTGAAATCTGCAGAATTAACCACACAGCCAACATGTACACTCAAGACACCTACAGTGTTAAATCATAAACAAGGGCTTCGGGCTGTGAAATCTACAGGGGTAAAAACAGGACCTCCTCAAGTCATGGAATCTGAGGATTTGAATCTAAATGAGGTGTGTCAGAATAAGGACTTTGAGGAGGGATCATCAGAAGAAGATTTACAAATAGGGAATTATTTCTCTAGGTTTCTACACAACTCTTCAGACTCACTCAGCTCAAGTTCTGTCAGAACATCTGAATTAGATTTTTGGGATTCTAAGATGCCGCAAGTATCAAGTGTATTGGATATAAAAAACCTTGTGACAGATATTTTGCAACCTGAGGAGTCTTTTATAGACCTTGATATGATACAATCTTCAACTTTTTCCTTATCCCTTCATAACCAATCCCCTGATGAGACAGTTATTCCTGTAAAAAACTCAAATTCTGAGATGTCAGGAGTGGATGTCATACCTAATGAAAGGACTAAGAGGAAACATGTGGAGGAGTCAGAAAGCTCACTCCAGAGACCCTCACAACATTCACCACAAGACTGGATATCACCACCTAGGTTTTTCCAGGCAGAGTCAGGGGCTCAAAGAGCCCTTTCCTGGCCTGTCCTGGGCAGGCAACGGAATGTCTGGGAGAGTCGCTCCTCGAGGCCACGACTAGCTAGAAAATATCTCTCCAATATGCTAATGCTGGGGAATGTCTTGGGGACCACTATGGAAAGGAAGCTTTCTTCTCCAACATCTTTAACAGAAAGAGCCACTGAAGATACCTGTCAATCTATTCAGAATTTATTTGGGGTTCCAGCTGAATTGATGACATCTTCTGAGAGATTATTTGAAAAGGGTCAAGGTACTATTTCTCAGCCTTCAGTGGTCAAAAACTACATTCAGAGACATACTTCATGCCATGGTCATGGAAAAAAAACACCCTTAAGGATGTGGACACGTAGTTCCATGCCCTCCATAATACAGCACTACTCTGGGAGTAGAACGAGAATAAAGAAAACAAACTCAAAACCCTGCAATATATCCCAGGAAGTCATTCAGTACGTGCCTGTTTCATGCACAGGGAGTCAGCCTCCTGCCCCAGCAAAGTCAGAGTCTTCCCTCAACATATTTTTTGCCAGGAGAGATTCTGTTCCAATGGAAGAGACTGAGAACTCACAGAGTGATTCACAGACAAGGATTTTTGAGTCCCAACACTCCCTCAAGCCAAGTTATCTTTCCCAGGCCAAGACTGACTTCTCAGAACAGTTCCAGCTGCTACAAGATTTACAGCTAAAAATAGCAGCAAAACTGTTGAGGAGTCAAATACCCCCCAATGTACCTCCACCTTTAGCTTCAGGTCTGGTCCTAAAATATCCTATCTGCCTACAGTGTGGCCGATGTTCAGGATTTAATTGCTGTCATAAATTACAGGCTGCTTTTGGGCCTCACCTTCTTATCTATCCACAGCTTCACCTTGTAAGCACTCCTGAAGGCCATGGAGAGATTAGGTTACATCTTGGTTTTAGGTTGCGAACTGGTAAAAGACCCCAGCTCCCAAAGTATCACAGAAGAGACAGACCAGTCACGCCAAGGAGCCTTAGATCAACATCATTAAGGAAAGCCAAAGGTTACACACGAGCTTCCAAGAGTCCTACTTCTACAATAGATTTCCAGTCTGGGTCTTCCCAGTCTCCTTCTCCTATAGAAGTCCACATCAGGCGAAGGCAATATGACAGCTCTAGCCTAATAGAAAAGACAGAAATTAGAGAGCCTGGACACTATGAGTTCACTCAAGTTCACTCACTATCAGAGAGTGACTCTGAAAGCAATCAGGATGAAAAATGGGCTAAAGTGAGAACCAAAAAGACTCATGATTCAAAATATCCAATGAAAACAATCCCCAAGGGAGTTAGATCACAAAATACAAAGTTCTACACAAATGGTAGAGCTATAATACAGAGTTCCTCCAGGGAATTACCAAACCAGTTAAGAAGGAAGAGGAGTGGAGCATCTCAGACAACGACCGCCTCTTTAAAAAGACAACCTAAGAAATCCTCCCATCCAAAATTTATTCAACTGCTTTTTCAGGGCCTAAAGCAGGCAATTCAAACAGCCCACAGAATTATGGCTTTGGCTGGGCAGAAGCCTGAGGACACAGCAAGGTCAGACTATTTCTGGTCAAGCAAAACCTACCTTCCAAAACAAAAAGCCAGAGACTATTGCTTAACAAGAGACAGCAAAAGACACAGGATGCCAATTCTCAAGCTAAGGCAATCAGAGTCAGTCACCAAGCAGGAGAGCACACGGTGGGAAGAAACAGACCAATTCAGACCAGCTCAACAACCAAAAAGGGATAGCTCTTTCCAACTCAGACCTAAGCAATTACCCAAGCCCACAGTTTCCCAAAGAAGTACCACTCTCAAAAACACCTCAACTAGCCAGTGTTTGGGTCCTGTTCAAAATGACAGTAGTAGCAGAGCTAAGAAAAACTTTAACAGAAATGAAATCTCTAACCAGGAGTCCAAGAACTTCAAACCAGGAATCAGAGTTCATGCTGGAGGGAGACTCTTACAACCTGGTTCTCTTATGAAGAGGACCTCACACAGTCACCTTAAAGGGAAACCCACACACAAGGAACGAAACCATCAGAGCTTCGGCTTCAGTAGGGAAAGAACCCCATGTTACTCTTCTGGAAGGAGCCAATACAGTCCCTCTGAGAGGGGCCAGCACAGTATCTCTGAGAGGAGCCATAGAAGTGCCTCTGAGAGAAGCCACCGCAGTGCCTCTGAAAGGAGCCACCGAAGTGCCTCTGGGAGAAGCCATCGAAGTGCCTCTGAGAGGAGCCATCAAAGTCCTTCTCAGAGGAGCCATCAAAGTGCCTCTGAGAGAAGTCATCGCAGTGCCTCTGAGAGAAGCCATCGAAGCGCCTCAGAGAGAAGCCATCGCAGGGCCTCAGAGAGAAGCCATCGCAGCGCCTCTGAGAGGAGCCATCCAAGCCCTTCTCAGAGGAGCCATCACAGTCTCTCTGAGAGGAGCTATCGAGGTCCCTCTGAGAGGAGATGTCGCAGTCCCTCTGAGAGGAGATGTCGCAGTCCCTCTGAGAGAAGGTGTCGCAGTCCCTCTGAGAGGAGCAATCGCAGTCTCTTTGAGAAAATTCGTCGCAGTTCCTCTGAGAGGAGAGAACACAGTGCTTCTGAGAGAAGACAGCACAAGCCCTCTGACGGGAGCGGACAAAGTCCCTCTGAGAGGAGCCACAACAATCCCCTCAAGGAGAGACTCAAACACAGCTCCCCTAGGGAGAGGCCCAGACATGGTTTGAGTAAAGATTTCAAGAGTAACTCTAACACGTCTCCTGGAGACCACACCAAAAATCCCCAAAGGAGGGCAAGTTTGGAGGCCTGACGCTAGTAGATGGAAGAGACCCGCCCCCGTTATTCATTGCCTAGCTCAAGTCTCCCCTGAGCGGCCCTGGCTTCTTTCCTACTCGGCCAAGGCCTCCACTTCCTAAGCCCTCAGCAATGAAAGAGCTTCTTCGTCTCTCTACCTGGGGGGAGGGAGAGCGGGAATGGGTCTGTCATTTCCCTAAGATAAATAAAGGGCAATAATTGACCTTCCTGTGCATCAAGAAAGACCACTCTTCTCGCGGGGTGGAGCCTGGGGGCGCCGGAAGGGCAGGAGAGGTTGTGCAAACCGTGGGAACGAAAGGGAGGGGCTCACAGGCCAAAGTTGACGCTCCAAACCCCACCCCCAGTTTCCCGGGTCCCACCGCGCACTGCCGGGGCGGGGGTCTCAGAGGAAAGGGGGGCTAGTCACGTGACTCGCCCCTGCCGCAGCCCCCTCGGAAGCTGCTAGGCGGAAGTAGACGTTCGCCACCGGGCTCGCGGACCCGACTCTACATCCGGGAGCGGAGAGGAGAGCGGAAGTGGCGTTGGTCTGGCCGGAGCCCTTGGGTGAATTTGTTGGGCGTGGAGAGGGAGTGATGTCTTCCAGACTCGGTGCAGTGCCCGCTGTGAGTTTCTCGGTTTGACCGTTACGCTTTAGGGGTAGCGCTGTCGAGCGCGCCACACGCGGTGCCTCGCTTTTGTCCCCAGCTCAGAGTCGGTTTTCTCAGAGCTCAGCGTAGGCCCCACCCTTCTAGGTCAGATCTGTGAGCCCCCGTATTTCCCCCCCACTTTCTGCTGCCCGTTCCCCACCCCCTTGGACTAAGTTCCTCATCAGATTACCGTTAGTCTCTATTCCTTTTACATCCCTGATGTCTCCCATATCCTTTGTCCTGTCTTTCCGTCTCCCGTTTAGAGTCTTTCTTGGACCAGGGCTTTGAGAATGGAAGAGATGAAGGCTCTGGTGGTGTCACCTACCTTGACCCCGTAGGTAGAGCGGCGCACTTTCCCTAAAAAGTCTTGCCTTGTTCAGTGTTCAGTAGTAGCCCTGGGAGAGCTTCAGTTCTTGGCGCAGGGGGATTCATCTTTTTGTGGTCAAGTTTCAGAGGTCCCTAGCATACACTCACTCATGTGCTTACCATTTGCTAGACCCCGGGACCCACACCCTTTAAGCAGCAGAGGAGCACGAGGATCGTGGGAGCTAAGAAGTAAGTGAGGTTTTCTGCAGTCCATTTATAATTGTGTCACCAGTGTTGTCCAGTAGAACGTCCTGTGATGATAAAAATATTCTACGTCCACACTGTCAAGTGTGATAGCCACTAGCTACGTATCCTTTTTGAGCGCTGGAAATGTGAATAGTAGCAGTGAGGAACTGAATTTTAAATTGTATGTTGATTAACTTAAATTTAAATAGCCACCTGTGGCTAGTGGCCATCTGATTAGACAGTGCAGGTCTAATCTTGGTGTGGGGGAGGAAAACGTCCCTTGCAAAAAAAAAGTACGGATTATAATAAAAATGGAATGTGTGACTGTGTAGCCCTGCATTTCTTTAGACATCGTATAGGTACTCAAGAATACATTGATGAACTTGGGAAGGACTGATGAAAATGACTAAGAAGTACTTATATTTTCAAACTACTTGGCTTCAAGGCTGGTTTATTATATTGTATATTGAATGCGCTAAGCTTTTCCATATTCGTTAATACCAAAAAAAATTCTTGTTCAGGAGATATTCAGAAAGGATTAATTCCTTCATATAACATTTACTAGATACCTGCTTTATGTCAGTTGTGTGATAGGTTAGATATACAGACATGAAAAACACAAGATCAACACAATACTGAGTAATGAAATATTTTTATTTCAAGAATTATATATAGTCTTTTGGGAAGGGGAGTGATGTTTGGAAGGGAAGGGTTGCTGGTGCAAATCACTCCTAAACAGACTTGAAAGTCAGGGAATAATGCATTTAACCATAAGGAAAAGGATTTTTTTGTTTGTTTTTCAGAAGAAATAACAGAATGTGAATTTGTAAAAGGTTTTAATGGAATAGCAAATGGGTAATTGTTAGGAAATGTAAAGGCTTATGGGCTCTCATCCATTGATAATCAGAATCATTGGGCATCAGAATCCCTATTTTTAACTGGCCTAGGATATTGTGAAGTTTGAGAATCACTGGTGAGAATTGAGACTAGAAGAGTAAAGGATGAAAACGTGGAAAAGATCAGTGTTTAAGGTTTGGGTAGAATAAAAAAAGGCTGCAGATGATACTGAGATGAACTTAAAATATTTTTCTAATAAAATATAACTATTTTCACCTAGAGAATGAACTAGGGGCTCTTAAAAGTTCTTGGTAGATCAGAAAGGAGTTGAAAATAGGTTAAACTTCTCATCTTCATGATAAGAAGCCAAGACTAAACAACAAATTATTTTAAAGTCACTACCATTATGATAGTCATTGTTGAAGCCAAAAGCTATTTCTTGTCATATTTATGGAAAGAAAGAGAGTGAGTGAGTGAGTGAAAGTCACTCAGTTGTGTCCGACTCTTTGAGACCCCATGGACAGTAGCCTACCAGACTCCTCTGTCCATGGAATTCTTCATGCGAACACTGGACTGGCCTGGGTTGCCATTTCCTTCTCCAGGGGATCTTCCAGACCCAGGATCAAACCCGGGTCTCCTGCATTGTAGACAGATTATTTACTGACTGAGCCACCACAGAAGCCCCAGGATAAAGAAGTTTGATATTAATCTGGTTTTTAATAAATAATAAAAAAATAAATGAACCCTGAGTTGATAGGTACTGTAAAATACTTGAGAATTGTTTTTGTTGAGTGCTTTAAAAATAAGAAACCTGGAGAGAGAATTCCCTGTCCACAATGACTTAATCCTCAAGTTAATCATGCTGACATATAAACTAGTTGATTTTTCACTATACACATGCTTATTCATGAGCAGGGAGCTGGGTATGTCTGAGTCCAACATTGACTGTATAGAAATTCCTATGAGGATGTTACCTAAGAGGAGTCAATTGGGACTTGACTCTTTATAGCCTGTTGATACTATCAGGTCTTTCTGGTAGAGATTATTCCCATTGTTTGGTATGGTGGGTTTTGGCCCTAGAGGACTGCCTGTTCCCATTAAATTATTTTTATACCTTCACTGAGGTATAATTGAAGTGCAGTTGGCTGCATATATTGAAAGTATAGGGTACCTTCAGCTTTGACATAATGTAAGTACCCATGAAACTGTCACCACAATCAAGATAAGTTTCCCTGTCTCCCATAAGTTTTCTCATGTCCCTTTGCAATTCATTCCTCCCTTCACGCCTGTTGCCAGACACCCACTGACCTGTTTTCTGTCACTGTACAGTGGTTTGCATGTTCTAGGATTTTATATAAATGAAATCAGACACTATGTCCTCTTTTTGCATTCTTTCTTTCACTCAGAATAATGATTTTGAGTGAAAAATAGTTTTTATTGCTAAAAAGAATTCCATTATGGATATACCATAGTTTGTTTAGCCATCTACCTGAGAGATGTTTGCATTATTTTCAGTATGAGGGTGTTAGAATAAAACTGCCATGAACATTATGTGCAAGTTATCTGTGTGGAAAAATATTTTTGTTCTCTTGATAAATACTTAACACAATATATATTTATAAGATGGTACTTACCATCTTAGACTGATTAGCTCATATGTCAGGAGTATGTTTAAGTTTTTAAGAAATTATTTTGCAAGTCGGTGGTATGATTTTACATTCCTACCAGCAGTGTATGAAAGTAAGTCTCTAATTTTAGCAACTTTAATGGTGTGTAGTGGTGTTTCATTTTGGTTTTAATTAGCATTTTCCTGATGAATAATGATGTAAAACATCTGTTTATGTGTTTTATTGGTCATTCATATATCTTCTTTTGTCAAATGTGTGTTCATGTCTTTTGCCACCAAAAAAAAAAAGTTTTGTCTCACTATTAAATTTTTTTTGAATACAGTTCCTTTGTTACATATATCTTGACTATTTCCTCAAGTCAGTGGTTTGCATTTCATTTTCCTAATGGTATCTTTTGAAGAGCAAAAGTTTTAAATTTATCATTAAAAATAAAAAGAATTTTATCATTTTTTTCCTTTTATGTTTTGTGCTTTTTGTGTTTTATTTAAGGAAACTTTGCCATCTCTAATTGCAAAGATTTTTTTCCTGCGTTTTCTTCCAGATGTTTTATAGGTTTTGCATTCAGGTCTGTGGCTCATTTAGAGTTAATTTTTATGCATGGTGTGTTATAAAGATCAGTATTAATTCCTTATATATCTAGTTGTTGAAAAGACTTTCCTTTCCCTATTCAATTGCCTTTGCACCTTTGTCCAAAATCAGTTAAATGTACATAGGTGTGGGTTTCCTTGGTGCCTCAGTGGTAAAGAATCCACCTGCCCATGCAGGAGACATGAATTCCATCCCTAAGTCAGGAAGATCCCCTGGAGAAGGAAATGGCAACCCATTACAGTATTCTTGGCTGTAAAACACCATGGGCAGAGTTGCCTCGTGGGCTACAGTCCATGGGGTCACAAAAGGAGCCGGACACGACTTAGTGACTAAACAACAGCATATATAGGTGTGGGTCTGTTTCTGAACTCCTGTTATCCTATTCCATTGATGTATATGTTTGTCTTTTTGCTAATACTGAACTGTCTTGACACTGTGGCATTAGAGTAAGTCTTGAAATCAGTTGTCATGTACTTTCTTGTTTTTTCAAGATTGTTTCAGCTGTTATGTTTTCTTTGTTTTTTAATATAAATTCTACAGTTTGTCATCTCTATAAAAAGAAGCTAAAATAAAAATAAAAAAGGAAGCATGCTGGAGTATTGATTGGTACATATATTGAATCTGTAGGTAGATTTAGGGAGAACTGCCATTTTTAACAGTGTTGCATTTTCTGATTTATAAGCATATTTTCCATTTGTTTTGGTCTTCATTTTTTCTTACCATTGTGTTGTAGTGTTCATTGTAAAAGTCTTGGATGGCTTTTTTTAAAATTTTAATTCGAGGCTAATTATAATGTTGTGGTGGTCTTGGATGGCTTTTGTTAGATTTGTTTTTAGGTTCCTAGATTTGTTGTAGATTCCTGTGTTTTTTGTTATTGTCAATGCTATTATTTTTATAAGTCTATTTTCTAGTTGCTTGTTGCTAGCAGCTACGAATAAGTTGAACTTTTGTACTTTAACCTTGTATCCTGCCACTTGCTAAATTTGTTTTTAATTCTAGTAATTATTTCATATATTTCCTTAGATTGTCTTTGTAAACTGCGAAAAATCTGTTAAAAAAATCTGCAAATCAGTTCAGTTGCTCAGTCGTGTCAAGACTCTTTGTGACCTCATGGAATGTAGCGCACCAGGCCTCCCTGTCCATCACCAACTCCTGGAGTTTATTCAAACTCATGTCCATTAAGTTGGTGATGCCATCCAACCATCTCATCCTCTGTTGTCCCCTTCTCCTCCTGCCTTAAATCTTTCCCAGCGTCAGGGTCTTTTCAAATGAGTCAGTTCTCATCAGTTGGCTAAGATTTGTAGAATTGTCTGCTTTTCTTTTTCTGTCAGTTTTATTTTGTATACTCTGAGCCTCTGTTGTTAGACATGTGCAATGAGTAATTATGTCTTCCTGATGATATTTTTATTATGAAGTGTTTCTTTTTATATCTGGTAATACTCTTTGTCGTGAAGTCTATTTTATCTGATAGTAAAATAACTACTCCAGCCTTACGGTGTTTGCTAATGGCATAGTATAATTGTTTTATACCTTTACTTCCAATCCACATATGTCGTTTATGTTTAAAGTGTGCCTCTTGTGGACAGCCTATATTAAAATACTTTTTTATTTACTCTCTCAATGTCTGACTTTGACCTGGAGTAATTAGGCCATAAACATTTAAATTAATTATTGACATGATTGGATTTAAGTTTGCCATTTAATTATTTGTTCTCTCTACCTTGTTTTGTTTATTCCTATATACCTTCTTTTGGATTATTTAAATGTTTAGTGTTCTATTTTATTTTATTTAATTTTTACTCTCCCTCCCCCCTGCCTTTTTTTTGGTGGGGGAGAGGTTTGGTAATGGTTGCTTTCAGAATTAACAAATATACATACCTATCATTTCATCATCTACTTAAAGTTAATATCCAACCACTTTGCTTAAATGTAGAAGCCTTACAACCATATAAATTGCTTTAACTGCCTATTGCTGACTATTAAATTATAGCTGTTGTATATGTTATATCTACATTTACCTTACTAGATAATGTTAAAATTTTGCTTTAAACAGTTTTTAGTATTTATCCACCTATTTACCATTTCTCTTACTCTTTCTTCATTATTAAAAATCCAAATTTCCCTCTAGTGTCATTTTTTCCTTCAGTTGAAATTATTTCCCTTTGCATTTTTCACAGAGCAGTTCTGCTGGTGACAAATTTTCTTAGTTTTTGTTCTTCTTAAGGGTATTTTTCACTGAATGTGGAATTTCAGGTTGATAAATCTTTTCTCTCAGGATCTTAAAGATGATGTTGTGCTGTCTTCTGTCCTTGGTTTCTGTTGAGAAAATCATCATTTGAATCATTGTTCTCTGTATGTAATATGTCATTTTTTTTCTAGCTGCTTTCTGGATTTTTTAAATCTTCAGTTTTAAACAGTTTTATTAAGATATATCTAGGTGTTTTTTTTTTTTTTAATTTATCCTATTGAGTGTTTAATTTACAGCTCTGTGAATCTGTGAATTTTAAGTCTTTCATTAAATTTGGGGGATTTTTTCCACTGTTACCTTTTTAAAAATATTTTTTCTTAGTCTCTGTCTCTCTTTCCTCTTCTGTGATTACAACTATATCTAGGTTAGATCTTTTGATATGGATCCACAGGTTGTTGAGGCTCTGTGGACTGTTCTTCAGTCTTTTTCCCTCTTTCTTCTTCAGATTGGTTAATTTCTCCTGATCTGTCTTAAGTTCATAGATTCTTTCCTCTGTCATCTCCCTTTTGTTACTAGTCCATCCAGTGAGTTTTTTATTTTATTTGTTATTTTTCAGTTCTTAAATTTCATTTGGTTCTTTTTTATGATTTTTATTTTTCTGCTGATGATTCCTGCATTTTCCTTTATTTCAAGTGTGTTTTCCTTTCATGAAGTGTAGTTATAATAGCTGCTTTAAAGACTTTGATAGTTCCATCATCTGCATCATCGTGGAATTGACATCTGTTTATCTGTCCTTTAAGAATTGCTTGCATTTTACTGGTTCTTTGTATGCTGCATAATTTTGGATTTTTATTTTCAAGATTGTGAATGTTATTTGTGTAGACTGTGGGTCTTTTTAGAATCTTCCGGGGATCATTGCTGCTTTTATTTCTGTTTAGGTTCAGACCATAAATTCTGTTCTGCTTTCTGAAGGCATTGGTTCAGTCTTAGTTCCTTTCTTTGAGTCTTTTTTATGATGGTTTAGAGCTTAGGGGTTAGTTTTAGACGTTTTCAGGTTTTTCAAATCCTGTTTTCAGTTTTCCAATCTTCTAATACATTGGTTTGGATCTGTTTCACACTGATAACTTAGGGGTTAGTCTGAGACTTGTGTGCTTTGTTCAAATCTTATTACATTTTTCAAAGCCTTTGCTAAGCTGGTTTGACTATGTTCCATACATACATAACTCAGGTTAAGCAGTGATTTGTGTGGATTTGTACACAGAATTAGGAGATTACCTTCTTTGCCTGCTTCTACTCTGTGATTCACTCACGTTCTCTAGTATATAGAGACCCCTTTTCATGGATTCTAAGGCCAAAAAGTTTCTACTGGAATTTAAGCTGTCCTTGCTGGTCTGCACGTGGAGCCCATCATGTTGCAAAGCCACTTGTGAGAGGGGGAAAAAAACTAGAAAGCATACCCTGTGTAACTCACTTCTACCAGTTTTAACTCTACTGCACAATCCACCTACTTTTGTTTACTTTTTGAGGTCCAGAGTTTTTCGTTGTAATCAGCAGGAAGAATGGGCTATAGTGGGTGTATGCCACTATGCAAAAGCGGGACATTTCTATATTAAAGCTGTAATATTGGACCTCATGTACAGAGAGCTGAAAATCATTTTTCCCTTTTAGTAGCATACTGACATTGTAAGCCTCTGTTATTTTTCAATCTCCATGTCTGTCCCCTTCCTCCCAGAGACAGCCATACTAACAAGTTTGGTATTTGTCCTTAAATAGTTGAGTCCTTGTAAAATAGCTAGTGCTATTTGTGTATTTGTTAATTTACTGAGTTGACATTGTACTATAGATCTGTTCTGTTTCTTTTTTTTATTCCACAATATGCCTTTTAGTTATGTTCAAAGATGTGTAGAGATGGTTTATTGCTTCTAACAACTACATAGTATTCTGTAGTAAGCATGTATCACATTTTACTTTTTCCCCCCTAAGAATGGTCACCAGTGTTACTTCTAACTCCCTGCTACCACAGACCTCTATGTGTAATTCTTACCAACTCTGCCTCTAAAGTATTGTCTTGAGTTTTTTGGTTTGTCATCTCTACTGCGAAACTTTAGTTCAAGCTTAAGCTTTTGTCATCTCTTACCCATACTGTTGCAACAAACTGCTAACTCTTCTCTTTTCATTCACTCATCCTCTGTGGGTCATTTTTTGTACCATCCAGAGTGGCCTTTCTAAATCACACATCTAAGGTAGGTCTCACACAGTTGGTTGGAAAGGGGATGTCTCAGAGATCCTGGACTAGGCAGTTTGAGAACTGCTACTCTACCACACTTTGAGCCACCTAGAAGATACTGTGTTGCTACTCAGTAATGTTTGTTAACTGCATAAGTGACTGGTCTTAGATTTGGAAATTTGGATGTAGCTGTATACCAGATTTCTGGCCAGTGTAACTCAGATAAGATAGCACCCTTCCTTTAGCTATGAAATCTTAAGTATCATGTTGCTTAAGTAAGACAGGGTGTCCTGACATCAAGGTTTAGGGCTGAGGCTAAGGGAAAAGGAAGATGGATCAGACTAGAGCTTACAAACTGTTCTTTTCCTTCTTTATTCTAAGGGGTACTATTTGGTTACTGTCCCTCTGCCAGAGAAATAGAGAAGCCTGGATATACGTTCTTATAGATCAGGAGATCTTCTGAAGGGTCATCAAACACCCTGTTACTTTTACTACTTTCTTTTCTTTGATGAATTTAGGAAAGAATACCTATTTTGGCTATAAAGTGATGATTTATGGAGAGTGCTTATTCTTTCTGATTATAGCAAAGTGTAATAACAATTTTATGTATTGTATCAGGTCAACTATTTTAATTGTTAGAAAATTACAATCTAAATTGTTTTTATTATCAGGCTTCTTAGTTTTTTTGCACAGGTAACCAACTTGGTTATCTTCTTAGGATATAATATAGTTAATAGGAACTTTATCCCAGACCCTTCTTTGTGGTATTTCTCTTTGTGTCATGTTAGTAGCAGGACCCAATGCTCCATAAAGGATAATAGTTTCCAGTACACTATCCCTCACGATGACTCCTTAAGCGGCTCATCATCTGCTTCTTCATGTGAACCAGTGAGTGATTTTCCAGCATCTTTCCGAAAATCTACCTACTGGATGAAAAGGAGAAGGATCAAGTCAGCTGCTGCTTCCCATGTAGAAGGTATCAGTATTATTATTTTATTCTATCTTATTCCAAAGACAGAGAACTCTCTACTTAATATTTTGAGGTGGTGGTTTAGTCGCTAAGTCATGTCTGACTCTTTGTGACCCTATGGATTGTAGACCAGACTCCTCTGTCCATGGGATTTCCCAGGCAAGAATACTGGAGTGGATTGGCATGTCTTTCTCCAATATTTTGAGGTAGCTATTGTAAATGACTTTTAAAGTGTTAAGTACCACTTACGTGTTTCTTATTAGTGATTGAATTTTTTTTTTTTTTGGCTGTGCTAGGCAGCTTGTGGTATCTTAGTTCCCCAACACGGGATTAAACCTGGGACCCAGCAGTGAAAGCAGTCCTAACCACTGGACAGCCAGGGAACTCCCTTGAAATTTTTTAAGGTGTTAGGCTGTCACACACTATTAGTTTCATGAACTGTTCCTCTATTTTACTGAGTGAAAGTCTGCAGATCTTATTTCTCTAGGCTATACTGGTATTACCTTTCCTTTTCACATGAATTGAACTTTTTTTTCCATTGTTCTAGTTTCATCCTCTGTTGAAGGTTTAGGGACTGGTGGTAAAAGGGCTGTTCTAAGTAGAATTTTCTTAGTGGTTATAGCCTGAGGGGTTCTTAGGAGCCCTTTATCTTGGACAGTTAGCCTCAAATCAGGATCAAACAAATCACACTGCCTAAAGGACCTTATTAGTCATAGGGAACAATTAATCACTTGGAATGGAGAACAATACAGAAGGAAAAGGGGAGGTTGAGTCAATTAATAGAAGGTTATATCAACTTCCCTAAAAAACTTATGAACACTTCATGAGGCCTCGCTTGCTGATGATCTTTTTCCTTTCATGATCTTGTGATAGATGATTTAGAGGCAGGCCCAGATGTTCATATATAAACCATACTAAGATTTTGTTTTGTTTTCTTGTGTTATTTCAGGGTCAGGTGGAGTATCAACCAAAGGAAAAAGGAAACCGAGCCAGGAAGAAGATAAAGACTATCGAGAATTTCCTCAGAAGAAGCATAAGCTTTATGGTAAGGGAGTAACTTCGCTAATTCTTTTTCCCTGGGTGCCTAGGTTTTGTTTTTTGAAGGTGAAAGGAACCTTAGAAAGCACTTTTGAGCCCTTTGAATTTTTTGGCAAGGAATGGCCTCCAACCTGCCTTATTTTTTACCCTTTTCTTCTCTCCTGACTTAAGGGAGTCAGTTGGTTGAGGGAGTGGGGCACAGCGTGTTGAGGAGGGAAGAGATTTTTGGTGGTAGCGCAGGATCAGCAGAGGTGATGTGTCAGGCTTCAAGTTTCTGTTTTGCGTCAGGGAGGAAGCAGCGGCCTAAAGCTCAGCCTAATCCCAAAGCCCAGACTCGCCGTATTCGGAAGGAACCACCAGCTTATGCAGCAGGTATGCTTTCAGAAGCTTTGTGAGATCTAGTTCTCTCATTCTGTCTTTGTTGTTGTTGCTGTTGGTAAAGGAATGATGTACCAAAGCATTTCTTTAGGAGGCACTTATTAGGGACATAGGTTTGAAGATAAGTCATGTTTGTTCAAGTTTTGGCTCTTTGTTAGTTCTTTGACCTGCCTCTTAATTTCTGCAAACTTCAGTTTCCTAGTCTCTAAATAGGAATAATAAAGCAGTCAGAATTGTTGTGAAAATTAAATGGGATAAAAACATTCACCAATCTCTGGCACATACAACCACTTAGCAAACTGGTTGTTACATATCTCAGTTACATATCCCATTCTTACATGCTGCTATGAAAAATGTTACTCATTGTCACTTATATAGGTCAGTAAAACTGGGGAAAAAATTATTGTCCATTTCTATAAGCCACTGGGCTTGGGAGTGGTTCTTGGATGGTTTTTGTCATGGGAATTGAGTGGGAGTTTCAGAAACTCTTCACTGTCTGAAAAAATTTATTTCTAGAAGTTATATACAGCAAGAGTCTTTCCCCCAGGAAGAGAAAAAGCCACTTTATGATACTTTTCCTAAAGTCTGAGATTGTGCTTTTTGTATCTGGAGAATACCGCAAATTTTAAGTGTTCCTTTCTCTCCTTTGTAGGCAGTTTAGAGGAGCAGTGGTACTTAGAAATTGTGGATAAAGGCAGTGTCTCCTGTCCTACCTGCCAGGCAGTGGGGAGAAAGACCATAGAGGGCTTAAAGAAACACATGGAAAACTGCAAACAGGTTAGATAATTTGTGGCATTTCATAACTCTTATAAATTTTTACCCAAACTTGAGACCTCCGGCACTGTGTTGGATATGCTGATTATTGTGGAGAAGAGGCAGCATTGTGTCATAGAGAGTCTGACAGACTTGGGTTTGAATCGTCATTCAGCCACTTACTTGTTGGGTCATTTAGTTTTTCATTTGTGGACCTCAATTTTCACACTTACAAAGTAGCAATTATTACTACCTGTGTAACCCATGAGGATAAAAAAGTGCCTGTCCCATTTCTTGACAAATACTGGCACTCAGTAAATGGTAGTTCTTATTATTTTAAAAATGCGTAGCCTTTACCTCTTTGCCCTTGAGGACATGACAGTGAATTATGGGGGATTTTGAGATTCATTATTATTGTATAATTTGGGAAATGAAGATACAGATGAGAGCATTTTCATAGGACTTTGTGACATCCTATTTCTTTGTTGAACAGTTTGGCTGAGCAGCATTTTTCCCTTGTAGGAAAAGCTTACTTGTCGTCATTGTGGGAAACAGCTTCGTTCATTACCAGGGTTGAAGTATCACGTCATGGCAAATCATAATACCTTGGTAAGAGCATCTTCTGTCCCTCATGAGCGTGTGATATTTGAATATCTTTACTTGGATGAGTGTAGATACCTCAGTGGAGATGGCTAAAGCTCTGGGACTTCATAGGGATGTAAGGAAGAAGAGATCATTTTGATAGAAGAGTTACACACAATGAAATGTGGATACGGAAGTATTTGAGGTATTTGTGTGTTTAGGTTAGCCCAAAGGTTCATATCCTGAGAGGCAGAGACTTTGAACTCTTAGTTCCTTTACATTCACTTTACTGTTCAGGAGAAGATAAAGCCAGGAGTCAGATAACTTAGATTTCGTGATCATCAGCTTAGGTTCTAGTCCAGGCCTTGATTCTCATGGAATTTTTTTCTGTGAATCAGCTGGCTGTTTGTTTCTCTTGTTTTCAAGCCCATTTTAAAGGCTGGAGATGAAATAGATGAACCCAGTGAGAGGGAACGTCTCCGAACAGTTCTGAAGAGACTGGGAAAGCTGAGATGCATGCGTGAGGTAAGAGCCCAAAGACAGAAACTCCATTTGCCTAGAGCCTCAGGTCAATGTCTTTCTGTTACTTCCTCCCATCTCTCCTTCTCCCTTACAGACCTGGTTTTGTGTCATCTTCCAGCATCAGAGTAACTTCTGATTTTCAAGGTCTCCTGAACTCATTAACAGTTCTTTATTTTCTTTCTCATCTCCAGAAATGTGTGCTTCTCCCTTTTCCCTTTGTTTGAAGGAGTTTCTTTGTCATCCTTTCTTTTGTGTGATAAAGAGGATCATAGTAACCTCATATTGAGGAACTTTGATATTGCTGGGTATTTGGTGTTGGAATGGAGCTGATTCATAGATCAAGGAGGAAGCTCTGACACAGAGGAGGTATACAGTTCTAGTTTGTTGAATGCTGACTAAACTGGTTGAATTTCATGCTTGGTGGTAGAAAGGATAGCACTTGGGCCAGGGAAAAGGAAGGGTTGTGCCAATGGGAAATGTTGAAGAGGGTCTAGTAATATCAGAGTGTCTAGTTGTGTGATATGGCTCTTTAGAAATTAGAGGTTATATCAAAATATGTAAGATTAAAATATAGGCCTTTCTCCTGTGTTCAGAGTTGCTCTAGTAGCTTCACCAGCGTCATGGGATATCTGTACCATATGAGAAAATGTGGCAAAGGGGCTGCTGAGCTGGAGAAGATGACCCTGAAATGTAACCACTGTGGAAAGCCGTATAGATCGAAGACTGGACTTGCGTATCACCTGAGGTCAGAGCATGGTCCTGTGAGTACTGATTACTTTCCAGACCCTGTTTGGGGGTCTATTCTGTGGTGACTGCTTTGCGACTACATGTTCTGTACATCCTTGGTTCCTCATTTGTAGTTCCTTTTATTCTGAATGTTTTTGTTCTCTTTTTCCTTGTTTCTGTGCTCTTCTTTCTGCTGTTTGATCACTATTAGAGAAATCAAAGTTTATTGTGTAGTCTGGGTCTAAGTAAACTCAATACTTTATTTTTAAAGCATAAGGCATTCTCCCTTAGCTAGAAATTTTATGGGACTCTATCCAGCTGGTTCGGTCCCTCTATTCCAGTTTTCTTGTCCTGACTTTTTCTTTTCCTCATTACATTTCTAGGCTCTCCCACCTCATGTTTTTTTTTAGCACTAAGTTTCAAGGTATAGTTTAGATATGGTCATTAATATTCACCCTTTTTAGTGTATATTATAAGAGTTTGAGAAAAACATATGTAACTACTACCATAATCAAGATATAGAACAATTTAATCATTCCCCCCGAATTCTTTTGTGTCCCTTTGTAGTCAGTTGTTCTTCCCACTCCCAGCTGGCTCACCACTGATACATTTCATGTCCTTATAGTTTTGCCTTTTTTGGAATGTTATATAAATGAAGTTGTACAGTATGTACCTTTTTGAGTCTGACTTCTTCCACTAAGCATAATACATTTGAAACTTGTCCATGTCTTACATGTATCATTAGTTTATTCCTTTTTGTTTCTGTCTAGAATTCCATTCTGTCTAGGATGTTTCACAAGTTGTTTATCCATTCACCAGTTGAAGAGCATTTGAGTTGTTTCTAGTTTTTGGCAATCAGGAATAAGCTGCTGTAAATATTTACATAAAGGTTTTTGCATGAAAATAAGTTTTAATTTCTCTTGGGTAAATAAATACTTAGGAATGGGATTGCTAGGTCATGTGATAAATGTATGTTTACCTTTTTAAGAAACGGCCAAACTTTTCCAAAGCAGCTGAGCCATTTTCTCACCAGCAGAGGATGAGAATTTTAGTTGCTTTGCATGTTTATCAACTCCTGGCTATTGTCAGGTTCATTTTTGAAATCCATTCTAATAAATATATAGTGGTATTTTACTGCTGTTTTAAATTTGCACTTCCCTAATGACTAGTGATGTTGACTGTCTTTTCATGTGCTTATTGGGAATGTCAGTCTTTAGTGAAATTTCTTCTTTAGTGAAGAGTATTGAAATCCTTTGTTCATTTTATTGTTGGAGTATTTGTTGTTTTACTAATAAGTTTTAGGGCTTCCCTGGTGGCTCAGAAAGTAAAGAATGCACCTGCAATGTGGGAGTCCTGTGTTTGATCCCTGTGTTGGGAAGATCCCCTAGAGGAGGGCATGGCAACCCACTCCAGTATTCTTGCCTGGCTTCCCTGATAGCTCAGTTGGTAAAGAATGCACCTGCAATGCAGGAGACCCCAGTTCGATTCCTGGGTCAGGAAGATCTGCTGGAGAAGCGATAGGCTACCCACTCCAGTATTCTTGGGCTTCCCTTGTGGCTCAGCTGATAAAGAATCCACCTGCAATGGGGGAGACCTAACCTGGGTTCAATCCCTGGGTTGGGAAGAGCCCCTGGAGAAGGGAACAGCTTCCCACTCCAGTATTCTGGCCTGGAGATTTCTGTGGACTGTATAGTCCATGGGGTCACAAAGAGTCGAACAAAATTGAGTCACTTTCATTAAGTTTTAAATAATATTTTGAATTTTTTTTAATATATTCTGGACACAAGTCTTTAAGCAGATACATGTTTTACAAATATTTTCTTCTGGTCTTAGTTTGTCTTTGCATTTTTTTATAGTGTTTTTCAAAGGGAAGAATTCTTAATTTTCATAAAGTTCAGTTTGTCTTTTTTCTCCCTTCATGGATAATGCTTTTGTTTTTATAGCTATGATATTTTTGCTCAGTATGATGTATAATTTTCTTTTGCTGCATTAAAACAATCATCATAAAATTAATGGCTTAAACAACATAAATGTATTATCTCACAGTTTATTAGGCCAGAAGTTCAGGCTCAGCTGGTTCTCCTGCGTAGAACCTCGTCAGACTGGGCTCAGTGTTAGTAGGACTGTTCCTTTATGGAGGTTCGAGGGGCGGATCTGTTTGCAGGCTCATTAAGCCCAATCAAGAATTCAGTTCCATGCAGGTATAGGACCTTATTTCTTTGCTTGCTGGGAGATGTGCTCAGCTTCTGAAGGCCACCTGCAACCTTTGGCTCATGGACTCATTCGTGTTTGAGTCAGCAAGAGTATTGAGTCTCTCTCACCTTGGGAATCTTTCCTGTCTCTTTTTTTCTGTCACACCTGTCTTACTTAAAGTCAGCTGACTGTGGACACAAATTAGATTTACCTTAAAATTAAACCTAGGTTAATGTTTGATTGACTTAACTGATGACAGTAGCCTAACGAAGTGGACCCATCAGAACCCATCATGCCCAGGATCATAAGAATGTTCTCCCTAGGTTTCTCCTAGAATTTTTATACTTTTTATGGTTTATATCTAGGGCTATGATGCATGTTTATTTCTTTTTATATGGGTATGTCTTGACTTTTAACCACTTGTTACAATATAACAGATTTTATCCTGCTAAGAAGCTTTTTTACCAGTAAAATATGCAGTAATATGGTGGAGCTTGATACTAGTGGTTAGCAAGCTAGTAAAGAGCTATTTTGATTTTTAGGGCAGGAAGGACAGCCTTTAATCACTGGCTCTAATGGAAACCATTTCTCAGGCCTGTGTTTTACTATGTCTTATTCTTGCAGATATCCTTCTTTCCAGAGTCAGGACAGCCAGAGTGCTTGAAGGACATGAGCTTGGAGTCGAAGAGTGGAGGCCGAGTTCAAAGACGTTCTGCCAAGATAGCTGTATACCACCTGCAGGAACTGGCCTCTGCTGAACTGGCCAAGGAATGGCCTAAGAGAAAGGTGCTTCAGGATCTGGTACCTGATGATCGGAAGGTGAGGCAGAAACTTGTATCAGTTTTGAACTGTTAGGTCTGATATTGTGCTTACTACACGCAGAAAGGTAAACACATATGAAATTACATGACAAACAGTATTTTTCTCCTTTATCCTCGGAGATGGAGTACATATGATCCAGCTTCAGTGTTTGAATTCATGTAGGTCCTAGAGTGACAGTCTTTTTCAGAAGTTCTTTAAGGAGCCCTCTTAATTTTAGACTACTTCCAGGGGAACCTGAATTCCCAGATTTTTGTTTGGTCTTTGCCCAGTGTGTTTTTACTTTGTTAGTTCATATGTAGTAGTTTAATATTTAGTTTAGGTAAGAACTCCTCTTATTTGTTTCAATTTGTTTTTATAGCAGTAGACTTCCTCTTCCCACCTTCTTTCTTTTCCCAAATAAAAGCTTATGCAAAACACCATTTTATATACTAAAAAGGGAGTTGCACTGACTGGGGGTAGTGAGCCCAAAACTGAAAGAAAAAAAATCTTAAAAGCAGCAAAGCAACTGGATATGTACAAGAGAACTCCCACAGAACTATCAGTTGACTTTTCAGCAGAAACTTTGCAGGCCAGAACGGGGTGACATAATATATTTAAAACCATGAAAAAACCTACAACCAAGTACCCTACCCAGCAAGGCTGTCATTCAGCTTTGAAGGATAGAGAAAAGATTTTACAAGACAAGTAAAAGCTACAGGAGTTCAGCACCACTAAATCAGCTTTATAAGAAATGTTAAAGGGACTTATGGATATATGAAAGAAAAAGATATAGAATATGTCTAAAACATTTGATGGGGGTAGAATAAAAATGCAGGGTTGTTAGAAAGCCTTCATACTTAAGAGAACAGCAAGTATATATGTATATGTGGCTTGCTGTTGGGTTTTCTCTGGTGGCTCAGATGGTAAAGAATCTGCCTTGAGTGCAGGAGACCTGGGCTTGATCCCTGGATTGGGAATAGCCCCTGGTGAACAGAATGGCTACACACTCCAGTATTCTTTCCTGAAGAATTCCATGAACAGAGGATCCTGGCTTGCTATAGTCCATGGGGTCCCAAGAGTCAGACACGACTGAGCAACTAACACTTTCACTTCCAAGGGTTGCTGTATGTAAACCTCTTGGTAACCACAAACCAAAAATCTGCAATAGATAAACATGAAAAAAGAGAAATGAATCCAAAACTGTCACTAAAGATAGTCATCAAATCACAAGGGAAGAGAGGAAAAGAAGAAGAAGGAACAAAGAAGAATAGATAACCTGAGAACAGTTAACTAAACACAGGAAGCACATATCTGTCAATAATTACTTTAGATATACATGGACTAAATATTTCAATCAAAAGACAAGGTTACTGAAGAATGGATATGAAAATAAGATCTGTATATATGCTGTCTAAAAGAGACTCATTTCAGATCTGACTGGCTGAAAGTGAGGGGATGAAAAAAGGTATTCCATGCAAATGGAAACAGAAAGAAAGTTGTTCAATACTTATATCAGACAAAATAGAACTTAAAGACTATAACAAGAAACAAAGTACATGACATAATGATAAAGGAGTCAATCCAACAAGAAGACATAACAATCTCAAATATATATTCACTCAGGGTGCTCATGCTCGGTTGTATCCGACTCTTTGCAACCCTTTGGACTATAGCCCACCACACTCCTCTGTCCATGGGATTTTCCAGGCAGGAATACTGTAGTGGATTGCCGTTCCTCCTCCAGGGGATCTTCCTGACCCAGGGATCGAACCTGCATCTCCTGCACTGCAGGCAGGTCCTTTATCCGCTGGGCCAGCGGGGAAACCTATTAAACACATGAAATGTAAAAATAATGTGTCTTATGTGGCTTTAGGATGGAATATATATATTTACTATATAAAGTCCATGTGGTATAATGTGTCATTTAAGGCGAGTTTTCCTTATTGATTTTTTTGTCTGGATGATCTGTCTGTTGATGTAAATGGGGTGTTAAAATCCCGTGCTGGTATTGTGTTACTGTTCTCCATTTTTGTTTGTTAAATACATAAAGCAAATATTAACAACCAGTTCTGTACTCTGATTTATCAAAGTTTCTTTAGTTTACCTTCCTTACTTCCCCCATTACCTCTCCAGACTTGATTCTGTCTTTCTATCTCAGAGAATTAGCTTCCTTTCAGATACTTTCATTTTTCAAGTAGGAGGATTCTTTACTCACCAGAAATGCAACTGTCTGTTACCAGTGGTGAACTTTGTAAGAACTATCTCTGCAGATGTTAAAACTTTTTTCTGGAAACTAGTTAACAGGACTTCTCTGATGGTCCAGGGGTTAAAACTGTGTTCCCAATACAGGGGGTTTGAGTTCGATCCCTAGTTGGGGAAATAAGATTCCGCATGGCTGAAAGCATGGTCAAAAAAAAAAAGTCACTGGAAACCAATTACAGTTGTAAGAAAAGACCAACTGGTGTCAAAACGTGTGAAAGAAAGTTCTGGGAATAATTCTAATTTTGTAGTATAAGGAAATAATAGGTGTTCTATACTCTGAGTCTTCTCACATTCTTTCAGGTTGAACCTTAGTTTTTTGGTGTTAGAATTTTTTGAATATCAAAAATTAACATGATTTCATTGAAGAAAAATGATAAATGCAGATAAGCAGGAATAAAATGAAAACCACTCAAAATTCTAGCACCCAGATAATACTGCTGTTAACATTTTGATTTCTATCTTTTGACCTTTATACATCATATTTATATATATTTATATGTTATATATGTATAAATATATAATATTTATATATAATATTTCTTGAGTATAATGTATACATATATATAGAAAGGACATATCTGTATTGCTTTCTCTCTCTTTTGTAACAAATATTTTTACTGTGTAATGCTCTGTCACTAGCTTTTTTATTTTCAACTTTAGCTGAAATGTTATATCTGAAAGTCTCCTGTCTTCTGTTAAAAGTCAAACTGTTTTAAGACAAAACAGTAGGCAATGTTTTGAAACAAACAATATGTTTTAGGAACTTAAAAGGATCTTACATGTTTTTTGTGTATGAAAATATACTTCTGTAAATCCAGAATTACATGACCTGAAGAGTTCACATAATTCTCTTACATGGGATATTTTGGTTGACAGTTAAGTTCCTCCAATAAAATGTTTCCTGTCTTATAGTTAAAATATACTCGTCCTGGGCTCCCGACCTTCAGCCAAGAAGTACTACACAAATGGAAGTCAGATATCAAGAAGTATCATCGCATCCAGTGTCCTAACCAGGTGGTTCTTTCTCATTCATCTAGTCATTAAATGTTAATCAAGTATCTGCTGTTGTTTCAGTTATTTATTCCTTTGTGACAAAGCACGTGAATCTTAAAGAGTTAAAACATTGATTACTTTATTAACAGTTCTATAAATCACCAATTCTATCCACACTCAAAGTGCAGTTGTATTAATACATGGCATCAGCTGGAATCATTTATGGGTTGCTTTCAGCTGGAAGTTCTGAGTGTTGAATGGCTTCTAAGCAGCCACTTCAGCTGGGATATTGGCTGCCCATATGCACTCTCTATCTTGCATTGTAGTTGGATTACCAGCAGGATGCATGGTGACTGAATTCTCAAGAAGAGTATTCTAAGAACATAAAGCAAAAACTCAGATCTCTTAGGCCTAGCTTCAGAATTTGTTAAGCATCATTTTCATAGCATGCTGTTTGTCAAAGGAATCACAGGACTTACCCAGTTTCAAAGGGAGAGTGTATGACTCATTTCCTGATTGGAAAAGTGGCATAGACTTTCCCACCATCGTTAATCAACTGCAATTGTATATGCAGTGCTTTGGGGAGGAGTAGATATACAAGAGACATTTATACTAGAGAAAGTTGATTTTTGCAAAACCTGAGCATACAATTTCTTATGTTTTTCTAAGTATCGGAAAAGCACAGGGAAGAGAATGTTTTAAGCTTCATTAAGCAGCTTGCTTATCTCTTTTTCTTTTACCTCTTGTTCTCTGGCTTGCATATGTTTCTGTGTGGTTGTGATGCAATTTATTTGACCTCTTCCTCCCGGGGGCAGAGTGGGTTAATGTGAATGGCCAGATTGCTAAGAAAACGATGCTATTTGGTGTCATCTTCATATGCTTTCTTCTCTGTTACAGGGTTGTGAGGCTGTCTACAGTAGTGTATCTGGTCTTAAAGCTCACCTGGGCTCTTGTACATTGGTTTGTAACATTCTGAACTATTTATCTGAACATGACCTCTAAAATAGTCTGACATGGAAGAGAATTCAGATTGAGTGAACAGCTACTTATCCTGTTGTCTGTTATCTTCAAAGACTGGTTTAGTTTTTTTGTGTGTCCCAAAAATTCTTGGTTTGTTACTAGGTGGGATACCAAGGCATGCCAAAGATGCAGAATAGCCCAAAATAGCCATAAGTCATATCAGGGAAAAACATTTGGAGAAAAATACATAGTTCTCAGTGCCTGTCAGGGATTTAACTTTTTCTGCTTGAGCCTATGCTACACTGGGCCTGTCCTGCTTTACTGGATCTTCAGCTTCCTAGAATCAACTTAACATGTGTTTATCTAGATGGGTGACAATCTCCAGAGCCATCTGAACTATACCGTCTTCTGGGGATGGGAGATGGGATCCCTGGATGTCAGGTTCACAGCCATTCACCTCACTGAATCTTTTCCAT
Organism: Cervus canadensis; assembly: GCF_019320065.1. Lineage (NCBI taxonomy): Eukaryota > Metazoa > Chordata > Mammalia > Artiodactyla > Cervidae > Cervus > Cervus canadensis. The sequence continues at coordinate 68,362,982 of NC_057390.1, read as the reverse complement.
GTTGACCCAAGGGCCCTATAGCCCACCAGCCCTGGGATTGCTGCCACTTTCTGTTCCTGTTCAGTATCTGCTCACACAAAATGAACACCATGGAAACCTGAAGCCTTAGGAGGGGAGAGAAGTCTTAATTCAAGGCAACAAGGGAGTGGTAGGCTCCCAAAACCGACCTGTGCAGGAATGCTTAGGGGTTTGTCATCTTGATCCTAGTTTGAGTCATTCAGCTAGGTCTTATTGAGGGTGATCTTCTAATTCTGAATTCCCAAGGCATTCTTTACAGCATTGGATGATTCTAGTGGGAAGAATTACATGTTGGTTCCTCATTGAACTTAAGGAGTTTGATCATTTAGGGGGAGAAACCTGGAAGGAAGTGGAAGACATAGGGAAGATAGAACAATGTGACATGTTACATAACAAAATTGGGGACCTTCAGATTGTGTTGGGGTCTTAGTGGGGGCAGTGTTTGGTATAGAATTACATTAGAATAGATGTATTATGGTGATAATATACCCAAATGAGTTTTCCTAAATATATTGCTGTGCTTCACTTTGCTGAAGTCATATTTCCTCTTTTCATCTCTAATAGTCCCTACCCATTGCCCAGGTAGCACATGTGGCTTGTTGGAAGGGTAGCATTAACTATTTAACATGTAATGGTGCACTTTAACTTTTACCTGGGATGTTGTCTTCTCCATACTTTGAGGCAGGGAGGGTCTCTGCTGGCACTAACTTACTTATCTGCTGAATTAGCAGTTTACTTGTGCTGTAACCATTATTTGTGGGTATGACTTAGGATAGGCTTAAAGTGCTGGGTGGTGATTTGCGTTCAAACAATAAATTGTATTTTTTCAATATTGTAAATATATGTATGTGTATATGGGTGTGTATACACACACACACACATAGATAACATAGATACATACATTACTGTTTGAGATTTTCCTAAATTTGCTCCTAAATTGACCAATCATGCTTTTTTTCTTTTTTGAAAATAGGGAACATTTGTGGCTGGAAAATACAAGTGTCTTCTCTGTCAGAAAGAATTTGTGTCAGAGAGTGGTGTCAAGTATCACATCAACTCTGTCCATGCTGAGGTGAGGTTCCTTCTTTCCCACAACTTCATAATCTTATGGACCCCATGACTGTGCCACAAGGGTACATGGATTTTGTGCTTCTTACTATGGGCTGGGACTGTCAAGAAAAACTAAAGGGTCTACTGGACTCATTAGAGTTAAACAACTTCCTTAAATCAGATGTAGACTAGTATTTTTCTGTGAAAGCATTTGGGCTTCCTTGGTAGCTCAGCTGGTAAAGAATCTGCCTGCAATGCAGGAGACCCTGGTTCAACTCCTGGGTTAGGAAGATCTCCTGGATAAGGGAGTGGCAACCCATCCCAGTATTTTTGGGCTTCCCTGGTGGCTGAGACAGTAAAGTATCTGTTTGCAATGTGGGAGACCTGGGTTTGATCCCTGGGTTGGAAAGATCCCTTGGAGAAGGGAATGGCTACTGACTCCAGTGTTCTAGCCTGGAGAATTTGATGGACAGAGCAGCCTGGCATGCTACAGTCCATGTGGTCACCAAGAGTTGGACATGACTGAGTGACTTTTACTCACTCATTCATGAAAGCATTTGAAATAACTGTGGCTATGAGCATCCCTGATTATTCTAATTAACTTGTATGCACGGGCTCAGTCATGTCTGACTCTGTTGTGAGCTCATGGAGTGAGGCCTACCAGGCTTCTCTGTCCATGGGATTTTCCAGGCAAGAATACTGGAGTGGTTGCCATTTCCTTCTCCAGGGGATCTACCCGACACAGGGATTGAACCCATGTCTCCTGTGTCTTCTGCTTTACCACTGAGCCACGTGGGAAGCCTTCTGATTTCCTGAAGTCTAGTTAAACTAGGCATTTGACAACCAGGTTGCATTTACACCTTTGGAATTCTTGTTTCACAGCAATGTCTATACTCCTGTTTTCTGGTATTCCAACATCTTTGAGCAACCTGTTTTGAATATTGTTGAAATACTGCATAGAAACAATGTAAAAGATGTTATTGAGAGAACTGAGGTAATTTGAATACTAACTACTACAAAGTGATAGTAATAAGTCAATGTTAATATTCCAAAATGTGATAACTGTATTGTAGTTATGCAGGGAATGCCCTTGTTCTTAGGCAGATACATGACGTTTTTAGGAATGAAGTACCATGTCGGTAACTAAACTGAAGATGGTTCAGAGGAGGGAACAAAGGGAGAGTTGGAGGGAGGGAAGGAAGGGAAGAGAGATTAACAGAGCTCAGTCTCGGTGTTCATTGAACTATTGTAACTTTTGTGGAAAGTTTGTAAATTTTCAAAATTAAAATATTAAAAGTTGAAAATGCTTTAAGTTCAGAAGATCAAGAGTTTTCTCTTGGGGAAGGTTTTTAGGAGTCCAGATGAACAGAGAATTTGTTTGCTGTAGAATTAAATCCCTTATTGCAAAAGCTCAGGGAGTAGAGTGTGCATTCTCTTGGCATATTTTACTGCAGAAACTGTTGTTGCCTGCTGGGGAAAAATAGCAAGCCCCTGCAGCAGTTCTCTGCCCTCAGATGTAATAGTTCTTAGCCATGTGAGGTTCAATTCAGTTCAGTTCAGTCGCTCAGTCGTGTCCGACTCTTTGCGACCCCATGAACCGCAGCATGCCAGGCCTCCTTGTCCATCACCAACTCCCAGAGTCCACCCAAACCCATGTCCATTGAGTCAGTGATGCCATCCAACCATCTTATCCTCTGTGGTCCCCTTCTCCTCCTGCTCTCAATCTTCCCCGGCATCAGGGTCTTTTCAAATGAGTCAGCTCTTCTCATCAGGTGTCCAAAATATTGGAGTTTCAGCTTCAAAATCAGTCCTTCCAGTGAACACCCAGGACTGATCTCTTGTAGGATGGACTGTTTGGATCTCCTCGCAGTCCAAGGGACTCTCAAGAGTCTTCTCCAGCACCACAGTTCAAAAGCATCAATTCTTCTGCACTCAGCTTTCTTTATAGTCCGACTCTCAGATCCATACATGACCACTGGAAAAACCATAGCCTTGACTAGACAGACCTTTGTTGGCAAAGTAATGTCTCTGCTTTTTAATATGCTGTCTAGGTTGGTTATAACTTTCCTTCCAAGGAGTAAGCGTCTTTTAATTTCATGGCTGCAATTATCATCTGCAGTGATTCTGGAGCCCAGAAAAATAAAGTCAGCCACTGTTTCCCCATCTATTTGCCATGAATAGTGATGGAACTGGATGCCATGATCTTAGTTTCCTGAATGTTGATCTTTAAGCCAACTTTTTCACTCTCCTCTTTCACTTTCATCAAGAGTCTCTTTAGTTCTTCTTCACTTTCTGCCATAAGGGTGGTGTTATCTGCATATCTGAGGTTATTGATATTTCTCCCAGCAGTCTTGATTCCAGCTTGTGCTTCCTCCAGCCCAGCATTTCTCATGATGTACTATTGCATATAAGTTAAATAAGCAGGGTGACAATATACAGCCTTGAGGTACTCCTTTCCCTATTTGGAACAAGTCTGTTGTTCCATGTCCAGTTCTAACTGTTGCTTCCTGACCTGCATACTGGTTTCTCATCTGTTATTCTCACTGGCATTCCCATCTGTTTCAGAATTTTCCACAGTTTATTGTGATCCACACAGTCAAAGGCTTTGGCCTAGTCAATAAAGCAGAAATAGATGTTTTTCTGGCTTCAGTTAGTGTCATCTGTTGTGGTTGCTGTTGCTTTACTGGTTGAAGCTTTGGGAATCCCTTTCCTCATCTGAGATTTCTTCAGGAAGGCCAGTCCTTATTTTCTTTTTTAATAATATTATAACTTTTTATGCTACAGGAAGTGTTTGAAAGATAATTATCTCCTAACAAAATATGGTTTTGTGTAGTTCACTTGTTTCTACAGTTTCTTCCTCAAAAGTTGGAACCAACAAATTTCACTTAGTCTTGGACTTGCTCCCAAGCATTTGTTCAATGATTTATGATGGTATTTATGAACTCTGTACTGTGGTAAACGTGTTTACCTTGTTCCTACCATTTTGCCTCACTTTCTTAGGCTACATTTTTTTAAACAGACATTCAGAAACAGTGTAAGTGGACAGAGTAGTGTAATGAACAGCTTTCACAGTCCTCTGTGTGGCCAATCTTGTGTCACTGATAATTGCATCCACTTTCCTTGTCCTTTTAAGGCTTATTTTAAAGCAAATTCCACATCACATATTAGCTGTCAATACTTCTTTCAACCTGTGTCTAGAAATATGAGGACTTTTAAAAATACATAACTGCAACCATCATCACACGTTAAAATTTAACAAAGGTTCCTTCATATCATCATATATGTACTCAATATTTATACTTCCCTGTCTCATCATTTTATTTCAGATTTGGTTTATTCCAATCAAAATCTAAAACCGGACTTCCCTGGTGGTCCAGTGGTTAAGACTCTGTGCTTCCACTGCAGGAGGAAAAAAAAAGGAAGTAAATGAATGAATTAATTAAAATAAAAAAGACAAATGCAATATATGGACCTTTGTTTTAGATTTTTTTTTTTTGCCTCACCACATGGCATGGGGAATCTTAGTTCTCCGAACAGGGAACCAGTGCCCTTTGCATTGTGAGTGCCGAGTCTTAACCACTGTACTGCTAGGGAAATCCTTCTGTTTGTTTTAATCTAGAGCAGTGCTATCTAATAAAAATATAATGTGAGCCACATGTGTAATCCCAAGTTTTCTACTAACTGCATTTTTAAAAAGTATAAAGAAAACTGGTGAAATTGACTTTTAATACTGTATTTTATTTAAACACAATATATCTAAAATACTATCTTTTTAACATGGTAGTCAATATGGAATTATTAATGAGATACTTTACATTTTTTTTCTTTTTTTTTTTTTTACATTTTTTTTCACAGAAAGTCTTTGAAATTTACTGTGTGTTTTACATAGAAAGCATATCTCAATTTGGATTAAGCACATTTCAAGAGCTTATTAATGACACATGGCTAGTGACAATCTCATCAGGCAATGCAGATGTTTCTTTTCCCCTATTATTTAAGAAACCAAGCCCTTGGTCACTTATGTTTACTCACGTTCTGGACTTGGCTGTTTGCATTCCTATAGCAGTGATTCTCTATTCTGCTATTTCCTATAAATTGGTAGTTAGAGCTAGAAGACTGAGCAGATTTCTTGATTTAAGTTGACATTTTTTTACTGAATTTATTTCTGTGTTTTGTTTTGTTTTTTTTCTTTTGGAGGAATACTTCTTCATTGGGTGCCAGTTCCTCCAGCCCTTAATTTTTTAAACTGAGACTCAGAGAGGTTAAGTAGTTTTCTGATGGTCACATGGTTCGAAACAGAGCTGAGATTTATACTTAGGTGGTCTGACTGCAAAATTAAAAATTGAAATAAAAATCTCCTATGGCCAAATGTTTTATGTTTCATGAGGAGATCTTCAAAAGGATAGGAATGGGTGGGATGATGCTAAGTAGTCAGACTTTGTAGATCCCTTACAGTAGTACCTGAAGTCATGTCTTATACAAGAAATGCTTGTAATGACTGCTTTGTACTGAATTTCTCCAGTTTATAAGACACAGTTCTAAGCTCTGGTTTCATATCTGTTGCCTCCTTACTGTGTTCTGCCCTAATCCTACCTTAAAAAACAAAGTCTTCCATACCGCTTCCTCGGGCACTGTATTTTGACTGGATGGTGTTTCTGTTTTGCCTCTGTAGGACTGGTTTGTTGTCACTCCGACAAGCAAAAGCTTTGAGAAGCTGATGAAGATGAAACAGCGACAGCAAGAAGAAGAGAAGCGGAGGCAGCAGCATGGGAGCCAATGGTCTCTAAGGCGGCGGCAGCAGCCTGGCATTGAGCTTCCTGAGACAGAGCCAAGTCTTAGAGTAGGGAAGGATCAGAGGAGGAATCATGAGGAACAGCTAGTGGCAACATCCGGTAAAGAACCAGAGCAGGAGCCAGTGCCATCACAGTTTCAGAAAGTCAAGTCCCCAAAGACAAATCACAAATGAGGAAAGAAATAGGCAGGCAGTGTGAAAGCACTCCTGGGAGAGTGGATGGGAGGCTGTGGTCACAGGGACCTGTGTGGAGAGGCCTGAGTCACGGGGGCTGAGTGAAGAGAAATCTACTCTTTCAGCTGTTTGTGTAATGCTGTGACACTCTCAGCTCCTTCCTCCTGTGTAAATTTCACTGTTTTCCCTACTGATTCTTGTGAACCCTCCACTACCCCCACCCCATCTCCTTTTTGGTAGATTTTCGTGCTATTCTCATTGGAGTCCCCCTGTTTTTCTCTCATCGTGCCCAAAGAGCTCCCCCTTAAGGTCCACTGTAGGCCCTCTTGCCCTGTACAAGACTAAGAAGTCTGTTTGATTATCCTTTCCATACTGGGGTATAGAATGTTCTTGGAAGCGCCATTGATTTCGTAGTTGCTCCATCATCTATCTTATAAAATGATTCCAAACGAACTTTTTAAAACCATACTGATTTGATGATTTTGTATTTGTGGTATAACAAGCCTAGAACCTAGAACTGTTGTCGCTCCTTTAATAAGGGTCCCCTGTCTGCTTGGGTGACAGAATATATGGAGGCTGTTTGTTGTCTCATTATGGTTTTAGGATTGAAAGTGAGAAAATACTTAGAATAATAAAACTAGACCCTCTGGATGCAGGTTTTCCTGGGAAATACTTCGTCCCAGGTGGCAGTAAGTAACTAGATGCACAGGCATTATATGCAACCTTAGGAGGAATATGTCTCACATAAAATGACTGGAAAGAAGAAGGCAGCAGAAATAAATACCACCTCAAATCAACTTTCCTGCAGTTTATTTTGTTCCTGCAGTTTTGAGGATTGAGAAGTAATACCCTTTTTCCTCTGATATTTGATACAGAACCCTAATATTGCTGGTACTGCCATGAAGATTGGTAGCCAGGGTGCACATTCCTTCTCCCCTGGACTTGACCTGATGGTTAGTCTGCACTCTGTTAAGTCCTCGTATCTCCCTTTAGCCAAAGTCTGTCTCTGAATTTTCTGAGAATGTTGTTCTCTACCCTTTTTTAGATGTTGTGTTCTGTCCTCTTTATAACCTGAGACTTTGACACCAAGTGTAGATACTTATCTGGAGTTGGAAAGAAAAGTTCTTTTTCTGATACTCATGCCTAGCTGATAGTATCTGTTAGACTGTTTCTCCTTGAGGCTGGCTTTCCCTGGAGCATTGATTAGAGCAGCTCTGTTATTGTATTTCTGAATTCTCTTCCCCTTTTCCATAAATATTGGTCTTCTATATTCTTGCCAGTTTTTGTGGCTTATGCCACATAAAAAGCCAGAGACCCTTAACCCTGATGTGGACCAATACTGCCTTTTCAAAATCTAAAAGGCTGTTACCACTATTAACTGTTCTCCATGCTCCTCCATATAGCCTTAAAATGTGGGCTTTTGTGAAGACCACTTTGACACATAGGAGCATTGAAACCTGGTTGGGATACTGCCAGAACAGGTAGTTTTGAAATGAAGGACGTGGTCTATCCACTCGACATTGTCATTGGCAGTTGCTCTCTTAAAGCCCTTTCCATTCATGAGGATTGTCAGGGAGGAAAATGGAGAAGCTCTGTTAATTTCTGGTGAGTAAGATTTGGGGAATGTTTGGCAATGGCAAGAAAAATAAATTACTGTGTTAGAATGATGTTTTCCATTGTTCATTGACTCCAATGTGCTACCTGTCTCTTTGCTGACACTCTATGTGAAAGGAGGGAAATGATGACTAGAGATGGGAATGAGTTTTGAAGAAGTAACATACAGTTGTCTCAGTAGTTGCTTGGGTCCAAAATTATGCTGGTTCAAATGAATCTACTCATACCTTGCTTTATTGCTCTTCCCTTTAGAGATACTGATTTTGATTTGAAGTACGTACAATTGTTGCTTTAGACACAGTGATATTGCACACTTTAAATCAACTACAATGTAGTGTAGTCTACATTGTATACCTTTTATATGCACTGTTCAGTTCAGTTGCTCAGTAGTGTCCGACTCTTTGCGACCCTGTGAACTGCAACACGGCAGGCCTCCCTGTCCATCACCGGCTCCCAGAGTCCACCCAAACCCACGTCCATTGAGTCGGTGATGCCATCCAGTCATCTCATCCTCTGTCGTCCCCTTCTCCTCCTGCCCTCAATCTTTCCCAGCATCAGGGTCTTTTCAAATGAGTCAGCTCTTTGCATGAGGTGGCCAAAGTATTGGAGTTTCAGCTTCAACATCAGTCCTTCCAGTGAACACCCAGGACTGATCTCCTATAGGATGGACTGGTTGGATCTCCTTGCAGTCCAAGGGACTCTCAAAAGTCTTCTCCAACACCACAGTTCAAAAGCATCAATTCTTCTGTGCTCAGCCTTCTTTATAGTCCAACTCTCACATCCGTACATGACCACTGGAAAAACCATAGCCTTGACTAGACAGACCTTTGTTGACAAAGTAATGTCTCTGCTTTTTAATATGCTGTCTAGGTTGGTTATAACTTTCCTTCCAAGGAGTAAGCGTCTTTTAATTTAATGGCTGCAATTATCTGCAGTGATTTTGGAGCCCAGAAAAATAAAGTCAGCCACTGTTTCCACTGTTTCCCCTTCTATTTGCCATGAAGTGATGGGACCAGATGCCATGATCTTAGTTTTCTGAATGTGGAGCTTTAACCCAACTTTTACACTCTCTTTCACTTTCATCAAGAGACTCTTTAGTTCTTCACTTTCTGCCATAGGATGGTGTCATCTGCATATCTGAGGTTATTGATATTTCTCCCAGCAATCTTGAGTCCAACTTGTGCTTCATCCAGCCCAGCGTTTCTCATGATGTACTCTGCGTATAAGTTAAATAAGTAGGGTGACAATATACAGCCTTGACATACTCCTTTTTCTATTTGGAACCAGTCTGTTGTTCCATGTCCAGTTCTAACTGTTGCTTCCTGACCTGCATACAGATTTCTCAGGAGGCAGGTCAGGTGGTCTGGTGTTCCCATCTGTTTCAGAATTTTCCACAGTTTATTGTGATCCACACAGTCAAAGGCTTTGGCATAGTCAATAAAGCAGAAGTAGATGTTTTTCTGGAACTCTCTTGCTTTTTCAATATGCACTGGGAAACTGGAAAATTCATGTGACTCGCTTTATTGTGAATTTCACATTGCAGTAGTATGTGCCCAAGCCCCCAATAATAGATGTGTGCCTGTAATTGGTTTGAGATTAAACTTGTCCAGTCTCATCCCGGGCCCTCACAGGGGATCCTTTTATTTTTGCTATCTGAGCCATGCATCAACAGGACACAATAGAGAGGATTCTAATCATTACTGAGTGTTTAAGTTTTTAAACCAAATTCATTAGAATACATTTTCCTGAAGTTGGACTGTATCAGGTCCAGCTAGATTTTGGAGTAGTGTGAACTCCCTGCACTTGGGAACAGACATCGGTACAATTAATTTATGAACAACTTGGCAAGATCTCTTAAAATTGAAGATCTGCCCTGCGACTCAGCACACCCTAGGGCTATATAGATTCCTCCTGCTCAGGGGTTCCAGTAGACATCTACAAGAATGATATTTCAGTCTAAAAATAATGATACTGCAATCTTATTCCCAATTTATATTGGAAGCATCCTTATACCAGACTACTGACTGTCCAGCAAAATTGGACAGGGTTGCAGAGTTACAGAGTTGTAGGACAAATGACTACACTTCCCAGGGCTCCACCCAATCCCCCTATAGTGATGGAGTAACCAGCTAACCTCTCCAGTGGAATGTGAGTAGAAATGTGTCAGTTCTGTGCCAGAACTTTTAAGAGGGTGAGTGTGCTTCCATGCTTACTTTCCCCTTCTGGTAGATGCGTATGATATGGCATCTCTAGGGCCTGGTAGAGCATAGCATGGAAGATGTTTGATTCCCTCAATCACCTCAAGAAAGACTATTTGCCCTTCAGGATGATCTCAGATGGGTAAAAAATAAGTGTTCTTTGAGACATGATACAGTCTGTTCTGTTAGTGAGCCTAGTCTCCTGTGTAACCTATCTGTCCCCTCCCACTAAGAGTCAGTTCCCCTCTATGCCTTCTGTTCACTCCCATGTTTGCCTTTCCATTCTGAACAGTCCTCATCTCTTGCCTTTTCAAGAGCTTCCTTACTGGATTCCTTCTTTTCACTGCCTTGGTATACTCCACATAGAACTGTGCTGAGTTTTTTATACTATAAATCAGACTTTATTCATTTGCTCAAAGCCTAATGATTTCCCAGTGCAAGTAGAATAAAATTCATCCCCCTTTGTCCTACAAGGCCTCCTTGCTCTCACCGTTAACCTTTTTAACCTCCTTGGTTTTTAACCTTTTTAACCTCCACTCTTTTTTTGTCCTGTCCCCAACTATACTTAGCCACATTGACTTTTGTTCCTTAATCCTCCCAAACTCCTTCCCATCTTGGGGCCTTTGCATTCTCTGTTCCCACTGTCTAGAATGTCTTTTTCCCTAGTTGTTGTACTGCAGGCTTCATTTTATCACTTAAGTCTTAACCTAAATATCACCTCTGATACTTTCTTTTATGGTCTTTTCTGTCTAACACACTTTCTGTAACATCATCCTCTTTCCTTTCCAGCATAGGGAAGCAGACAAAAAGTAGACTGAAATCCTAGTTGGCCAACCTACTGCTGGCTTGCTGCTAAGAATTTCTAAGGGCTTTTATCAGATGACCTACCCCTTAAAATTCTTCAAGTCCTCAGAGGCCTCACTCCCAACAGAGAAAGCCAGAAGTACTACACCAGACCAGATCCCGTTATCTGGGATGAGAGAAATTAAAAATAAACTGAGACAGGATGGAAATTATTCACTCCTGAATTAGATCATCAGGATAGCACTGGCAGGAGGGGGAATTAACAGAATAATAAGAGTCTCCATCCCTCCTGCATTCCAACTCATTATCCTTAGTTATATATTTTCCTGTTGTTTTTGCATCCATAGAGAATAAAGGTTTCAAATGTGTTTTGGATACCACGTTTTAAAACAAGCTCTATTTTCAGCTCCACTGACAAACTCTTTAGGTTTCTGTGTGCTACCTAACAATTTGTACACTAAAACTGCATTTTTATATACACTAGTATGAGGAAGACATTCAGAGTTGGTAAGAAGTGAGAAAAGATATGAAGTAGAAGGTATATTACATTGGAACAATAATAAAATCACTGGGTATTATAATCTTTTTTTATTTTCAATAAAAAATTAGGAACCAAGACATTACACATTTAACAGCAAGTTGTTAAAGCTAGAAGTAAAGGCACATGGAGGCAGAATCCTTTTCTGAATCTTAAGTACAAGAATTCATTTTACATATGAATGAAACAAAACTGGGAAAATCATTCTGAAGTTTTTCATCACTCACAGTTTCTTAAAAACATAAAGCTGATTCTATTTTTTCATCAGGGAGTGATATTAAAATATGAAGCTATATTTCTGTACCAGGATTCAGCATTCAAAGAAATCCCTGATTTGATCATTAGTATGTCCTAAGTGCCAAAAATGTAACTATCCTAAAAGTCTAGATTAATTTAAAATACTATTCCTAGTTCAATTGAAGGGGCGTAGATGTAGGATACACATGACCTAAAGCTAAAGTGCTCTTTCTATTGAAACTTCAGTCATCTTTGTAATCTTAGAATTAGGATGTTGCTAGGGAACAAGATGGCAAAAGATCTTCAAAAAGTTCTCCAGATATATGATCACTTTCTTTTGATACATTTTTCTAAAACAGGCAGAAGCATTCAGTCATCTCACTCAGGTTAGTGGTATTTCTCCACAGAAAACTTACTAGCTATACTGTGCCTTCTACCCTTCCTTCACAGAGTTTGAAAGTGTAAGTGTTAGTCGCTTAGTCCTGACTCTTTGTGACTCCATGGATTGTAGCCTGCCAGGCTCCTCTGTTCATGGAATACTCCAGGCAAGAATACTGGAGTGGGTTGCAATGCCCTTCTCCAGGGGATCTTCCCAACCCAGAAATTGAACCCGGGTCTCCCGCATTGCAGGCAGATTCTTTACCGTCTGAACCACCTTCATAAAGAATCTGCTTGCAATGCAGGAGACCCAGGTTCAATCCCTGGGTCAGGAAGATACCCTGGAGAAGGGAATGGCTACCCAATCCTTGCCTGGAGAATTTCATGGACAGAGGAGCCTGGTGGGCTACAGTCCATGGGGTCACAAAGTGTCAGACACGACTGGGCAACTAACATCACAGTTTACTCAAAATTGTATGGGCTGAGCATCAGATAGCAGGTCATCCTGTTTACACTTGCTGTTACTAATCTTTCAATCATGAGAAAACTACAGAAGCAGCTACTTGATCACCAGCACAGACTTTATAAAGAAGTTTGAAAACACTGCACATGTGTGCTAAGGTGGCCAAAGAAGGGAGGATACATGGACATTGGTTGTTTACAGAGCTTGATCACCAGCACAGACTTTATAAAGAAGTTTGAAAACACTGCACATGTGTGCTAAGGTGGCCAAAGAAGGGAGGATACATGGACATTGGTTGTTTACAGAGCACAAAGCAGAATCTAACAATCTGAAATGCTATTCCTCAGGAGTTTCTTTTTCTGTAAAGAAACCTAACTTAGCTAGGTGGAACACACCACACAACTGTTTTTCTGTCACTTTCTCAAGGTGTTTTCTTGAGGTGGTTTCACAGGTGAATTTTTGGCAAATGGTACTGGGTTATCTGGAGGTATGAGGAACAGCCCAGTTATTACCAGGAGCTAATTAAAAAAAAAAAAAAACACCTAACTTAATGGGAAGCCAGTGCTACCAATAATCTAGCAGTACTGGTTGAGAAAAACACCTACTCCTTCACATTAACACATTATAATGGGTATTTTATCATAGCAATCTGATATCTCAAAGCCTTCCTAACCAGGGTTATGTTATATAGCACCTAAGAACCCTTGCTCCAGTCTAGACTTAGTGTTATTTTAGAAATTACTTTGGATGCACCTTTGATTTGGTGCCTAGGGCAGGGTTCCTTGTGGCCTTCGGAGAACCCTGTCCATTTGGGCACCGATTACGCCTTTCTTGCAGCTGTTGCCTCCCTCGCCTTAAGCACTCCACGTACCAGTGCTCCTGTTGCAGCAGCTGCTGCTTCTTTTTTAATTGGCTGTGAGTACCCTCCAACTGATGGCATTTCTGAACTAACTCCGGCAGTTCCTTCTGTAACTGTTGGTGCTGTCTGTTGATGTTACTGTGGAACTCGGAAACGTGCTGCTTTGCTGCCTTCTCCAATGCCTGGTTCTTGCTTTTCAGCTCCTTTGTTAACTTCTTTCCCGACTCCCTTGCCTCTAGCTCACTCAGCTGTGCCTCCAGTAATGCTTTGTCCTGGAAGAACTGGACGAGCATCGCCTGTTTCTTTGCAGCTGTCTTAACGTGGGTCTTCTTTATCTCCTGCTGAAGTTTCTCAATTTCTCTGTCCTGTTTTTCCTTTATCACTGAAATGTCCCTCATTGCCTCCAACTGCTTATTCAAATTGGATAGGGTGTTTTCCTTCTCCAAGAGCTCTCTTTTAAGCGCTGAATTTTTGTTCGCATATTTGGAGGTTAATTCTTGTTTTCTTTGTTCAATCTTCACGCTTTGTTGTAGATAGTAGTTCCACAGCTTCTCGGTTCTCTGTCTAGACTCCTCCGTTTGCTTGGTCAGGTATTCCTGAAAGAACTGGTTTTCCTTCTGTATGTGATCTTTTTCCTCCAGTAGCTGCCGGGTTTCCACCACTAAGGGTTCTAGCCGAATTTGAGTTTCTTTGATTTCCTTGTCCAGCTTCATCATTTCCATTACTGCTCTTCCCTTAAACCTTTTCTCGACCTTTGTTAGTTTCTCTGGCTTGAGAAAAGTATGTATGAAATTAACATCTGGTTGAAGGGAGTTACTGGTGTCCTCAGCCAACCTGAAAGAAGAACAAGTGAGACATTTGCTCATGTTTTTCATGAGAAATTAGAAAATAATTTTAAAAATGCACACTTGTACTGTAATTCATATATCAAGTATTTGGGAGGACAAATCAATGTCCCTCACACAAGGTAAGGGGGTAGGAGTGGTGGGGGGAGAGTGGTAGAACTAGGGGTAAAGACAAGGGAGTGAAATTTACAAGTGACATGTCTTCGCTGCAACCCTGAGAGGTAGTATCTCCAGCTTAAAGAGGGGAAAACAGGTTCAGAGAATTGAAGTAACTTCACCACAATGTACACCCCCAGAAATTCCTAGTTTCTCCAAACTAGGCTCTATGTATCTCCGGGCGGCCCAGCAACTCTGGGGCTTGGATCCTTCCAGGGTCCGGAGTCCTGCAGTCCTAAGCCGCTTAACGTCCTCAGCTGATGGCCAAGCCTCAGTTCAGTTCAGTTCAGTCGCTCAGTCCTGTCGGACTCTTTGCGACCCCATGGACTGCAGCACGCCAGGCCTCCCTGTCCATCATCAACTCCAGGAGTTTACTGAAACTCATGTCGATTGGGTCGGTGATGCCATCCAACCTCTGTCGTCCCCTTCTCCTCCTGACTTCAGAAGTTAACTCCAGGAATGTACAATGTACAACAGAGCCTGGGTGTAAAACCCACATCTCACAGCTTACTGAACACTAGAGTCACTCCAAAGGGCCATTGGAGCCAACCGGGTGATTGGGAGGAGCACATGCCTCAGCTTTTAGCTTCAGCTTTCCGGGTGCCAAGGGCTCTAGGGTGGAGGGAGGTGCCCCTTCAGTACCTACTTGACAAACTCGTCAGCCGACTGTTTTTCCCCGATGTCACGGTTCTGTCCCTTTCGGGAGACCACCAGGGAGCGAGAGCTACTTTTGGGGGCTGGCAACACTCGGAAATAGCGTGTCATTACGGGGGTTATCCCCAGTTTCTCTGAACTAGGCTCTGCGGATCTCGGCGTGGCCCAGCAACTCTGGGTCTCGCATCCCGTCAGGGTTCCCTGTCGTGCAGTCCTAAGCCGCCTAACATCCTCGGCTGACGGAACAGCTCTGACGGCCGGTTCTCCAGAGGCTCGGTTCCCCGCTCCCCGGGGGCTGACAGGAAAACGCACTTTCTTCACTAACGTAGCGCGGGAATACCTGGTCGTCCCTGGGGTCCCCGGGGTCCCTGGTGGACCCTGGGGTCCCTGATCGTCCTGCCCGCCCGGGATCCAGAGCTTTGACCTTCCCAGGCCCTGCCCGACGACCGTGAGCAGCTCTTTGGTTGGCCTTTTCCAGCCGTCCTCCCAGTGCCTCCACTTCCCTGACGGGGTCCCTAGTTGGGCCCCCATCCGGATCACAACGGACAGAAAAAGGTGCACGTCTCGCCCCTTGGCCCTGCCCTTACTGGCCGGTTGGGTTGGATTCGATTTGGTTTTGTTCGGTTCTAGTCTCATTCAGAATCCGGAAAGTCGCGGGTGTCTCTCTGGCAAGTAGCATCTCTATGGTCTAGTGGGCGGAGCCAGGAGCAAGATGGCCGCGCCCGCAGCTGCCACGGAATCTCAAGCTTCAGGAGGTCCCCAGTCCCCAGCGTGTCTGTTGGTTTTGGGAATGGCGGGGTCTGGGAAAACCACCTTTGTACAGGTGACCTACATGGCGCGGGCGTAGTCGGGGCGCGCGACAAGTTGTCTGTGGTGGGAGTAAGGCCAGGGGAAAAAGTGAGGAGGTATCTCTGGGGAGTTGGAGGGAACCGGCGCCTGCTTTCAGGGACACACCGGCAACTCCGGTTCCTTTCTCCGCGAAGCCTTCTCAGATCCTAACCTGGGTTCATTTAGACTCTTCTACGCACCATCAGTGCCGATTTGGTACGACCGTAGTTGGTATAGAAGTTGTCATGTTGCCAACTCCACAAGGCAGAGGCTTAAAGGAATTCTGGCGGTTAATAGAGTGCTAGGTTTCTGAAGTGTAGATTTCTAAAGAATTCTTTCTGGGATGCCTGCCATGTTTCAGGCACTGGGGATACAGCAGAAATGACAAAGTTCCCGCTTAGGTGGAGCTAATATTTTGGCGGGGAGATAGAAACCCCGCCCCCGCGCCAAGTTAAGTGATGGAGAGTAGAGGAGACTCTTGGATGTGCGACGAAGAAAGGTAGCATTTCAGCTGAGAGTGAATGTTGTAGGTGGAGATCAGAGACGAATAAGGTAGAGGGAAATGGAAGTACAATTCTTCTGGTAAGTTGGATAAAGGGGAGGAAGTTCACTCTTGTCCCTGTGTCCTGCTCTTGGTCTCAGTCCATCCCTCTCTCCATGTCATTGCAGAGGCTCACAGGATATCTGCATAGTCAAGGGTGTCCACCTTATGTGATCAACTTGGACCCAGCTGTGCATGAAGTTCCCTTTCCTGCCAATATTGGTGAGTAAACTCTGCCAGAACTTGTGTAAAGTTTCCTAGAGAATGGGAAGCTGTCAACCTATCCTACCCGTCTTCAATACTTATATTTTTAATGTTTTCTAAACTGCCTGATTTCATTTCCCTTAGATTTGCTAGTATCCTGAAACAGCCTTCTTCCTATTTCCCATTTTTTTCTTTGTTTACTCCCTCCCCTTCCTTGTTATTGTTGTTCAGTCCTTCAGTTGCTCAGTCATGTCCAACTCTTTTAGACCCATAGACTGCAGCACGCCAGGCTTTCCTGTCCTTCACCGTCTACTGGAGTTTGCTCAAATTCATATCCGTTGAATTGGTGATGCCTTCCAACCATCTCACCCTCTGTTGTCCCCTTCTCCTCCTGCCTTCAATCTTTCCCAGCATCAGGGTCTTCTCAAATGAGTTGGCTCTTCCCATCAGGTGGCCAAAGTACTGGAGTTTCAGCTTCAGCATCAGTCCTTCCAGTGAATATTCAGGGTTGATTTCCTCTAGGGTTGACTGGTTTGATCTCCTTTCTGTCCAAGGGACTCTCAAGAATCTTCTCCAGCACCAGGTTTGAAAGCATCAATTCTTTGGTGCTTAGCCTTCTCTGTGGTCCAACTCTCACATCCGTACATGACTACTGGAAAAATCATAGCTTTGACTATACACACCTTTGTCTGCAAAGTAATGCCTCTGCTTTTCAATGTGTTGTCTAGGTTTATCATGGCTTTTCTTCCAGGGAGCAAGTGTCTTTTAATTTCATGACTGCAGCCATCATCTGCAGTGATTTTGGAGCCCAAGAAAATAAAGTTTGTCACTGTTTCTATTGTTTCCCCATGTATTTGCTGTGAAGTGATGGGACCAGATGCCATTAGTTTTTGAATGTTGAGTTTTAAGCCAGCCTTTTCATTGTCCTCTTTCACCTTCATCAAGAGACTCTTTAGTTCCTCTTTGCTTTCTGCCATTAGAGTGGTGTCATCTGCATATCTGAGGTTATTAATATTTCTTCCAGCAATCTTGATTCCAGCTTGAGCTTCATCCAGCCCAGCATTTCTCATGATGTACTCTGCATATAAGTTAAATAAGCAGGGTGACAATATACAGCCTTGATGTACTCCTTTCCCAATTTGAAACCAGTCTATTGTCCCATGTTCAGGGCTAACTGTTGCTTCTTGACCTGCATACAGGTTTCTCAGGAGGCAGGTAAAGTGGTCTGGTATTCCCATCTCTTTAAGAATTTTCCAGTTTGTTGTGATTCACACAGTCAAAGGTTTTAGCATAGTCAATGAAGCAGAAGTAGGTGTTTTTCTGGAGTTCCCTTACTTTTGCTATGATCCAATGGATGTTGGCAATTTGATTCTGGTTCCTCTGCCTTTTCTAAATCTAGCTTGTCCATCTTGAAGTTCTTGGTTCACATACTGTTGAAGCCTAGCTTGAAGCCTTGCTTGTGTGTGAAATCAGTGCAATTGTGTGGTAGTTTGAACATTCTTTGGCATTTCCCTTCTCTTTGGGATTGGAATGCACACTGACCTTTTCCAGTCCTGTGGCCACTGCTGAATTTTCCAAATTTGCTGGCATATTGAGTGCAGCACTTTAACAGCAACATCTTTTAGGGTTTTCAGTAGCTCAGCTGGAATTCCATCACCTCCACTAGCTTTGTTTGTAGTAATACTTCCTAAGGCCCACTTGACTTCACATTCCAGGATGTCTGGCTCTAGGTGAATGATCACACCATTGTGGTTATCCAGGTCAAAACTTTTTTGTACAGTTCTGTGTATTCTTGCCACCTCTTCTTAATATCTTCTGCTTCTGTTAGGCCCATGCTGTTTCTGTCCTTTATTGTGCCCATCTTTGCATGAAAAGTTCCTTTGGTATCTCTGATTTTCTTGAAGAGATCTCTGGTCTTTCCCATTCTATTATTTTCTTCTATTTCTTTGCATTGACTTAAGAAGGTTTTCTTATCTCTCCTTGTTATTATTTGGAACTTGCCCATTCAGATGGGCATATCTTTCCTTTTCTCCTTTGCCTTTTGTGTCTCTTCTTTTCTCAGCTATTTGTAAGGCCTCCTCAGACCACCATTTTGCCTTTTTGCATTTCTTGGGGATGGTTTTGATTACTGCCTCCTGTACAATGTCACAAACTTCTGTCCATAGTTCTTCTGGCACTCTATCAGATCTAATCCCTTGAATCTATTTGTCACTTCCACTGTATGAGTGTAAGGGATTTGATTTAGGTCATACCTGAATGGCCTAGTGCTTTTCCCTACTTTCTTTAAGTCTGAATTTTGCAATAAGGAGTTCATGATCTGAGCCACAGTTGGCTCCTGGTCTTGTTTTTATTGACTGTACAGAACTTCTCCATCTTTGCCATTATGTTTGTGAAGAACATAATCAATCTGATTTTGGTATTGACCATCTGGTGATGTCCGTGTTTACAGTTATCTCTTGTGTTGTTGGAAGAGTGTGTTTGCTATGACCAGTGCGTTCTCTTGGCAAAACTCTATTAGCCTTTGCCCTGCTTCATTTTGTACTCCAAGGTCAGGCTTGCCTGATACTCCAGGTATCTCTTGACTTCCTACTTTTGCATTCCAGTCCCCTATAATGAAAAGGACATTTGTGTGTGTGTGTGTGTGTGTGTGTTAGTTCTGGAAGGTCTTGTGTGTCTTCATAGAACCATTCAACTTGGACTTCTTCAACATTAGTGGTTGGGGCATAGACTTGGATTACTGTGATATTGAATGGTTTGCCTTGGAAATGAACAGAGATCATTCTGTCATTTTTGAGAATACATTCAAGTACTGCATTTTGTACTCTTGTTGACTATGAGGGCTACTCCACTTCTTTAAGGGATTCTTGCCCACAGTAGTAGATATAATGGTCATCTGAATTAAATTCGCCCATTCCGGTCCATTTTAGTTCACTGATTCCTAAAATATTGATGTTCACTCTTGCCATCTCATGTTTGACCACTTACTATTTACCTTGATTCATGGATCTAACATTCCAGGTTCCTGTGCAATATTGTTCTTTACAGCATTGGACTTTACTTTCACCACCAGACATATCCGTAGCTGGGTTTCGTTTCCTCTTTGACTCAGCCTCTTCATTCCTTCTAGAGCTGTTTCTTGACTCTTTTCCAGTAGCATATTGGAAGTTCATCTGACCTGGGAAGTTCATCTTTCAGTGTCATATCTTTTTGCCTTTTCACATTGTTCATGGGGTTCTCAAGGCAAGAATGCTGAAGTGGTTTGCCATTCCCTTGTCCAGTGGACCATGATTTGTCAGAACTTTCCACCATGACCCGTCCATATTGGGTGACCCTACACGGCATGACTGATAGATTCATTGAGTTAAAGAAGGCTGTGGCCTGTGTGATCATTTTGGTTACTTTTCTGTGACTGTGGTTTTCGTTCTGTCTGCCCTCTGATGGATGAGTATAAGAGGCCTGTGTAAGCTTCCTGATGGGAGGAACTGGCTGTGGGGAAAACTAGGTCTTGCTCTGGTGGGCAAGGCCATGCTCAATAAATCTTGAATCCAATTTTCTGCTGATGGATGGGGCTGTGCTCCTTCCCTGTAGTTTGGCCTGAGGCAGCCCAATCTTAGAGGCTACAGACTCTATGGTTCAGTTCAGTTCAGTTGCTCAGTCGTGTCTGACTCTTTGCGACCCCATGAATCGCAGCACTCCAGGCCTCCCTGTCCATCACAAACTCCCAGAGTTTACTCAAACTCATGCCTATTGAGTCGGTGATGCCATCCAGCCATCTTATCCTCTGTCGTCCCCTTCTCCTCCTTCCCCCAATCCCTCCCAGCATCAGGGTCTTTTCCAATGAGTCAGCTCTTCGCATGAGGTGGCCAAAGTATTGGAGTTTCAGCTTCAGCATCAGTCCTTCCAATGAACACCCACGACTGATCTCCTGTAGGATGGACTGGTTGGATCTCCTTGCAGTCCAAGGGACTCTCAAGAGTCTTCTCCAACACCATAGTTCAAAAACATCAATTTTTCGGCGCTCATCTTTCTTTCTTTCTTTTTTTTTTTTGCTCATCTTTCTTCACAGTCCAACTCTCACATCCATACATGACCACTGGAAAAACAATAGCCTTGACTAGACGGACCTTTGTTGGCAAAGTAATGTCTCTGCTTTTTAATATGCTGTCTAGGTTGGTTATAACTTTCCTTCCAAGGAGTAAGCATCTTTTAATTTCATGGCTGCAATCATCTGCAGTGATTTTGGAGCCCCCAAAAATAAAGTCTGACACTGTTTCCACTGTCTCCCCATCTATTTCCCATGAGGTAATGGGACCAGATGCCATGATCTTAGTTTTCTGAATGTTAAGCTTTAGGCCAACTTTTTCACTCTCCTCTTTCACTTTCATCAAGAGGCTCTTTAGCTCTTCTTCACTTTCTGCCATAAGGGTGGTGTCATCTGCATATCTGAGGTTATTGATATTTCTCCTGGCAATCCTGATTCCAGCTTGTGCTTCTTCCAGCCCAGCGTTTCTCATGATGTACTCTGCATAAAAGTTAAATAAGCAGGGTGACAATATACAGCCTTGATGTACTCCTTTTCATATTTGGAACCAGTCTGTTGTTCCATGTCCAGTTCTAACTGTTGCTTCCTGACCTGCATACAGGTTTCTCAAGAGGCAGGTCAGGTGGTCTGGTATTTCCATCTCTTTCAGAATTTTCCACAGTTTATTTTGATCCACAGAGTCAAAGGCTTTGGCGTAGTCAATAAAGCGGAAATAGATGTTTTTCTGGAACTCTCTAGCTTTTTCGATGATCCAGCGGATATTGGCAACTTAATCTCTGGTTCCTCTGCCTTTTCTAAAACCAGCTTGAACATCTGGAAGTTCTCGGTTCACATATTGCTGAAGCCTGGCTTGGAGAATTTTGAGCATTACTTTACTAGCGTGTGAGATGAGTGCAATTGTGCGGTAGTTTGAGCATTCTTTGGGATTGCCTTTCTTTGGGACTGGAATGAAAACTGACCTTTTCCAGTCCTGGGGCCACTGCTGAGTTTTCCAAATTTGCTGGCATATTGAGTGCAGCACTTTCACAGCATCATCTTTCTGGATTTGAAATAGCTCAACTGGAATTCCATCACATCCACTAGCTTTGTTCCTAGTGATGCTTTCTAAGGCCCACTTGACTTCACATTCCAGGATGTCTGGCTCTAGGTGAGTGATCACACCACTGTAATTATTTGATTCTATGACAGGGCTATAGATTTCCTTTTTTCCTTACCACTACTATTCTCTCTACCTCTTTTTGACCCGAGGGTGTCAGAGTATGGCTGTTTGGAAAAATGAAGTGACAGAAAGTCAATCCTCTGTCTTCTAAGACATAAACCCTTCAGCAGGCTCTGATACATAAACCTTGTGTATGTAGTTTCTTGTCTTCAAGTTTAGAGCATGAGGGTTTGGTGCATAGTCTGCTTACTGATCTGTAGCCATCTTGCAAAGTTACATGGGAAAATGTGTGTGTATATGCTGGTGTGCATTGTCATGGTAAGAGGTTCCCTCCCTGATCACACTCTGTGAGGATAAAAAAGATTAAGAATGGGTGAGAGCCAGTGTCCTGATACTTGATAGGATCTAGGCCTCCTGATTTTCAGACTATTCCTTGGTATTAGTCTTTTCTCCCCTGGTCTCTTTTTAATCTCATTAAGATTGTACTCCAAACATACTAATTAAGGAAGACCTGGTATTAAGAAGCAGAAATCATTATGGGAACAATTTTGGAGAAAAAATACTTCCATCTTTTCACTTAAAGACTCAGTTCAGTTCAGTCACTCAGTCATGTCCAACTCTTTGCGACCCCATGGACTGCAGCTTGCCAGGCTTCCCTGTCCGTCACTAACTCCCCGAGCTTGCTCAAACTCATGTCCATTGAGTCAGTGATGCCATCCAACCATCTCATCCTCTGTCGTCCCCTTCTCCTCCTGCCTTCAATCTTTCCCAGCATCAAGGTCTTTTCCAGTGAGTTGGCTCTTCCCATCAGGTGGCCAAAGTTTTGCCGTTTCAGCTTCAGCATCATTCCTTCCAGTGAACACCCAGGACTGATCTACTGTAGGATGGACTGGTTGGATCTCGTCGCAGTCCAAGGGACTCTCAAGAGGCTTCTCCAATACCACAGTTCAAAAGCATCAATCTTTGGCACTCAGCTTTCCTTATGGTCCAACTGTCACATCCATACATGACTACTGGGAAAACCATAGCTTTGACTAGATGGACCTTGTTGGCAAAGTAATGTCTCTGCTTTTTAATATGCTCTCTAGGTTGGTCATAGCTTTTCTTCCAAGGAGCAGTAGTTGATGGGGTAGGTCTACCAACTGCTGCTTAGGTTTAGTTAGATATTACTGGATAGATCAATTTCCTTTTTATTTTGAATTCCATCCAAATACATTTTTTTCTAGTTCTGTTGAGATATAATTGACATACATCATTGTATATGATTAAATTGTATAACATAATGGTTTGATTTAGAAATTCAGGAAGTGATTATCATAGTAAGTTTCAGTTCAGTTCAGTTGTTCAGTCATGTCCAACTCTTTGCGACCACATAAACTGCAGCACGCCAGGCCTCCCTGTCCATCACCAATTCCCGGAGGCTACTCAAAATCATGTCCATTGAGTCAGTGATGGCATCCAACCATCTCATCCTCTGTCGTCCCCTTCTCCTCCTGTCCTTAATCTTTCCCAGCATCAGGGTAGTGAACATCTATCATCTCATATGATATAAAATTAAAGGAATGCAAAATCTTTTTCCCCTTGTTATGAGAACTCTTAATAGCTTTCATATGTAACATATAGCAGTGCTCGTTATGATTATAATATTGTATATTACATCCCTAGTATTTATTGGTGTTGGCATTGGAAGTTAGTACCTTTTGCCTACCTTCGTCCAATTGTTGCCTCCCTCTGTACCCACTTCTGGTAACTACAGATCCAGTCTGCTTTTTCTGTGTGTTTATTTGTCTTGCAGTGTAAGTGACCTGCCAAAGTATTATCATTAGTTCCTGGTACACAACATACTAATTTGAAATATCTGTAAACATTTCAAAATGATCGCTGTGACAAATTGAGTTAATATCTGTCACCATACAACAGTATTATATTATTATTGACTATATTCCCCACACTGTACATTTCACCCCCATGACTCATTTGTTTTGTAACTGAAAGTTTGTACTTTTTAATCTTCATCACTTATTTCTCTCCCTGACATCCACTCCCCAAGTTAATGCCTTTATAAAAGTATTATCGGCTTTAACTTAGTTACTAGTAAGTGAGGAGTAAGAAATAAGCCTTTTTTCTTGATTTAACTCCCTTTTTCTATATATATGGTCACTGAGAAAGTATTTAAGTTGTATAGAACTTTTCTTTTCATCTCAGACCATCCCTACTGTAACTGGAGAACTCCTAGCCTAAACTTCTTCTTCGGTTACTTGGCAGTTATCCTTGGCCATAAGGAAGTAAACCAGTGTGAAACTGGAGAAATTATTAACAGACAGTGCTGAGCATAGAAGCTTCAAAAGCTGGTTTCAGTTTCTTGTCGGGAGGGAAGATACTTCCAGGGTACCTTTTCTCCTCCTAGTCTGTTCCTGAACTTGCTTCTTTTGCTGTCACAGTTCAGTGATCTTAGCTTGAAAATTTATGAAACAGATTTGAAAAGTGACTTGGATGCTAAGAGAGAAACTGATTTGTTTCCTCAGAGGAAGCAGAGATGACTTGAGAGGTCAATTGGCTTAGATATTATAGACAGTCTGAAATTGTATTGTTTCTTATGTGTTAAATTCTATTTCTTTTTTTTTTTCCCCTGCAGACATTCGTGACACTGTGAAGTATAAAGAAGTCATGAAACAGTATCCTTTTCCACATCTACTTTGTTTTTGGCTCATCCCTGGTTAGTTACTGTCTGTATTGTGTAGCTTTGAAAAAATATCTGTGCCTTTCCTTGTGAATTATACTAGCAAAAACATTTGATAGCTTTCAAGTGACTTTATAAAGAGGAGGGATGATGAATGTGAGGAGAGGCACTGTAGGTGATTAGACATCCTATTTCAGCTTGTGAGTTCCATTTTCTGCCTTTGTCCCAAAGTGCAGGATGTTGTGATTAGCACGGAGGATGAGAGGCTAGCTGGTGGTGTGCCTGGGTCCACAAGGTAGTATTACCTGGGTGGATAAAGCTATTGGTCACCATCTCTTTAGACTGGGAAACTCAAAGGTTAGTAAGATCAACTCTAAGTTTTGGGTTGGTCAACTCTTAGTACATTGCCCATAAAATGTGTACTTTCCCTTTAGGTCCTACTGAGTAGGAAGACTGACTCCAGTCCTCAGGTGACTTGATGAGTGAGAATCGGAGCAAGGAGTGGTACATAGATGATCTTCATGGCTAATGCTCTCAGGCTATCAATGCCTGAAATATCTGTCCATTCCATTTGGCCCCATTTTACGTGGCTGTTTTTAAACAATAAATGAATGAGGTAGATATAAATAATGAATGTTTCCCCATGAGGTTAAGATTGTATGGTACATTCTAGTCAATGGAACACTAATGTTATGCTGGGTTTTTGTGTGTGTGTGTGAGGGATTGTCAAGATAATAAACTTTATCATCTAAATTGATCTATAAGCAATTTAAATCCTTAACTTAATGTCTAGGTATGGACTTGGACCTAATGGTGGCATAGTGACCTCACTCAATCTCTTTGCTACCAGATTTGATCAGGTATATCTGTCTCTATTTACATAGACATGGCTGTGTTAAAACTTGTGACTCTTAAATGCCTTGGCTTGATCACATCGGGAAAGAAGGGCAATCCATCTGGATGTCCATATAGAACATAAGGAGGCATTTTGGTAGACAGAGAAGTAGGCAATGTGAGGATGATCAACACGGTGAGAGACTTCACACTGAATGTTTGTGGCAGCCAACACAGCAGACACCTAAGAGACTTGAGTTCTCTTGCTATCTCTCTTTTTTTTTTTTTTTTGGCCATGTGTCTTGCAGGATCTTAGTTCCCCAGCCAAGGATTGAATCCTGGGTCTTTGGCATTGAAAACACGAGAGTCCTAACCACTGGACCGCCATGGAATCCCCCCGGGTTCTATTCTTGATCTGTTGTTGGCATGCAGTTTTACTCTGAGGGTGGGTTGGAGGGATGGGGAGTGGGAAGGTCTGCCAGGCAGAGAATGGAATGATTATGGGGCTTTTCACTTCCAGTAGATAGTTGTCATCTATGAGGTTTTCTCTGTCACATTCCACTTCCTTAAGAGTTTTGCATCACTATTTTTTTTTTAACCCTGGTTTCACCCAGTGAGACAAGCTGTTAACATTTTACCAAAGCACCAAGAAAGAGACTTGGGAGCGACAGATCAAGTCTTCAGCTGCTTAGGCCCTTGCCCTGTGCTCCAGGGGGTTGTGCTGCTGCAGGTGTGGCTTTGCTTCTGTAGTTCCATGAGCATATTAGCTGGTGTCCTCAGATGGAGAACATAGAGATTCAGTTTTGAATGGTGCCTGTGAGGTGGGCCACTCTGGACAGGGCCCTGCAATTTTTTTTTGTTGAACCTGGATCCTGTTGTAATTGACATCTTTCCCTTTTAGGTGATGAAATTTATTGAGAAGGCCCAGAACATGTCTAAGTAAGTGATTTCAGTCTAATGCCTATTTATTACTCTGCAATAGACGTGTTTCTAGGTGTTTTGAAAGATTTTGGGATACTCTCAAGTTTTGAAAGAGTGAAGTTTGAGATGAAACCATGACAAGTGAAAAAATTGTGGGCAAGAAGACAAGTCATTGAGATGCTCCACAATGTGGAGCTCGGTTTAATAGAATCGCACCCCCAATCATTTTGGAATATGGTTCTGGCTTCTTAGGAGGTATCTTTAGAATTTGAGTCAACTCACTTGTTCAATTGCCTTCTCTTACTTATTGGCATTAAAGTCTCTGAGATACCTTTCTAATCCTTATTTAAAGTAATATAATTCACATGATTCAGAGAGACTATTTTTTAATTTAAAAAGTATTAAAACATAAAATAGAGTAATATTCTTATTATCATTGTCTATGATTAACTTGTTAAATTTTTAATAGGTTTGCTTTTTTAAAAGAAAGGAAGATAATTTATTGTTTTTGTAAAAAGTGTATAGACATTACTGTGAATATTTCCTACCATTCATAGATTTAAAATAGGAAGCTATCATCCTTCTTATCATTAGAAATAACAATCATTATTATCATTATTGCTACTATGAGGATATAGTAGCAGTGATTTATCATCCCAGGTGTTTCTGTTTATATGTACATAGATAGAAGGATGGCTGGATAAGGTGTTTTTACAAAAAAAGGATCATATAGGAGTAGTTTTTTATTTTTATTTTATTTACTTTTTTTTAGGAGTAGTTTTTTTAAAGTAACAGCTTTATTACAGTATGAATTCACAGACCGTAAAGTGCACTCTTTAAAAGTGTACAGCTTAGTGCTCGCTTCGGCAGCACATATACTAAAATTGGAACGATACAGAGAAGATTAGCATGGCCCCTGCGCAAGGATGACACGCAAATTCGTGAAGCGTTCCATATTTTTATAAATGTTAAAAAAAAAAGTGTACAGCTTAGTGGTTTTTGGTATATTCACACATTTGTGCATTGATCATAATCACCTGATTTCAGAACATTTTCATCTCCAAAAGAACCCCATTCTCATTAGCATTCATTCTATTCCCTGTTCCTCCAAGCTCCTGGTGGCTGCAGGCACCATTTTACAACATACATGCATTGAGGGTTCCATTTTCTATACATACTTATCAGTACTTATTACTGTTTTTGATTAGAGCCATCTTAGTGGGTACGAAGTGGTGTCACATTGTGTTTATGATATATATTTCCTAAATGATTAATGATGTTGAGCATCTTTTAGTGTACTTCTTAGCTATTGGTATATATTTGGAGAAATGTCTATTCGAATTTTTTGCTTTTGTTTTTTTAAATAAGTTTCCAGTATGCATTATAATTTAACATCTGTATACACTGCAGAGTGATCACCCCCAAAGGCCAGCTATCATCTGTCCCCATACAGTTGATCCCTTTCACCTCTGTGACCCACCCACAACTCCTTTCCCCTCTGGTAACCACTGATTTGTTCTCTGTATCTGTGAACTTGCTTTTGGTTGGTTTTCTTTTCTCTTTGTTTCATTCTCTTTTTCCCAGATTATTCCACCTATGAGTGAAATTGTACAGTACTTGTCTTTTTGCTTCTGATTTGTTTTACTTAGCGTCATCCATGTTGTCACAAATGGCAAGATTTCATTCTTTTTGTATGGCTAAATAGTTTTCTACTATGTGTATACCACGTCTTCTGTATCCATCCATCCATCGGTGAACACTTAAGTTGCTTCTGGGTGTTGGGTGTAGTACGTAGTGCTGCAATGAACATATGGGTGTGTATATTTTTTCTAATTAGTGTTTTTATATTCTTTGGGTAAATACCCAGAAGTGGAATCACTGAATCATATATGGTAGCTCTACCCTTCAATTTTTGAGGAATCTTCCTACTGTTTTTCATAGTGGCTGTACCAGTTTATACTCTCACTAACAGTGTACGAGTGTTTCTTTTTCTGTACATCTGCGTCAACACTTGTTATTTGTTATGTATTTGATAAGAGCCATTCTAACAAGTGTGAGGTGACATTTCACTGTGGTTTTGATTTGCATTTCCTTAGTAATTAGTGATGTTGAACATCTTTTCATGTGCCTATTGACCATCTGTGTAGCTTCTTTGGAGAAATGTCTACATATTATATCCTCTCTCATTTATAAATCATGTTGTTCGTGAATTGTATGTGTTCTTTATGTATTTTGGATACCAATCCCTAATCAGACATGATTTGCAAACATTTTCTGCTGTTCAGTAGGTTGCCTTTGGGTTTTTTTTTAGCCATGCCCAGTGACTTGTGGGATCTTAGTTCCCTAGCCAGGTATTGAACCCTGGGCCACCACAGTGAAAGCGCCAAGTCCTAACCACTGGACCACCAGGGAATCCCCACCTTTTAGTTTCGATGATGTTTTCCTTTGCTGTGCAGAAGCTTTTTCATTTGATGTAGTCTCATCTTTTATTTTTGCTTTTGATTTCCTTGCTTTTGGTGTCCGATCCCCATCACTAAGACAGATGGCACTGAGGCTACTTCCTCTGTTTTCTTTCAGGTGTTACATTCAAGTCTTTCATCCATTTTGAGTTCATTTTTGTATGTGGAGTCGTCTGGTTTCATTCTCTTGCATATGACTGATTTTCCCAGCACCATTTCTTGAAGAGACTTCCCTTTCTCCATTGTATGTTCTTGGCTCCTTTGTTGTCAGTTAATTGTCCATATATGAGTGAATCTTTGTTCTTTTTTATAAACAGCTTTGTTGAGATATAGTTCATGTGCCATACACTTTACCCATTTTAATTGTGCAATTCTGTGGCTTTTATGGTAGTTATAGAATTGTACAGCCATCACCACAAGTTTAGAACATTGCATCCCCTCAAGAGGAGACCCTCTTCTTTAGTTACCACCTTCTTCTTTTTCTCTTCCTCCCTTCCCTCCGTTTTCCTCCAACCCCACTGCTAAGTAAACAGGTTTCCCAAGAGATTTACATACTGGTTTTGGTTATCTCTCATTTTTAATGCAGTGTGTTTCTAAAACTGTCAGTTTCCTCTGTGACTGCAGCACTGATGTATTGCTGCTCCTGCCAATGAACCTGAATACTGGACACTGATCAAAGCCTGGGGGAATGTGGTCTTCACTTTAATGGCAATGGGAAGACGTGAGACTTGGCATGGGAGGTTATTTCTTGTCTTAAATGCCCAGATGTTAATGTTTTGTGGTCTGGAATATCTTTCAGAATGCACAAATAAAAACTTCTTTTATGATCTTTTTTGACACAGGTATGTCTTAATTGACACACCTGGACAGATTGAGGTATTCACATGGTCAGCTTCTGGGACAATTATCACTGAGGCCCTGGTAAGTATTTTAGGACTTGTTACTGAGGGTTAAGTAGAGAGCCAGACAAGAGAAACTTCATATTTCTGCCTGGGAACTTATGTGGGATAGAGTCATAGAGCTCTGCACACCCTCCTATAGTGGTTCTTCCTCTCCACAGAGGGTAGGAGAAGAGTTTGGGGACAGGTCAAGGACCTTTTGACTAAAGCTGTGATTATTCTGTGGCTTTAGGCATCCTCGTTTCCAACGATTGTCATTTATGTAATGGACACATCTCGAAGTACCAACCCAGTGACCTTCATGTCCAATATGCTCTATGCCTGCAGGTAATGCATTATTGTTGGGCATAGTATTGTGTCAAGAAGTGAAGTCTCCACTTGTTCTTTTCCTTCATTTTTGAGTCCTGAGTGCTTCCCTCTCAGTTTGTGCTGCCCACACCCTCTTTAGTGGCTCTGGATTGGTGAGGGAAGAAAAGCACATATGCCTTGGCATCAGCCCCTGGTGGTCTTTCCCCTTTGCTTATTACAGAATAGGTGATGAATGAAAATGCACCTTCTGGTAGATGCATTGCCCCAGTTGAATGAAATCCAATTCTGAATAGAATAGAGGCTCTGATCTAAATGCTTTTTCTTTTTCTTTTTTTTTTCATGCTAGGAAAAATGAGATGATAACATGAGGAGAGACTGAATTAAAGATTCATCCATGACTCTGCATGCACATATTTTCTCAAGTGTGGTGCTATTAGGAGAGGAAGGGCATCTCCTACTAGGCTATGTTAGTGTGTTAGACCTAGGAGCAAGGTGGGCCATTATTAACACTGAGTTTAATTTTAGGCATTTGCAAAAAGCAAGCACTCCAGTTTGTCTCTTCTGATGTGACCAGGGATGTTCCTTCCTGTTAAACACAAGAAATCCTGGTCCAAATAGAAATCTGATGTTTGATAGCATGATTTTGTCTTCATAGTAACTGTTTAATAAACAGTTAATTTGGTGAAAACACACACACACACACACACACACATAAACATACCCAGGATCAGTACCAAAGCATTATTACTCCAAGAATAGGAGAGAGTGTGTATGTGTGTTATTTGCTTAGTGGTAGTGGTTTCCTGCTTGGGATGGGAACACACGTGAGTGCTGTGTGAAAATGGATACCTGTATTTAGAGTCTGAACCCCTCTCCCTTTTAATTACTCAGTTCCATTGGATTAATAATGCAAGCAGGAGCTTAAGTGCTTTTACTAATAATGCCTTCATATTTGATTTTCAGCATCTTATACAAAACCAAGCTGCCTTTTATTGTGGTCATGAATAAAGTAAGTGGAGTCTTCTTCCTGTCTTGCCTGAATATTTCTTTTCATTAGAACCTTGTGTTAGAAGTTTGGTTAGGTGAGAGGGATGATTTCAGATGCTGGAGAGCAGATTTAAGCTAACTGAAAGCAAAGTTGTGAGCACTTCTCAGAAATGGACTCAATTAAATTGAATGAATATATGTCACTGATTCTTCTCCAAAGTTAATTTAGGCTAAATAGAGTAGCTCCTGGTCCACAGCATATGGGTTGTCCCTCAAGATCAGGACTGTGTAAATGGTGGAGGGCCTGCCAGTCTATGGGGAGTGGCAGTTAAAACAAAACCAAAACTTCTCTGTGGTTGGTTGTTGGCCAGAATGCAAGAGACTGTGTACTTGACTTTGGAGCCTGGAAAATGTTGGCCTCCACTGTGGCCATGGTCACTTGGCAGTGGATAGTGAAGGGTCTGTTTTAACCTGGAATATACAGATCTTCATTTAATTATTTATACTGCACAGCAGTCTTGGCTCTTTGTGGCTTGTTTCAGTGGAGGAGGAAATGGGGGAAGCAGAGAAGGAAAATATATGAATGATTGCTGTTTGTTGTCACCACTTAATTAAAAGAAATTGGGAGGAGGAACTTCCCTGATGGTCCAGTGGTTAAGACTCCACACTTCCACTGCAGGGGTCATGGGTTCAATCCCTGGTCAGGGAACTAAGATCCACATGCTGTGGGATGTGGCCAAAAGTTTTAAAATTGTTTAAATTAAAAATAAATAAATAAAAATTTTAATTAAAAAATTAGTTTAAAAAAATAAAAATTCCCATTGTTTGGGGTCTGACCTCATCTCTGGTTGCTGATAATTGTCTTCTCTCTGGTACAGACTGACATCATTGACCACAGCTTTGCAGTGGAATGGATGCAGGATTTTGAGGCTTTCCAAGATGCCTTGAATCAAGAGACTACATATGTCAGTAACCTGACTCGTTCAATGAGCCTGGTGTTAGATGAGTTTTACAGCTCACTCAGGGTAAACTTTCTCTCTTGCTTATGCTGTCCATCTCTCCAGTTAATCTATTAATCCAGAGGGCTGGCTTTGAACATATCTTTGGAGAGGAAGTTCATTCCTTTACGAAAAGTAATTTGTAAGGCATTACTTATTAAAAACTGGAGATTTAAAAGATAAATATGATAGAGACCCTACTTTCAGAGAGTTTATCATCTAGTTAGGAAAGAACGCTAAACACAGAGTTGAAATACAATGTATTGTAATTTATATTTTGATATATTAGGAAAGATTAAAAGTTGGCCTGATAGTGGTTAGGTGGTAGATCACTTTTGAAATGAGGGATTTTGGAGGATATAGCACATATAGGTGTGCTTTGAAGGAAGGGTAAGATTTGTGTAAGGAAAAGAGGGTGTGGGTAGCAAGGAGTATATTCACTGTCCAAGCAAAAACATTGAGATACTAATTTTTATAGAGAACAGACTGTGGTTTGATGTGATAGGGAACAGATGAAAAGAACTGCTGCTTGTTTGGTCCTCATTTTCTTTTTCACTTCTCTACTTTCCATGGACTTATTACCATGACTTTTAAACTTAAAAAATTAAAAAATTTTTATTTCCATGACTTTTGAGTAAGCATGCTGTTCTGTATTGTTTTAGCATCATTCTTTACCAGGGACTTCTTAACTTCCAAACTTCTTCTATGAAGATTTTATGAAATTTGAACCAAATAATGTACACTGTTTAAAAATATGCAGTTGTTTCCTCAGTGGCATTAATGATGCTTTTGGCAGGTGGTGGGTGTGTCTGCTGTTCTGGGTACAGGATTAGAAGAACTCTTCGTGCAAGTTTCCAGTGCCACAGAAGAATATGAAAGGTGAGGATAAAAGAACATTTTATTGATGACATTCTTAGTTACTCACAATTCTGATATGACAGCAGTTTTGTTAGGCAAAATGTTTCGGTTTTCATGTTTGTATTATATTTTCCATGTAGATGTGTACCGGGTCTCATCACATTTAGGGTTAACAAGTACCCATTAGTTTAAAAAAAAACAAAAAAACCCACAATAATATAAAATCTTCACTTTATTGAATGATGAAGAACAGGAGTCATCAGGTATTGTAAAAGTCAGATATTAAATATTTTTGGCTTTGTGGACTGTAATAACTCTTATCATTGTGGTGCAAAAGCACCTATACACAATTCCTAAACAATTGGGTGTGGCTGTGTTCCAATAAGACTTTATTTATAAAAATAGACAGTGGGCTGGATTTGGCCTGTTTGCTACATTTGTTGACCCCCGATTAAGAACATAGACTTTGGAGTCAGATAGACATGAGTTAGACTTCTTTTTCCTTTGTTTAATAAGTGAGTAACTGTAGCATTTATTGTTAAGGTTGGTCATTGTGAGGATTATTTGAGATTATTTGAGATGATATACCTAAAGCACGTAGCGTAATTGCTGACACAATGAAAGCATGTTTCTTTATAAATGATTGTTATAACTGTTGTTGTGGTTAATACTGGAGTTCCATTTATCTAAAGGAAAGTGGAGTCAGAGCACCCATACACTTCCCTTAGGTCCGATAGCTGGCTGCTTTCTAGCAAGCTTCATACTTAGTACGATCCTAGTAGCCACATTATTATTTTCAGACATTATTTTTTGTTCATCAGACAAGGATTGTGGGTTTTTTGTGGGTTTTTTTTGCGAGTGTTATCAAAGTCTCAGGATAGACTCTTTTCTGTATCCTTTGTTGCCCAGATGAATGACATAATTTATATACTGGGCTTCCTGAGTAGGCCTAGCTTCTTTTACTCATGATTTAAACATCTTTTATTCATGTTCATCCAAGTGTATGATGAACTCATCAGTCATGGTCTCTCCAGAGTTGATCTTCCCAGCTCAGCAGTCAGTCTTTTGTCTCTGCTGGTTTCAGGGTGGGGGGCATGTACCTTGCTTTTAATTCCTTAGGGATAGAGTCTTAGTGACTAAGATTTGTTACATCTGATGTTTGGTGACATAAGATCTTTTGTTATCATCAAAATACTAGGAAAATAGAAGTAACATGATAAATTATTAATCAAAGGGATTTAGAGTGTTTCTCTTTCCAGAGAGTATCGTCCCGAATATGAACGTCTGAAGAAATCACTGGTAAGATAAGAGGCTGTTTGTGTTTTAGGGCTACTAAAAAACAGTCTCAAACTATGTCCTAATCCTTCTATTGTAAGTTATTTTGTTTTGGTTTATCCTTTAGATACTTGTAATGGCTTTCCTTGTAGCTCAGCTGGTAAGGAATCCGCCTACAATGCAGGAGACTTGGGTTCGATCTCTGGGTTGGGAAGATCCCCTGGAGAAGGGAAAGGCTACCCACTCCAGTGTTGTGGCCTGGAGAATTCCATGGACTACAGTCCATGGGGTCGCAAAGAATCAGACAGGACTGAGCGACTTTCACTTTCACTTAGATACTTGTGAAGGATACATGTATCTTTTAGATATAATGTATCCTTTAGATACTTGTTAATTTGATCTATAAATTTGTATGTATGCTGTCTGGATGCAGAAAGACCTCTTTTTTTCTTCTCTAAATTTGAAGTAATAAAAATCAGGTTTATCCTGTTATATGTGCTGAGCCCTTCTAGTGCTACACCTCCACCCTGACTCCAAGGTCCATTTAAAGGCTGTTGTAGAATTTTGTTTAAGAACAGAGAGGCAGTTCATAACTCTTACCCCAAATGATCAGGTGTCCTGTCCCCATTGGCTCCATTGGACATCTTATGATTCAGCCTTCCTGCTATGTATACTTGAGGGTTCTTTTGAAGATTCTGTGTCTAGTTTCTGAAACCTCTAATACAGTCTGCAGAGCCCTTTGGAATGAATTTATGCTAATATGGGCCCACATTGATTAGTGTTTCTGTCATCATTCATCCCTTACCTCCCTCATTGTTTAAGTAGCCTCTAGTATTTGTATAATTTGTCATTTCCATTAGAAGTCTGGCATCTAACTTGGGCCTTCTTTTTTAATATAATGACATATTTTTCTATGTATATAGGCCAGTGCACAGAGCCAGCAGCAGAAAGAACAACTGGAACGCCTCCAGAAAGATATGGGCTCTGTAGCCTTGGACACAGGAATTGCCGCAGGTACTGGAGGGTCTTCTGGTGTTAGGAACTAAAAGAAGGGTACAGTTATCTCCCCTTAGTAGTTAGGTGTTTGGATTTAAGGGAGAGAAAGAGAAAAGGATAAAGTAAATGTGGTATTTTATATCTGTCAATCAATTTAGATAAATCCTAGATCCAACAAGTAATTGGCCACCCATGTTTCCCAACTGAGCTTTTTTAACCTTTTAGGCTCCTGAAGAGGGAGTGGTGGTGACATCCCATGGCCTTAGGTTACATGGCTTGATGTTAGGTTCTCCTAGAGACCATTCCCTAACAAGCTGAATCCTCTGCTCAGGACTCAAACCCACTTGATTAGACTTTCTCCTGATTATTGGAGCTCAGCCCTTACTTAGTTTCCCTGTGTAGGGAGCTTACTTCTATTAGTATATTCAGTTTTCCATTTTTTTCTCCTATTTTTCTTTTAAAATTAATTTATTTTAATTGGAGGCTAATTACTTTACAATATTGTAGTGGTTTTTGCCATACATTAACACGAATCAGCCATGGGCGCACATGTGTTCCCCATCCAGAACCCCCCCTCCCACTTCCTTCCCCATTCCATCCCCCAGGGTCATCCCAGTGCACCAGCCCTGAGCACCCTGTCTCATACATCGAACCTGGTCCAGTGATCCACTTCACATATGATAATATACATGTTTCAACCCTACTCTCTCAAATCATCCCATCCTCGTCTTCTCCCAGAGTCCAAAAGACTGTTCTTTACTCCTGTGTATCTTTTGCTGTCTCACATATAGGGTCATCATTACCATCTTTCTAAACTCCATATATATGCGTTAGTATACAGTGTTTGTGTTTTTCTTTCTGACTTACTTCACTCTGTATAGTAGGCTGCAGTTTCATCCACCTCATTAGAACTGATTCAAATGCATTCTTTTTAATGGCTGAGTAATATTCCATCATGTATATGTACCACAGCTTTGTTATCCATTCATCTGCTGATGTACATCTAGGTTGCTTCCATGTCCTGGCTATTGTAAACAGTGCTACGATGAACATTGGAGTACACGTCTCTCTTTTAATTCTGGTTTCCTTGGTGTGTATACCCAGAAGTAGGATTGTTGGGTCATATGGCAGTTCTATTTCCAGTTTTTTAAGGAATCTCCATACTGTTCTCCATAGTTGGCTGTACTAGTTTGCTTTCCCACCAACAGTGTAAGAGGGTTCCTTTTTCTCCACACCCTCTCCAGCATTTATTGCTTGTAGACTTTTTGATAGCAGCCATCCTGACTGGTGTGAGATGGTACCTCATTGTGGTTTTGATTTGCATTTCTCTGATAATGAGTGATGTTGAGCATCTTTTCAGTGTTTGTTAGCCATCTGTATGTCTTCTTTGGAGAAATGTCTGTTTAGTTCTTTGGCCCATTTTTTGATTGGGTCGTTTATTTTTCTGGAATTGAGCTGCAGGAGCTGCTTGTATATTTTTGAGATTAATTCTTTGTCAGTTGCTTCATTTGCTATTATTTTCTCCCATTTTGAAGGCTGTCTTTTCACCTTGCTTATAGTTTCCTTTGTTGTGCAAAAGCTTTTAAGTTTAATTAGGTCCCATTTGTTTTTCTTTGCTTTTATTTCCATTACTCTGGGAGGTGGGTCATAGATTTATGTGTGATTTATGTCAAAGAGTGTTTTGCCTATGTTTTCCTCTAGAAGTTTTATAGATTTATGGTCTTACGTTTAGATCTTTAATCCATTTTGAGTTTATTTTTGTGTATGGTGTTAGAAAGTGTTCTATTTTCATTCTTTTTCAAGTGGTTGACCAGTTTCCCCAGCACCACTTGTTAAAGAGATTGTCTTTTCTCCATTGTATATTCTTGCCTCCTTTGTCAAAGATAAGGTGTCCATAGGTGTGTGGATTTATCTCTGGGCTTTCTATTTTGTTCCATTGATCTATATTTCTGACTTTGTGCCAGTACCATACTCTCTTGATGACTTTAGCTTTGTAGTATAGTCTGAAGTCAGGCAGGTTGATTCCTCCAGTTCCATTCTTCTTTCTCAAGATTGCTTTGGCTATTCGAGGCTGTTTTTATTTCCATTACAAATTGTGAAATTATTCGTTCTAGTTCTGTGAAAAATACCGTTGGTAGCTTGATAGGGATTGCATTGAATCTATAGATTGCTTTGGGTAGTATACTCATTTTCACTGTATTGATTCTTCCTAGTCATGAACACAGTATTTTTCTCCATCTATTTGTGTCATCTTTGATTTCTTTCATCAGTGTTTTACAGTTTTCTCTATATAGGTCTTTTGTTTCTTTAGGTAGATTTATTCCTAAGTATTTTATTCCTTTTGTTGCAATGGTGATTGGAATTGTTTCCTTAATTTCTCTGTTTTCTCATTGTTAATGTATAGGAATGCAAGGGATTTCTGTATGTTAATTTAATATCCTGCAACTTTACTATATTCATTGATTAGCTCTAGTAATCTTCTGGTGGAGTCTTTAGGGTTTTCTATGTAGAGGATCATGTCATCTACAAACAGTGAGAATTTTACTTCTTCTTTTCCAATCTGGATTCCTTTTATTTCTTTTTCTTCTCTGATTGCTGTGGCTAAAACTTCCAAAACTATGTTAAATAGTAGTGGTGAGAGTGGGCACCTTTGTCTTGTTCCTGACTTTAGGGGAAATGCTTTCAATTTTTCACCATTGAGGATAATGTTTGCTGTGGGTTTATCATTCATACATGGCTTTTATTATGTTGAGGTATGTTCCTTCTATGCCTGCTTTCTGGAGGGTCTTTATCATAAATTCTCCTTTTCTTGAAAAATACTCAGCTCCTCTGTCATTTCACCCTCTATTCTCTTCAGACCCTCTCTGAACTTAAATTTCCATCAGGAAGTTTCCTGAACACTTCACACTTTTATGCTGGACTTACCAGCACACTGGGTCTGCTCACATGTCTTTAGCCTTCATAGGAAA
The DNA here is from genome assembly GCF_019320065.1 of Cervus canadensis. Taxonomy (NCBI): domain Eukaryota; kingdom Metazoa; phylum Chordata; class Mammalia; order Artiodactyla; family Cervidae; genus Cervus; species Cervus canadensis. Next base: position 68,325,243 of record NC_057390.1, on the reverse strand, counting down.
AACCATAGCTGCTTTCAAGCTAAGAGCTAGTAAAAACAAATGACATTACTACTAAGACAAGCTTCTTGAGAGTTGAGTTTTTCCTCAACTTAAAAATGAGACCTCTTGGATTACTGGCACTTTGTGAAATAAACTAGTATAGAAATGTTTAATGGTGTGAATAGTACATTTAAAAGAGAGAAGATCCTGGATTTTATCATGATCACTTTATCCTGCCAATTTTTAATCATAGTTACTTACTGATTCAAAATTACCCTTTTGAGGAGGCCTGTGTTCCTGATATGCTGCTGATAGTATTTTACATGCAGGGAGCTCATCTCCTGTGCTGGACCCTTCTGATTTGATCCTGACTCGGGGAACCTTGGATGAAGAGGATGAGGAAGCAGACAGTGATACTGATGATATTGACCACAGAGGTGAGAGGTGGCTGAGGTGACTCATGAAAACAGAACAACTGCTTATCCTCTCATTGTTTGCCTGGGAGCTTTCTGTTATTGAGAGACTTTAACCATGCAGCCAGTAATAGGGGGGAGAAGAAATGGTAAAGGATATAGCACCAGGAAGGAGTTCCATACATTGAGAGTTCCTGGCCTTCCACAAGAATGGTTAGTACTGAGCTTGATTATGGCCTTTTCTTAGTCTTGTGTCTTCTCATCTTTAGGTCCTAAATCAATTTTGAGGAACCCAGGATTGTTTATTATAATTGTTTTAAGAATACAGGAGGCCTTAGTGAACCTAAACTAGTCAGAAGGGACTGTAACATTGAGGAGAGAATGGCTTTGGAAACCCTAAAGGGTTTTATGTGGCATAGTTTTATGGACTGTGGACAGAATCTATTTCTTGAAACAACCCTTTTAGGTCCTTGCTGTGCTCAAGGGTAAACCTCTATTTCAGTGTGCTGGATGCTAACATGTAAATTGCCTCATTTAATAATATTTATTGAGGTATAATTTACAAACAATAAATCCCACCCCTTTAAAGTGTATAGTTCAGTTCAGTTCAGTTCAGTCAGTTGTGTCCAACTCTTTGCAACCCCATGGACTGCAGCACGCCAGGCTTCCCTGTTCATCACTGCCAGAGCTTGCTCAAACTCATGTCCATTGAGTCAGTGATGCCATCCAACCATCTCATCCTCTGTTGTCCCCTTCTCCTCCTGCCTTCAGTCTTCCGCAGCATCAGGGTCTTTTCCAATGAGTCCATTCTTCGTATCAGATGGCCAAAGTATTGGAGCTTCAGCTTCAGCATCTGTCCTTCCAATGAATATTCAGGGTTGATTTCCTTTAGGATTGACTGGTTTGATCTCCTTGCAATCCAAGGGACTCTCAAGAGTCTTCTCTAACACCACAAGTGTATAGTTAGATGAATTTTAATACATATAGTCTTGCAGTAATTACCATCATAAGCAAGGAATAGAACACTTCCATCACCCTAAAATTTTGCTCATGCCCATTTTTATTTAGTTCCTTCCCCTACACCAGTTCCTGGCAACCACTTATCTGATTTTTGTGCCTATGATTTTGCTTTTTCCAGAATGTCATGTAAGTGGAATCACATATTTAACTTGACTTTTTTCATAGTGTAATGCTTTTGTGATCCTTCCATGTTATTGCATGTGTAATATGTTTTTTTAAAATTGCTTAGTAATATTCCATTATGTGAATGTGCCTTTGTTTATCCATTCACAAGCCAATTGACATTTGGGTTGTTGCCAGGTTTAAGCTGTGGTAAAATAAATTGCTATAAAGATTGGTTAATAGGTTTTTGTGTGGACACAGGTTTTCATTTCTCTCAGTTAAAAATATGTAGGAGTGGGACCTCATTTTAGTTACTTTATGAGGGAAGCATCTCCCCACCTACTGGTCAGAGAAATTGTACATTTTGGGCAACATGGTAAATAGAACCTGCTTCTAGGAAATACTTCCTTATTGGGAGAAGTGAACATGTAGTGTCTTAGAAAGCATACAGTTGACTCTTGAACAACTCAGGGACTGGGGTACCTATTATCCTTGGTACAGTTTTTTTTCCCCCCTTGGTACAGTTTTAACAGTCCTCATATAACCAACTTAGAGTTGGCCCTCTGATTCTGTGGTTCTGCATTTGTCGATTTCATCAACCATGGATTATATAATACTGTATGTTGTATTTACTACTGAAAAAAGTTAGTGTGTAAGGCGACTCACCCAGTTCAAGCCCATGTTGTTCAAGGTTACATGTACTATTTCTTATGGATGAGAGACAGTGGCTCTAATCCACCTGTCTAATGGGTAGAGTTTGAAAATAACTCAACTTCTTTTTTCCTTACAGTTACAGAGGAAAGCCGCGAAGAGCCAGCATTCCAGAACTTTATGCAAGAATCAATGGCACAGTACTGGAAGAAAAACAACAAATAGTTTCTAAAGTTCAAAATTTTGGAACTCTGTGTGAAGGACTATCTTTATCTCTGACTGGGGGCTACAATCTATAAAGGATGGTTTTGTTCAGAATAGCAGTTTGTCTTACTAGTGAAACTTTCTGACTCCGATGAAGCCAGGAATAGATTATTTGGACCTGCTGATTACCATTGGCCTTCCCCTTGGATTTATGCAAGGAAGCATATTCTGTTTTTGGACACTGATATCCCTTTGAGCCTAAAACCGTAAGTTGTTATCATTTGAGCTCACATACTTTTGCTACTGATGGATGAAACAGAGAACTTAGTAGGCTGTATCTCTAGCCTCTACTTCCCGAGCACTTGCCTTTGAACTTGCACCATGAGTTCCCTTCCTTTTTAGTAGAAAGGGCGAGAGGAAACAGGAGCTTGTCCAGAATAACAGTGGAGTCTCCTTGGCAACCAGTCAATGTTGGTATGAAATGTGCCTCCCACTGGGGAGCTCATTATAGAACATCAGGTTCACTGAAGAAAGTGGGCAACATGTAGTTATTAAGAATTCTACTTTAGATGCTGGCTTGGATAAAGAGTTTTTAATTTTCACTTTGTTGTAAGCCTGCTTGTCATCATTTCAAGTAAGAAAATCATCACAAATAGTCACTTCAGTTTAGAAGAGAGATTTAAAGCCACATGATGTTTATTAAAGTTCTGTGTACACACCACACCTAATAGCGAGGTATGAAGCCAGGCCCTGTTTGTATTGTACTTTAATGAAGTGTGTCCTTCCTTAGTGATTTACTCAAAGGACATGGATTTGGGTCAGGTGCACATTCTACGCATAATAGCCCTGGTAAGGGTTTGCTTTGCCTCCACATTCTTCACAGTATCTTAAAACATAATATTATTTCTCTTAAGAAATTTTATTCCTGCCTAACCTGTATTTCAGTTCAATGGTTCTCAAAGTGTGGTCTCTGGAACAGAAGCATCAGCATCATCTGGGAAGTTACCAGAAACGGGACATTCAAGACCAAAATCAGAAACTGGGGGTGGGGCGTGGGGCCTAGCAGTCTGTTTTAAAACGGCCTCCAGGGGATTCTGATGCATCCCAAGTTCAGAACAGTGCTCTAACTCAACAGCCTATGGCATAATTCCAGACCAGGTGAATCTCAGGTATCAATGCTCCTATGACTTGCTTTATCAGAGTACCCGAACCTTGGCCATCTAGTGCCTATTCTCCAATTTAAACCTTCTAAAAATAAAAATATTTTGTTTTACATGAAGTATTAATTTCAATACTGTGTAACTAATGGGAACCACTGGTCTAAAAACTTGAACTTGTTCTTTAAGAGGGAACCACTTGCACAGCAAACCTCTGCATACCTGTTTTTCTCCCTAGTGCCTTTGAATACTTTTTCATTAAAGAGGAAATCATCTGGCCTAAGCTATAAGCTCCATAATGGCAGAGACAGTCTTACTCATCTGTGTATCCTTTGCAAAGGACCCAGTACATAACGGGTACTCAATAAATGTTTGCTAAGTGAACCAACTAAATACTAAATGGCTACTTTCTGGAAACTGACCACCAGATGTATACTTTCATCAGTAAATAAGGGGAAGTGAAGTGAAGTAAAAGTTGCTCAGTCATGTCTGAGTCTTTGCGACCCCATGGACTACAGTCCATGGAGTTCTCCAGGTCAGAATACTGGAGTGGGTAGCCTTTCCCTTCTCCAGGGGATCCTCCCAACCCAGGGATTGAACCCAGGTCTCCCGCATTGCAGGCAGATTCTTTACCAGCTGAGCCACAAAGGAAGCAAATAAGGGGAAATGAAGCTAAACCTGGAACAGGAAAGGTTTAAACATGCCAAGGATGTCCAATTAGCAAACTTATAAATGCTTTGGCAACAGTTTAAATCATAACCTTATTTTGTTGCTGTTGCATTCATATTTATTCCCAATACCTGAGACATTTAAGGCACTCAGTGATATAGGCCTTGATTTCTAGTCTACTAAGAGTGTTCTAAATTTCACAAGACTTGTATTCTGCACCCCCAAACCAAACATCAGAAGTACTTAACTTGCACACATTTGGTAATTACTCCTGATTATTCCAGTGCTACATCAAGTACTTAATAAATAATGATTGACACTATCAGATGCCAAGTAGGGCAGATACTGTGATGGATGAGTAACAGCAGTCAAGTTGTTCAGGACATGATGTAAAGCAGAAAGGTGTATATTGTTAGCCTTTTAGAGGCTGCCCATCCAGTAGAAGCACAATGTGCAGGTGTAGAATTCTGGTAAAGGAATGGACCACTGTCCTCTGATGGCCAAGCAGATGCAACAAATGAAATAGGCACAAGTCTGTCTATGGACAGGTCCTGTTTGCTTCATTCACAAAGTGAAAGTGTTAGTCCCTCAGTCATGTCCCAACTTTTTGTGACCCCATGGACTGTAGCCTGCCAGTCTCCTCTGTCCATGGGATTTTCCAGGCAAGAATATTGGAGCAGGTTGCCATTCCCTTCTCCAGGGGATCTTCCTGACCCAGTGATCGAACCCAGGTCTCCTGCATTGCAGGCAGACTGATGAGCCATCAGTTAGTTTCATCATTCAAAGAGAAAATGAAAGGAGCAACTGAAAAATGTGCATGCTGAAAATACTGGGTTGCCCTCGTTTGGGTTTTTGTATAGAATATGGAAAAGCCTGAATGAACTTTTTTGGCCAACCCAATGTTAAAAATCTGACTGGAAATAAAGAGGATTGGAATACCTGGACTAAGTCTAGAGAAGGAAGAAGAAAAATATATGGTTGAGATAGGAGAGGGCTATTTAGATAAGCAAAAAGGCTGTTCACAGACTGTTCTGATTTCATAGGAGATTCTGTGGGCAGCAGAAACAGTTCGAAAAAAAAGACTACTGATAGATAAGCTGTGCAATGTTGAGCTATTTCCATTGGATTCCCAATGACTTGAACCAAAAATGAAGCAAGTTAAAAGAAAAAAATTGACATCTGATATCAGCATATATGTGAGTCTGTTCAAGCACAGCTGTGAAGCTTAATAACGTCTTCATCTTCATAATATCCCTGCAGTGTAGGCCAGACCCAGTGTGATTCTTAGTGTGCAAGAGAAACAGCTTGAGAGAAGCTAAGTCACTTGACACAAGGTAAAGACAAGTCAGGGACACTGTTTTGGTCTCTGGATCACCATCCCGGTATGATATCTGTGAAAGGTGGCTTGGTTGTGGAAAACAACAAAAACTGGATGCAAAAGGTAAAAGTAAACTTATTTGGTTAAATCCAGCTCCACTGATATCAGGAAAACCCATTGTGTTTAAGAGTTTAATCACTATTTGTGGAAACAAATAAGAATTCACCAGAGTTTCTGTTAGGTCTTTTAAGTCTGGAGAGGTCTCCCTCTTTGCCTTTTATATTTTCCTCATCCTCTTTTTGCAGCGTTGGTTGAAAACAGGGGAGGAGCCCATGAGGCTGTCAGTGGAATGGGAGCCGTAGCTGCTGTCTGAGTCATCAGGGCTTTGGGGGATCCCAGCTTCACTCATGCCTGACATCGGCTCCTCAAAAACATCACTGCCCAGCACGCCGTGCCCAGAGACGTTGCCTTCTTCACTTTCTTGAGGCTCCATTTTCACGTGGGCCAAGTTCCAAAAAGGGGAAGCATTTACCTCTGTACCTGGGGATGGAAAAGAACACAGAACTAACTAGCAGCAAGAAAGGCTGGAACAAAGCAGGTGGCATACACCACCCAGGGCTGGCTGATGGCCTTTGAACTCAGTTTTCATTCTGATTCACTACTTGCCTAGAGAATATGGTGGTTATTCTCTGCTCAAAAAGTTACCAACTCAAAATATCTTCTTTTCCACTTCCTCCCCTTCCTTTACCTCACCTCATCCATCTCCATTTCCCCTAAACCAGGGAAAGTAAAGCTATGCAGGTGGAAATAGTCACGGTTCAAAGGCAGGCACAACCATGGGTTCTTGGGCAAGTGTTACATTTGCCTGTCCTTTTATGGGGCTGTCTTGTTTTTCTGCCTTGTGTTTGGGTCCCTGGTTCTCTCTCACATTATGAAGTTAGTGATCACTACAAAACGGTGGCAGCAGTTCCCAGACTGCTGAAAAGAGACATGACCCTGATGTCTGAAAATTTCTTTCTGGCTCTCCTGCCTCTGTGTCTTCTAGCAAAGCTGTTCTGTGGTTATTACATCTTCCATAGTGAAAGGCTCTCTGCCCAGTACTTTGAAAATGTGCCCTAATTCTGTTTAGGCCACACTGGAGGACTGGCTGTTTGCATCATTAGTTCATTGATGACATAATTTATATTTCTAAAGAACTGGGACTTCCCTAGAAGTCCAGTGGTTAAGACTACCACTGCAGGGGGCTCAGGTTTGCTCCCTGATTGGGGAACTAAAATCCCACATGCTGTGTGGTGCAGCCAATAAATAAATAAATATATTGTAAAGAACTGAGCCTCTAGAATTATTTGCAGCCTTTTTGACTTAGGGATCATTGAGCCTTCTGGTTCTGAAGGGAATCACAGAGAAGAAGCAGCCAGCTGCCTATAATTGAGTTGCCCTATTTTAATCCTTTCAGGTTCAATTTTGTTGGTACTACTGTGGCCAAGGAACCCCAACTATTCAAACATCCTTGAGCAATTAACATTACTCCACCTGTCTGGAAGTTGCCTTAATTAACCCAGCACAAGCATTGGGAAAGACCAGAATACCGAGAACAGGAAGCCATCTGTCCACCTAGCTGGGTCGGCTGAATTAATTGTCATCAAGAGAGTAACAGCAAATTTGGAAAACTCAGCAGTAGCCACAAGACTGGAAAAGGTCAGTTTTCATCCCAATCTCAAAGAAAGGCAATTCCAAAGAATGTTCAAACTGCTGCACAATTGCACTCATCTTACATGCTAGCAAAGTAATGCTCAAAAATCTCCAAGCCAGGCTTCAACACTATGTGAACCATGAACTTCCAGATGTTCAAGCTAGATTTAGAAAAGGCAGAGGAACCAGAGATCAAATTGCCAACATTCGTTGGCTCACTGAAAAAACAAGAGAGTTCCAGAAAAACATCTACTTCTGCTTTATTGACTACACCAAAGCCTTTGACTGTGTAGATCACAACAAACTGTGGAAAATGCTTAGAGATGGGAATACCAGATTACCTGACCTGTCTCCTGAGAAATCTGTATGCCGGTCAGGAAGCAACAGTTAGAACTGAACATAGAACAACAGACTGGTTCCAAATTGGGATAGGAGTATGTCAGGGTTGTATATTGTCACCCTGCTTATTTAACTTACATGCAGAGTATATCATGAGAAATGCTGGGCTGGAGGAAGCACAAGCTGGAATCAAGACTGCCAGGAGAAATATCAATAACCTCAGATATGCAGATAACACCACCCTTATGGCAGAAAGCGAAGAAGAACTAAACAGCCTCTTGATGAAAGTGAAACACAGTGAAAAAGTTGGCTTAAAACTCAACATTCAGAAAACTAAGATCATGGCATCTGGTCCCATCACTTCATGGCAAATAGATGGGGAAACAGTGGAAATAGTGGCTGACTTTATTTTTTTGGGCTCCGAAATCACTGCAGATGGTGACTGCAGTCATGAAATTAAAAGACACTTGCTCTTTGGAAGGCAAGTTATGACCAACCTAGATAGCATATTAAAAAGCAGAGACATTACTTTGCTGACAAAGGTCCATCTAGTCAAAGCTATGGTTTTTTCAGTAGTCATGTATGGATGTGAGAATTGGACTATAAAGAAAGCTGAGCGCTGAAGAATTGATGCTTTTGAACTGTGGTACTGGAGAAGGCTCTTGACAGTCCCTTGGACTGCAAGGAGATCCAACCAGTCCATCCTGAAAGAAATCAGTCCTGAATATTCACTGGAAGGACTGATGCTGAAGCTGATACTCCAATACTTTGGCCACCTGATGTGAAGAATGGACTCATTGGAAAAGACCCTGATGCTGCAAAAGATTGAAGGCAGGAGGAGAAGGGGATGACAGAGGATGAGATGGTTGGATGGCCTCACTGACTCAATGGACATGAGTCTAAGCAACCTCCGGGAGTTGGTGATAGGGAAGCCTGGCATGCTGCAGTCCATGAGGTGCAAAGAGTTGGACACGACTGAGTGACTGAACTGAAGAGAGTAATATTGCATCTACATCCTAACTAGGAATAATTTCAAAGAATGTCTGTAAAGCTGTGTTAGTTCCCTCTTCACCAATTAGGAAGAGAATGTTGGTATCTCCAGATCAGTGAAGCTATATTTCTTTTTAGACTTTCCATTCCCCTGCCCATCCCTACTTTTGCTCTTCCATCTCCAGACTTTGAGTCTAAAATGCAAGAAGTACTGAGGCTGGCACATCTCTCAGAATCAAGATGGGTAGGTTGTTCTCTCTTACTTGAAGCCTGTGGTGAAGCCTCGACCTCCAGGTTAGATGGGAAGCGCTCGCTCTGAGCCCCAAGGACTCCCATGGGCAGCGACTGGTCTCCAGAAGCAAGGTCGGCCTCCAGTTCTTCACTGACAGGGAAGGTGATGTCGCTCACAGGTTCCTCCTTGATCTTGACAGGCTTCGTGTCCTCTGTGGCCTTCTCAGGATTGACGATCCTCTCATACTCTTCAGAGAGCTGCTTACTAATCTGTTGGCAACCAAGAGTCAATTTTCCAAAGGAATGTTAAAAGCAAGTTGGATAGTCAGCTTGTGGCATCCAGTGGAAACAGAATATGAATACAAATAAAGCATCACTGCTAATGGGAGGAATTTGAGTTTGAAATTTATAAATGACAGGGACATGTAAAGAAAATTTGTTTGGCAGAGAACGTGTATGTAATTAATTAAAAGGTACATAAAGGTAAAATATTTAGATGTATTATATTGGCAGAGAATGTGTATGTGATTGATTAAAAGGTACATAAAGGTAAAATATTTAGATGTATTATATCAGATCTGGGATGAAAGGTGACATTTTTGGCTATAAAAACTAACATTTGACATAAATACAATGGGTGGCTAATGAGCACTGTAGACATCTGGATCACTTAGCAAAGCCGATTGGGTGTTATGAATTCCTTATATTTCAGATTTGGGGAAACCAAAACAGTGAACAAAATGCTTAAGGCCACAAGGGAGGGAGAGATTAGATAGTTCTGGTTTTAACAAAAAACGGTGTCTCCCCCACCACACTCTACCTTTGAAGGCAGTGTCATCTCACTGTTTTGCTCCTGGTTCATAACACTTAATGCCATCTGAAATGATTCTGATCATTGTTTACCTGTTTTTGTCTCTCTCTCAACAAGAATGCAAGCTCAAGGAACTTGTCCTAATCAACTGCTGAATTCCACAATAGGCACTCCACAAATATGTGTTGAATAAAAGCAGGCTAGCCACCTGCTATAATTTCACTGCCTGAAGAAGAACCCTGGGTCTGACCAGGTCAGTGTGGGTCACAGCCGGGGCCAAGAGGAAAGCCAAGTTAAGCTCACTCTATTCCAGTCCCCGCTCTCTGCACCCTAGGGCAAGTGTTAGGGATCCTGCCTGAACATCCCCAGATCACACATCCTTGTGCATCCCTCCTCAGGATCCTCTCACCTGCAGCATGTAACTGTGATAGTCCTTGATGCGGTGCTGCCAGAATTTCTGGAGGGAGAGCACGCTGCCGATGCCCACTTCATGGAACACCTGCTCCATCACGTCGGGGAAGGGAGTCTGCCCCAGCCGGGCTTCCTGATCCACAGCAAAGCGCAGCAGCTTAGTGAACTTCAGGCAGTACTCGTGTGCCACATCAGTCAGGGTCTCCAGGACGCTCTCATTAGCACACTCAAAGCCCGCGTGGGCCAGGATTGTGGCCACTGCCTGGTAGAGGAGCTGTCGGCAGGAGTGCCAGCTGAGTTCAGTCACAGGCTCCCCTTTCCCCCTGAAAGTGGAGACATGATGAGTGTCATTGGTTCTCTTGCAAAGGGGTGACCTGTTCTGTCTTCCTAGGTGGTTTACAATCCTAATTAAACATCTGGCTCAGTTTTCCAGGAGAATTTTAGGCAGGTTACATAGCCTAGTTTTACCTTGCTGCCATTTCAGGGCATGTCTCAATGACCCACAGTCATATCCCTGAGCGGTTCCAATTACATAAAGCTTGCATAGGTTATATGTGTTTATAGTAAACATTATAAAAGGGTATCTACTGAAAAGTAAGTTCCCATCTTCTTCTATCAACTGCTGATTTTGATCACTTTTTCTGATTAAGAGCATAGCTCAATGGTGCACATTTTCAGCATAGTATAGGTTCCTCACATGCTGGGCAATATATGGACCTCTAGAATTTAACTACAACAAACCGTTTGTAAAATAGGAAAGCAATTCAATTTTATAAAAGCAGTTTAAAACATATATTGCAAAAAAAACCACATATATTGCTTACAACTGACAGAGGATGAGATGGTTGGATGGCATTACCGACTCAAAGGACATAAGTTTGAGCAAACTCCGGGAGATAGTGAAGGACAGGGAAGCATGGCTTACTGCAGCATGGGTCGCAAAGCGTCAGACATGACTGACAGACTGAACAACAATTGCTTACAAAGCATTTTTATCCTACTTTATGCTGTGAAATTGGTAGGGGTCCATATTATTATTCCTATTTGGCAGGTGAAGAAATTGAAGTTCAGAGGGGGTGGTTTGCCAAATGTTTTTTGGTAATATAAAGTAACAGAGCTTATGACTCTAGATCCTGTGTTCTTCATAATACTCTGTTTTGCACCTAATCATTGTGGCAAAAATCCTATCTTTCTAAAACAAAACAAAAAAACTTCAAAAGCTGTCTGATTTCCTAAAAGTAACTTTTAATGAGCTCCTAGTAATTTACCTGGTCTCCTGAAATTTCCTATCTTCTGCCTTCCCCTGACAAAGGAAGTAAATAGATAAAAATAAAATAGGGTATAGAAAATGACTCTTCCCTGTCCACACTTGACATTTGTCACCCCGTCCTTGCTGTAGAGAGTGCCTGAGGAACTATTCACCCACGCTGCTATTATCTGCTCATTAGCAACTACTGCAATTCACCTACTAATTGGAAAATAAGAAAACCAACTGTCAAGTAATTTTTCATTTACTGTTTATATCATCATTTCCCATGGCCAGTCTCTCTGGATCAAAAGCTAAAGACTTCAGATGTGCCTAATAAACAGAGCTAAATCAATTCTGTTTTACTTAATACATGGACCCATTTCAAAGGAAAATAATTCTTCCTGCAGCCCCAGAACTGATGCAAATTATTTTTGTTACAGTCTCTTAAATATATATAAAATAAACTATGTGTAAATATCTGATGTTCACAGAATCTTCCTAACAATTAAAATAATTAGAAAACTGACACAAAACTACAAATTCTAAATAACAGCATCAATTTAACATGAGGGACAGTATTATTTTGTTAAAGCTAAGTTGCTCTCAAAATGTAAAGTTGGTACTGATTGCTACAGAGTAAGTGTTCTGAAGTTGGGCACATCTATACCAATATGTGCCAAGCATGTAATGACACATTTCTCATTCCCTTTTTCACTATTCCAGTATCTTCAAAACTTCCAATTAGATAACGCACCATGATATCATCTCGCCTTAATATGGCCCAACTGCAAACCTTACATAATAAGTCTATTTTTCTTCTTTTTTCATTAGTTTGGGACAATTAAAATAGTAGCAACATCATCAACAGGCAGATGCAATAGGTGATGTACAACACAATTAGTTATGAAGCATTTTTATCAAACATTTAATCTGAATCTTATCTTGAGAAAATAATCAGCAAATCCAGTCTGATTTGGAACAGACAAATGACCTGAACTCTTAAAAAAGATTAATATCATGTATTATAAAAGGGGAAAGTTATTCTAGCTTAAGACACTAAAGAGGCAGAGAAAGACAAATACTGTATGATATCATTTATACAGAAAACAAACTAGTGAACACAACAAAAAATAAGTAGACTCACAGATATTGAGAACACACTAGTGGTTAACAGTGAGGAGAGGGAAGGATGGGGCAAGATGGGGTAGATTAAAAGGTACAAACTACTATGTATAAAATAAATAAGCTACAAGGATATATTGTACAGCACAGGAAATATACCCAATATTTTATAATAACTTTAAAAGGAGTATAATCTATACAAATATTGAATTACAGTGTTGTACACCTGAAACTAATATTGTAAATCAACTATACCTCAAAAAAAAAAAAAAAAGACACTAAAGAGGTATAACAAGGAAATGGAATACATGGTCTGTATTAGGTCCAAGACTAGGGAAAAACATACCTAATAAAAGATATTTCTGGGACAACTGGAAAAATCTGAATACAGATGTATTAAATGATAGTACTTAATTTGTGTTCACTTTGATGTGATACTAGTTATTGGGATTATGTAGAAAATTTATTTTTAGGCTAAGATGAAGAATTTAGGGGTGAAATATGTGATATCTACAACTCTAAAAGATATGGCAAAAAAAAAACCTGTATGTGTATATGTATACATAAATATTTGTATATTTGTGAGTAAATGTGTGCATACACACTTATACATATGTGAGAGAAAGTAAATGTAGTAAAATATTAACAATTGTTGCATTCAGGTGAAGGGTATTTGGGTTTTTGTCATTCTATTATTTAAAATTTTCTGTAGGTCTGACGAATTTCAAAATGAAAAGAAAAAAGTACTTATTTGGCATCAAATGCAAACTTTCATACTGAAATCCAGTAGTAGCACTAGCTTTTAAGGCAATCACTCAGTGGATCTGGAGCAGGGTTTCTCAAATTGAAATATATGTATGAATCTCTGGAGATCTTGTTAAAATGAAAATTCTGACTCAGGAGGTCTGGGTGAGTCTGAGACTCTGCATTTCTAACAACCTCCCAGGTGATATTGATGTTGCTGATCTCAGATCAGATTTTGAGCAGCAAGGATCAGGAACATTGTTACACTATTATTTCTTGAACTGTGTTATCAAAATGAAAATACACCATTAAAAAATTCTTGTATAGAACTCATGGATTCCTAATAGTAAGAGAATAAGTCCATAAACCTCATCTTGAGGACAATGAGCTAAACCCACAGTATGTCTTTTTTTTTTTTTGTATGTCTTTTAATTAACAAGAAAAACTAGATTTGGAGGACTATGAGACCACGGCCTGTTTTACAAACCAGTGTAGTACTCTGCTCCTGGTAAAGTGCTTGGCATATATTAGGGACTCAATAAATATTTGTTGCATCAGAAAATAAAAAAATACAGACTCTGGAATTGTAAGGACATGGTTAACTCTTAGACTTTCCACTAATTACCTGAACAACTCTGGCCCAGTCATTTACTCTCATCTTCAGTTTCCTCCTGGAAATGTGGTGACATGCTTAACAGGGCTGTTGGGATGATTTTTTGAGAAAAGTAACATAGAGCAAAGCCTTGCCTTACCGATAAAAGTCACTCTCTGGGTCACTGTGCCGGACCTGGAATGGTGCATTGGGATTCTTACAATCTAAAGGAAGGAGATCATCAGGAAGAGGAGGTGACCCAGGGCAGGATGGAAGAGGTTCACTCTCTTCAGTCTTTACACCTTCTGTCTGTTGCTGATTCTGGGCCTGTGCTGTGGCAATGAGGTTACGCAGACGTCGGTTGTGCTGGATCAGCTGAATGGTGTGGATGGTGAGGCTGCAGGGCTCTGAGGGGATGTCCAGCATAGTGGGGGGCTTGGGCTTGTTGGCTGAGGGTTGGTGCAGAGGCGGGTCATGGACTTCTACCAGTCGGAACTCCCGAGGGAGCAAGTCAAAAGAACTTCTGTTGGTCTGGCTTGATGAGATTGGTATCTCTCCCCAGTATCTCAACATTTTGGAATTACAAAGGAAGAGCTCCCAAGTTAAATGTGGATGGTATCCTAAAGGCAGTGTTTTAAAATCTCTAGCAACTGCAGGTTAAGGGCTTCTGTAGTGAAGAATACGAGGTCTAGCCAGGTATTGACATAAAAACTAGGCAGTTCAAGACCACTTAGAAAAAGTCAGTGTCAGCAACACTGTTGGACCAAGGACGTTCTTCCTGAAGAAATTAAGAGAAATATAACTGTTAATATCACAGTCATACACTGTGATAATTCCTACTGGACTGAACCACAAGGTAGAGTCTGGGTCTTTAGTAGACTAATAGCTGCAAGAGTATATAAGGCTATAGTGTCCATATTTTCCAACTCACCCCACTAACTTATTACCAATCCTGAATGATTTGCAAGGCAAGACACTTAAATGAGACTTGGGATATTTCTCAGAGTATCTTGACACATATCTCCTAGATCTGCAGGAGAAAAAGGAGTAGAGTTAAAGATAGGAAAAGGTTCTTCTTCTTTTTCTTCTTTTGCCATGCCATGCAGCCTGTGGGATCTTAGTGCCAAGTCCTAACCACTGGACTGCCAGGGAACTCCTGAGGTGGTTATTAATCTGTGAATGCTTCCCAGGTGGACTAGTGATAAAGAACCTGCCTGCCAATGCAGGAGTAAGAGACATGAGCTCAATTCCTGGGTCAGGAAGATCCCCTGGAGAAGGAAATGGCAACCCACTCCAGTATTCTTGCCTGAAGAATCCCATGGACAGAAGAGCCTGAGGGACTACCATCCAAAGGGTCGCAAAGAGTCAGACACCACTGAAGTGACTTAGCATGCATGCATACATGCCAAGCATGGGAACCTTTAACTAATCCTGGTGGGAAAATTTATGAACCGCTATCCTAAACAGTCTTATGCATTCAACTTCTGACACTCATAGGAAAGAATCTCAGCTATCTGCTATCTCTTAAATAATATCCCTTCCTTTAGTCTTTCCTTGTATCAAATCTACTCCCTACAGTGATGCTGTGCTGTGCTTAAATGCTCAGTCGTGTCCAATTCTTTGTGACCCCATGGACTGCAGCCTGCCAGGGTCCTCTGTCCTTGGGATTCTCCAGGCAAGAATACTGGAGTGGGTTGCCATGCCCTCCTCCACGGGATCTTCCCAACCCAGGGATTGAACCCAGGTCTCCCGCATTGCAGGCAAATTCTTTACCAACTGAGTCACCAGGGAAGCCCAAGAATACTGGAGTACCCTATCCCTTGGCCAGGGGATCTTCCCAACCTAGGAATTGAACCCTTGTCTCCTGCACTGCAGACAGATTCTTTACCACAGCTGAGCTACCAGGGAAGCCTCTATAGTGAGGCTAGACTTAATATTTTAGACTTAGACCTAATGACTTCCCATTGCCTACTGGAAAAACGTCAGTCAAAAATTTTTGATTTACCATTTAACACCAGTTACAGTCCAGCTTCAACTCACCTTTCCAGATTCATTGCCCATATGTCTCTTCAAATTCAATAAATATTTATCAAATGCCAAGTGTCATGTGAGGAGATGAAGACTAATTCAAGGTTCTTACCCTGAGGTGAGGGAGAAACACATGAAAAGAATGCTTCAACATTAAAGTGTGTGGTCAGTGCTGTTCTAGAGACACAGACCAAGTTCAGCGAGAAAACACAAAGGAGGAAATGCCATGCATTTCCACAGCTTAATGACGTGATCTCTGCAGGCAATGCCTTGCTACCCGCCACATCCCTGGCAGACTTGTGTTCATCCTTAAGTATGATTTAAGTCATCACCCTCTATCACCTCCCCAACACATCTCCCATTGTTAAGTCTCACAGCACTTCGTATGTCTCCATCACAGCATTTATCCCTGTATTTAAACTAGTACTTGTTTCAATTTTATTCTTCCATCTGTCTCTTACAGCTGTGATCTTGGAGTCTAAGATTTGAGTGTCTACTATACATGCCAGGCTTTGCCTCTACTGTTAATTCAATTCTCCCAACCTTTCTGTAAGTAGATATCATTTTTTTAAAAAAAGTAGATACTATTATTACCCCACACTTCAGACATGGAAGCTGAGACCTTCTGTCTTGCCTAATGTCAGAAACAGCTGAGAGGGAAGATGGAGATGGTCAGGCTCCAGGGTCTGCACACTTAATTACACTATGCTGCCTCAATTGGTTTCAAAAGAATAAAAGAACGAACGAATACATGAATGAACCAAGTGACAACAAAAATCGCCCTCTCCCCTAAATTGATCCAAAGGAGCAGGAAGGACAGGCATCAAGCACAAGCAATGCCCACATCCCTACCAGGGCTCCTCTCTCACCATCAGCAGACTCGGGCGCCAGTCACAGTGCCCTGGGGTCGTTTAATGCTGGGGCAGCCCAGACACAGGGAGATCTGGACCCGGACCGAGGCAAGGAGGCTCCACTATAGACTGCCACTTCGCAGGTACTGGACTGGGCGGCTCATCGTTTCCGAGAGGCCTGAGACAAAGTTCGTATCAGGTCCGGAAGGCTGGTGTGTTGACCGGCGGTTCAAGGCTGCCGGAAGCGCTTCTTCTCAATTAGGCTCTGCTGCAGGAAGTCATTACGACCCGGTTGCAACCTCTAAAGATGTCCCCATTCTGACAGTACCTGGACCGCCTTTTTCTGTTTTCCTCTTACTACAACTTCCAGGGATAACTCGATTCTTCATAAAGCTCTGGGTCGTAAAGGATCAACTCCACTATCGCTGCTAGAGAAGCGGCTGGGGGGCTGGAGAGAGGGAGACGTGGAGAGGAATGTAGAGACCCGAGGAGGGCGAGGTTTCCCAGGGACAGATTTTGAGGCTGCTCCCGATTGAGGATGGCTGATAGTCCCTCTCAGTCCGAGCCGCTGCCTTTGCCGGAACTCAATGACGACTTCAAGAAGCCAGCCCTGCCGGTGCCCCCGGTGGCGCAGAGTAAGGCCCAGGCCAACAATCCTCCAAACCCGGAGGAGGTGAAGGAAAGGCCCACGGCGCTGCCGGACTCTGATTCCGGGGAGCCTGATGTCCCGCCGGCCCTGCCGGACAGCGGGGAGACTAGGGGTCCAGCGGAGGAGCAGCCGCGGCCCCACACGGCGGCTCCTTCCCCTGGCGGCCCGGCCCGGGCGCCCCCTTACCGAGAGCCGCCGTGGGGCGGCCCCACCACGGCCCCCTACAGCCTCGAGACACTAAAAGGAGGCACCATCCTGGGCACCCGGAACTTGAAAGGACTGAGTTGCTGCCTTTTCGGGAGGCTGCCTAGCTGTGACGTGTGCCTGGAGCATCCTTCGGTGTCTCGCTACCACGCCGTGCTGCAGCACAGAGTGTCCGGCCTCGATGCAGAAGGCGACGGCCACGGGCCTGGCTTCTATCTCTACGATTTGGGAAGCACCCACGGCACTTTCCTTAACAAAACCCGCATCCCACCCCGCACCTATTGTCGGGTCCACGTCGGACATGTTCTTCGGTTTGGAGGCAGCACCCGGCTCTTTCTTCTTCAGGTAAGTAGAAAACCCTAGAATTGAAATCTCTAGAATTGAAAAAAACCCTACAATTGAAATCACCCGGCTGCGTTCCTGAGCTCCTTGTTTTCCCTGAGAAAGGAGATTGTCCTTTATGAAAGTGCGGGAATCTGGCTCCTCATCTCCAGACGTCTGTACGCATTGCTTTGTTTCTGAAAGTGACTTTAGCCATCCTAAACTCTAAAAGAATTCTTTCGCTTGATTCATCAGGGACCAGAGGAAGATCGAGAGGCAGAATCCGAGTTGACAGTAACGCAACTGAAGGAATTGCGCAAGCAGCAACAAATGATGTTGGAAAAGAAGATGCTGGGAGAAGACTCAGATGAAGAATTGGAAATGGATACCGCTGAAAGAAAGAGAAATACTAGTAGTCAGGACGATGAAATGGGCTGCACCTGGGGAATGGGTAAGGCATTAAAACTGCTGCCAGAGGTTAATAAATTCGTTTCTATTGGTACAGTTAATTTTTAAAAATCATACAGCTTTCGTGACTCTTTGAGAAAGATAGGGCAAATACAGTTTGCACATAGATTACCAAAACTTAGATTTATTAACTTTTCTGATGCCAAAAAACTGAATTATGGGCCCAATTGATTTATCTTCTTGTGTTTTACATTGCACTCCCTTGTTCAAAAGTCTTAGTGTATGGAGAAGGAAGTGGCAACCCACTCCAGTGTTCTTGCCTGGAGAATCCCAGGGACAGGGGAGTCTGGTGGGCTGCCGGCTATGGGGTCACACAGAGTCAGACACGACTGAAGTAACTTAGCAGCAGCAGCAGCTTTTGTTCTATCATGTACAGAAAACAGTAATGGCATCATTGAATATATTTTTTTCAGAACCATATGTCTGTAACATTAATACTTCCTTTTAAGACAAATATAAATTCAAAAGATTTTATTTAGAGAAACTGTTCTAACTAAAATTGTTTTCCTTCACGCTGAGTTAATATTTAGATTCATAATTGTTGAGAGAAAAGAATTCACTGTAAAATAATGCCAACCTATATAATGCTGTAATAAATTATTTTATACTTAAAAAAAAGTCTTAGCATATAGTTTAACAATTAAAATTTATTTCATTAATTAAGTACTGACTATCACTAGAGGGAGTGAAATAAAATGGAATATTATCTAATGTAGGAGTTCTGTCAAATTTTTTGTACTTTGTGTAAACACCCTGAAGTGTGAAATATCTAATCGGAGGGATAAATTGAATTTTCTGTAACACGAGACATTTTGGTGGATAGATATTCAGGGGTGGAGTCTGAAAAGCTGGATGACTTTAACTGTGTTGTGGGGAAGACAGATAAATCTTATGAAATTACTTGTGGTAAGTGCCAAACAAAAGCTGGAAACCACTAGTATGCTGGAGTGAGGGTTCAGAGAAGGGAGCAGCCCCTGACACCTAGACCTGCACTATCCAGTATGGTCATCATCAGCCACACTGGGCACTTACGGGGTGGCTAGTCCAAACTCACAAGTGCCGTAAAGGTAAAATACACACTGGGTTTCAAAGACTTAGCGTGAAAAAAGAATGTAAAATATCCATAATGCTTTTATTTTGATTACATGGTAATTTCACCTGTTTCTCTTACGTTTTTAATGCAGCTACTAGAAAATGTAAGATTGCATATATGGCTTTCATTATAATGCCTGTTGGGTAGCACTGACAGAACTTTGGGACAGTGTATTAGTTTATAAACAGAAGGGTTTTAAGCTGGAACTTGAAGGAAAGGAAAATAAGCCCTTAGGAAACTGAGCATTGGGACGGTGTCCAGGGCAGGGATTGATGATTTTTAAGGAAGTACTGAGTAGATCAGTCTGTTGGTGGACATGATAAGTATTGGGAAATTATATTGAAGACAAAGTATAAGACCTGGCTGTGAGAGAATGAGAATGTGGGACTGAGGAGTTTAGATTTTTCTTTTTTTACATAGAGAATGTGGTAGGCAGTCTTGCTTTTAAAATACATATAGTGATGGAGAAAAAAGTAAGGTGCCATGAAAACAAGTTTTAACTTGTCACCCAATGTAGAAACCCGAAGATGTTCAGACTGATGGTTTTGTGCTTGTTCTTCCCCACCCCCACCTTTCTTTTCATCGCTGGTAACTGTATCTTTGTGCAGCCTAAAAGGATAGTGAGTGCCATTCAGATAGTCTCTTATGTCTGATTGGCATTGCTTTCTTTCCTGTATCCTGTAGGAGAAGATGCTGTAGAGGATGAGGCTGAAGAGAACCCCATTGTCTTAGAGTTTCAACAGGAAAGAGAGGCTTTTTATATAAAGGATCCAAAAAAGGCTCTCCAAGGTTTTTTTGACCGAGAAGGTATGTATACAGATTCTGACCCTGCTGGTAAAAATGTATCCACAAGAGGGTGCTTTTCTAGATCTTCAAGTACTTAGAAATGCTGTATTTTATCTAATGTCCTCCTTGTTCAGTTCTTGCCTGTGTGGTCAGTTGCTTCAGGTTTGTTTTGGAAATTGTAAAAATTCTGTTAGTCTTTTTTCACATCTTGGAAAAAGGAAGTACTTTTTTCCAACTCATCTCATCCTTCTCAGAAGATACAGGATGGGGTGGTTGGGAGACTGACCCAATTTATTACAATTTCTTTGTTTCTAATTCCCCTGATCTTTGTCATTCTTAACATGGATTTACACTTTCTGTGATTTAAAGAATGTTTCCATTAAAAAAATAATTAAAGCTGGAATAAAGCATTTGAGATAATAATTACAAAAAGAATGTTTCTGCAGAGAATTGTTTCAGTGGATATGCTTTTAGAGAACATTTATATGTATGTGTGTGTATGAATATAAATATATACATATGAACTGTTGGCATTCTTCACTTAATAGTTACACTTCTAAAAACTAAGCAACTGTGACAAATTAACATCAAGTCTACAACTTACAAGTGTGAGAGCTTCTGTTTCGTGGACAAACCTGTGTGTGGAGACTCGATTGTTTTGAGTTTGTAGTTCTCTGTCTCAAGCTCGTCTTAATTATATTATCAGATAATAATTCCTAGTAATAGGAAGTGAAATGCTTTGAAATTTAGTGTTCAGTGTGGTTTGAGACTTTGTATTCTTATTCAACCTCTGCTCTCTTTTCCCTTTGTATCAACTTGTAATTTTCAGATGCTATTAAAATTGTTTTGCCTTTCTTCCTCCCACAGGAGAAGAATTAGAATATGAATTTGATGAACAGGGTCATAGCACTTGGCTCTGCAGGGTGAGGTATGTTCTTTTCTCAGTAACATCCATTTCTGGAAAGTGGCTAATTTCAAGTTTAATTTATGGTTACAAACAACAACCCAAAAGGCAATTTTAGTCTTTTTGAGACTATTCGTGAATTTGGGGATTGATAGTTTAGTAACACATTGGGGTTATAGAGGGATGGGTAAAAGGTGTAAGGAAAAGAATTGAAATTCACCCTTGGCAAGATAGAACAAAATGAACTGAGATTAAAAAGCTATCTCAAAAATATGACTGTTATCATAAAATATTAATGTTTTTCATGAGACTTGGAGCTTAGTTCTGTGCTTAAATCCCTCCCATACCAATGCAGATTACCTGTGGATGATTCAACTGGAAAACAGCTAGTGGCAGAGGCCATTCACTCAGGAAAGAAAAAAGAAGCAATGATTCAGTGCTCACTGGAAGCTTGTCGAATCCTCGATACTTTGGGATTGCTGCGGCAGGAGGCGGGTGAGTATGCGGGGACTCCTTTTCCCTTTTAAAAAAAAAGATGGATAGAAGGAAGGAAAATTTAACACATAAAGTAATAAAACCTCTTTTTAGGGGAAAAGTGTAAATTGTACAGAATTCTATGAAATGAGAAGAAAAACATTCTCTATGTCTTTAACCAAAGGTAACCTTTGTTTTGGAGAAGGAAGTGGCAACCCACTCCAGTACTCTTGCCTGGAGAATTCTGTGGAGAGAGGAGCCTGGTGGGCTGCTGTCTATGGGGTTGCACAGAGTCAGACACGACTGAAGCGACTTGGCGGCAGCAGCAACAGCAATCTTTTTTAATTTATATTCTCCCAGACATTACCTGTAGACGTGTTCAGAACTAAAACCTTTAACAAAATACAAACACTCATAGCAAATGCATTTATGTTTATATTCTTGTGACTTTAAAAAAATTTTATTTATTTTTGGCTGCACTGGGCCTTTGTTGCTATGTGTGGGCTTTCTCTAGTTGCAGAGAGTAGGGGCTACTCTCTGGTTACAGTGTGCGGGCGTCTCATTGCGGTGGCTTCTCTTTTTTGCGGAGCCCCGGCTGTAGACTGCTGGCTCAGTAGTTGTGGCACCTGGGCTTAGTTGCTCCATGGCATGTGGGATCTTCCAGGACCAGGGATCAAACCGGTGTCCCCTGCATTGCAAGGCGGATTCTTAACCACTGAACCCCCAGGGAAGCCCCTTTTGTGACTTTTTAACATAAGAATGTATCATGGATAGTTTTTATATTGTTGTGTTAAATTTACCTTATTTTGGTAATTTATCATTGCATTAAATTTACCTTATTTTTTAAAAAACTGGGTATGTAATTTTTTTTTATTCTGAAGTTACTTTTTATTATTGCAAAGTAATTACATATACTTTAAAACTACCAAAGTCTTATAGCAGAATATACCTGTTCTTGTCCTGCCCGTCTCCAGTCTTCGACTCTAGAAGGTCTTTAACTCTTTCAATTATTTTTTCTAGCATTTAAATATATCCATATGTCTAATCCAATATCTTATAATAACCTGTAAGGGAATATAACCTGCAAAACAAAAATGAATTACTATGCTGTATACCTAAAACTAATGCAGTATTATAAATCAGCTATACTTCAATTAAAAAAACATTTAAAAAATTTCATATTTCTAAAAAACATGAGCATGCTATTATATTTTTAGTCATGTAAACATTGACTATAACAAGTATTTAATGTTTACAAGGTTATGTTTATGCAAATATTAATCACAATTGAGCAGTTTTATTTTGTCGTTTTTCCTGGAGTTAATAATTGCGTTTGTGTGTCATGTGTTTGATTTTTTTGGTACCTCTTTCTCATTCTTCCCACACATTTCAATAACCTTCTAGTGTGTTTTTCCATATGGTCAATTACGTTAAGTAATTTATCAGTCCTGATTTTTGGGGAGACATTTCTCCTGAAGAGCACTCTTCTTTTAAGGATGCCTGCTGCAGAACAGTAATCTAGGGCTTCATTTGCTATCTTCTTTGAGATTTCCTTTCTTTTTCTCTAGGGTTGGATTTTCTGTTTCATGATTCTCATATTTCTTGGTTTATTCATTTGTTTTAGTGAAACACATCTTTCTGTAGTTTTGGCAGGTTAGGAAGCTGGTACCAACAATAAGGGCATGGATGGTAATAATCTTCAGTGGAGTTCACATCTTTCATTTTTCTTGCTCTATTGTTGTTTTGGTGGACATCCTCTAGTAGATTCCTAAGAAAGGACAGATAGCAAGTCAACTTTATTAAACTCTCCATTCTGAACATAAAATTATTCTGACTTTACTTTTGGTTAATAGTTTGGCTGGGAATAGAACTCTAAATTGGAAGTAATTTTCCTTTACAACTTGGAGGGCATTGCTCTTATATGACATCCAGCACTGCTGTTGAAGTCCTAAACTATTCAGGTTACTGATCTAATATATGTTATCTTTTTTCCCATCCTCTCACTAGAAGTTTGTAGGAGTTTCCCTTTGTTCTTAAAGTTCTGAAACTTAACTATGATGTACCTTTCTGTGGGTTTATTTTTATCCATTTCCCTGGGTACTTGTTGGATCTGTTTGACGTGGAAATCTGGACAGTTCAGGAACATTTTGGGAATTGTGCCATTCCCTCATTTTATCTTTCTGTTTTTTCTGTTCTCCGGAATTTTGTTTGTTAGATAGTGAACCTCTTGGGCTGGTTGTCTATGTTTCTTTTTTCCCTTCTCTATCCTGTTTCTGTGTCTCTTTTGTTCTTTCTGGGATATTTCTATAACTTTCTTTTTGTATTTTGCTATCAAGATTTCAATTTCCAAAGCTCATTTTGTTCTTTGGATATTCATTTTTAAAACGTAATAAGCCATTGTTGTTCATGGATTATTAACATATCATCTCTCTGCTAATCTCTTTTCTCCAGGTTGTTTTTTCTGTTTATTTGATGTCTATTCTGCATGGTAGAGGTCTTTCTCAGGTGTCATGTAGTTCTTAGTTGTAAAAACTACTCAGGGACAAAAAAGGTGATGAGCAGCTTGGAATATATAGATGGGGCTATTTAAGTTTGAGGAACACTATAGAAGGATGTGGGTGGGCATTTTGCAGGGGAGTTCCTCATGTAAGTATCTTTAGATTTTCCTTTTTCTGCTGGCAAGATTCCCCAAAGAGTACTCCTCAGTCTCCTGCATGAAGGGAGAGGACTGGCTGCCAGCATTCCTGGACCTATGTGGTAGAGATAGCTAAGAATGTTCTCAAATTTAGCCATTTTCAGGACAGTGCTAGTTTTTGAACACAGTACCCATGCCCTCAACTATACTAGTCAGTCCATAGTTCAAAGACTTTCTATCTTAAACGCTGGGTTTTTCCTGGGGATGGGAAGGAGGTGAGTAGGTGGGGTGGATGATCTGTTTCTCTGTCAGCTTTTACTCAGGCCTCTCTATTTTGTCACTGCTATCCAGCCCCAGTTCTAGATCCTTTTGAGGATTCTGTAGTATAATCAGATCAGTTCTGTTTCCCCCCCTGTTGGGTTAGGATCCTTTTTTTTTTTTTTTTTTTAGTTTTGCTAAGTTAGTTTCCACTCATCTGTCTGCTTTCTAATTTCCAAAAATTTGGTGTTGTTGCTGTCCCCATTCCTATTCGTCCTGTCTTTGTAGATTAGTGTTTTTTAAAAAAAGATCTCTTTGGTGCAGTCTTAGTGGGGTGTGGGGAGAGAATGAAGTTAGATATGTGTGTTCAGTATACCATCTCAACTTGGAAATTACCAGGTTTATTATTAATAAGGACTGTTTTGTTTGCAAATAATAGAAACCTAATGAAAACTCACATGGGGAAAAGGTTATTGGCTGCAGAAGCTGGAAAGAATAGCGCACAGGATTGAAGAAAGAACTGCATGAACCAGGACTGCAAGTTCTGGAAGCAAAACTTAGTGCTGTAAAACCAGAACTCGGTATCCTGAGGACACATGCAACCTGTATATGTGTATCTATATTTCTGTCTCATGAGTGCATGGTTTTATTTTGCAGAGATTCTAACCCCATAAGGAAAAGCTGGATGCTTACAGCCTGTCTGTAATAACTTCATTGGAAAGAGAGCCTCTTTTTCTCCTATATCTAAATATAACTCTGGGGGAAAGATTCTCGTGAATCTGGTGTGGTCACATGAATACCTAATCTAGATGGAATGGGAGAAGAATTTTCTAGAGAAAAGAGGGCACTTTTACCACACCCAGGGGAGTAAGATAGGATAGATAGAAACATAATGGCTACCATAGTTCCCTGCTGATGGACTTTCTAGATTTTCATTGTTACAATGTTGCATTGATAAATATGTTATAAATTCCTTATAAATAGAATTGCTGGATTAATTGCATCTTTAATGTTGATGGATGTTGTAAGATTGACCATCAAAAACATTGTGTCAGTGTGCATTCCCACCAACTGTTTGAGAGTCCTTTCCCCATATCCTTACCAAGTGAAAGTGTCAGTTGCTCAGTGGTGTTTGACTATTTGTGACCTGGTGGACTGTAGCCCACCAGGTTCCTCTGTCCATGGTATTCTCCAGGCAGGAATACTGGAGCAGGTTGCCATTTCCTTAGATATTATTAATCTTTGTATGTTCTTTCTAATCTAATATATGCTTCCCTTGTGGCTCAGCTGGTAAAGAGTCTGCCTGCAATGCGGGAGATCTGGGTTCAATCCCTGGGTTGGGAAGATCCCCTGGAGAAGGGAAAGGCTACCCACTCCAGTGTTCTGGCCTGGAGAATTCCATGGGCTGTATAGTCCATGGGCTTGTGAAGAGTTGGACACGACTGAGTGACTTTCACTTTCAGTCTAATATATATGAAGTGGTATCTCATTATTTTAGTTGGTGTTTTTTAATTATTAAAAAATGTTTGACATCTTTTTAAATGTTTGTTGGCCATTTGTATTTCTTTTCTGTGAACTGCTTTGATTATTTTTAAGATTTTCTTTTGGATTATTGGCCCTTTCCTCATTTATTTTTTTCCTTTATCACTAATTGATTTTTGAGAGCTTTTGCTCATTAAATAAATTAGCTCTTCCTTTGTTTTAACTTTTGTATTGTGGTAAAACATACACATCCTAAAATTTACCTTTGTAAGCATTTTTATGTATACAGTTCGGTGGCATTAAATGCATTCATGTTGTGTAACCATCACTACTATCCATCGCAGAACTTTTTCTTCATCTCATACTGAAACCTTGTGCCCATTAAATAGTAACTTCCTATTCTTCCTCCCTCCAGCACCTGGTAACCAGTGTTCCACTTTGTCTTTATGAATTTGACTAGTTTATGTACCTCGTGTAAGTGGAATCATGCAATATGTGCCCTTTTGTGTCTGGTTCATCTCGTTTTTAATAATGTCTCCAAGGTTTTCTAATTTAAATGTCGCTATGTCGTGTTGGATCTTTTGAGACCCCCATGGGCTGTAGCCCTCTAGGCTTCTCTGTCCATGGGATTTTCTGAGCATGAATACTGCCCTTTGTTTTTATATGTATTTTGGCAGCTTGTTGAGTCCTTTCTTTTAATAATTGGTGGTGGTGTTTTAAGCTGCTTGCCTACTTGCCTTCTTTCTTTTTATTTTATTTTTCTAATTTTATTGTATTTTATCTACCTCTAGTATCTCGGAAAAGGAAAGCCAAGAACTGGGAAGATGAAGACTTTTATGACAGTGATGATGACACGTTTCTTGATCGGACTGGCCTGGTTGAAAAGAAGCGTCTGAATCGAATGAAGAAGGCTGGGAAGATTGACGAGAAGCCAGAGACCTTTGAATCACTGGCAAGTTTTAGTTGTAGGAGTAGCTGTGGTAGTATTATAAATAATGTATTATTTATGTTTGTTTTTTAATTTTTAAAGCAGTAGCATTGAAATCTGGTAGTGAAGTATAATTTTTGTGATCTGTAAGTTTGATGGTAATAAACAACCATCTAGTCTTATCCAAGT